>NC_138041.1:3594602-4086326 GCF_964106645.2 Podarcis pityusensis | reverse complement strand
GAGGAGGAGGAAAAGCCTTGAAGCTTTGTGGCGGCTGGGTAAAGAGGGCTGCCATCTCCCCACGACTGCAAAATCCACCCGGCTGAACCACCAGGCGCCATTTCCATTTTCCATCGCCCATCTCAACCTTCCTCATCCCACCTCATCGCCGTTCTGTCTCTCCACGGAGGAGAAATAGCAGACGCACCCACACCGCGCGTTTGAAGCGCATTTAACACACCTGGCGTCTCCCAAAGAATCCTGGGAAACATAGTTTGTTCTGGGTGCCGGGAATTGTAGCGCCGCAGGGGTAAACTACAGTTCCCAGAATTCTTTTTTGGGGGGGTCATACATCTTCAATGTATGGTGTGGATGTGATCTGTGGGTTTTGTTTTGATGTATAGACAGAAAAAAATCCAAGACAGATTGAGATATTTGGCTAGTCACACGCCCACGGCTCTTTTTCTAGCTGTGATGTTCTGCTAATCTTTACAGCAAAACCTTCTTCTCATTTGGGCTGATTTCCAAATTTCTCATATGAGATTCTTCCACGTTGAGGGTTTGTTTCTTCTGTTCTTTTTTTCAAGTCTGCTTGAGGTGAAATTTCGGTAGTAACTCTATTTTTAAAAAATTGGCTGCCACTTCTGGAAAGTAGGAAAGACTTTGGAATAAGTCCAAAAATTCTGCCCCGTCCCTGAAACAATTCCCAGTCTTCCCTAGTATTCGGAAGGACCTGAGCGGTGGGCTGTACGCAACGCAAGCCCTACTCAGCGTAGACCCATAGAAGTTAATGAACAGGACGATGGGATAGAGCACGAGATTCTTAATCTCAGGGCTGTGGGTTCAAGTCGCCTGTTGGACAAACGTTTCCTGCGTTGCAGGAGGTTGACCCTTGTCCCTTTCAGCTCTACAATTCTACTTCTAGTCTTAGTTATTCCAGTGGGTCTCCTCTGAGTAAGACTTGCATTGGCCACAACCCAGTATAATACGAATGAGGCAAATTTGCTCCCTGCCCTCACCAGATATTGTTGAACTACAACTCCCATCATCCTTACTTATGCATGCTGGGTCTGCTGGGAGTTGTAGTTGGGCAACATCGAATCATAAAATTGGGCAGCTGGAAAGGGTTCCGATGGTCATCTAGCCCAACCCGCAGAGATCACGTCTTGACCCCGGCAGGTCAGGTGGCTGTCCCAACCTGGAGGGCCAGAGACGCCCTCACACCTGCCAGGTAAAGCGAGGCAGCCACATTGGCGCCCAGCCCCCTAACTCTCTGTTTCTCTGGCTCCAGGCGTGCGTCAGGAGTCAGGCGGTCGCGAGGACTCCCCGACGGTCCACTTCACCTTCCTGATCGGATGCATCTTCGTGGCCTTCGTCTTGGGGGCCTTCCTCTCGGGGCTGCTGGTCTCCTGCTACTGCAACCACAGCTTCCAGAAGGCCAAGAGGGCAGGGAAGGACTCCGAAGGCGGCCTCCAGCGCCCGCTGTCACTGCGGAGCCTGGCAAAGATGAATGGGTTGCTGGAGGCGCAGGCCAAAGACGCCTTGGCCGAAGGTGCCGCCACCAAGCTGTACACCACCTTGCTCCCCAGCGAGAAGGAACCGCCGGCCACCTCCGTCGCGGCCAAGGCGGGTGTCAAGGACCACCACCCGGAACTGTCCGGTTTGCCCACCCCAGAATCCACCCCAGAGCTTCCCGTCAAGAACATGAAAGCCATTCGCAACCAATGGGAGAAGAACCAGAATTTCAACAACGCCAAGGAGTCGCAGGGCAAGGTGCCCTTGTTCCACACCCCTGTCTCCAACGCCCACCCATTCCCCTTCGCCAGCGCCGTGGCGGGGCCCGGGCACTTGCGCGGCTACGAGGCCCCCCTGGCGGGCTACCTGGACGAGAAGAAGATCCCCAACCCAGAACGCGTCCTGGTGCGGCACTCCCAGTGTTACCTGCCCAAAGGGGTGGAGGTGGCCGCCCTTGAGGAACTTCTCAAACACCTCCACGAAGCCGAGGGCTCCTCGGCCAAGGGCCTGGCCGGCCCCCGCTTCGCCCCCGCGGCCGTTTCCTTCGCCAACCGGGTGCAGCCCCAGATCCCGGACGTGGAGAGCGCCCCGTACTACAGCTCCTCCACGCTGCCCAGGGACAGCCTGCCGCGGAGGCTGGACGTGCCGCCAGACCCACCCGCGGCCGGCGAGAAAGCGGGCGCCCGGCCGCACAGACACTCGCTCTGCGCCGCCCCCAAGCTGGTGAACGTTGGCGGGGGCGTGCTGTCGCGCCACCACAGCCTGGGCCAGGCGGGCCGGCCGCCCTCGTCTCTCCTGACTCGCATGCACTCCACGGGGACCTCGGTGCCCCACGAGGGAACCCATCCTGCCATCTTCCTCTCCCGGCAGCACAGCTACGGCGATCAGGTCCCATTGGCCAGCCACGGGGGCATCAAGCGATCGGTCTCCCTGGTCAAGCCAGGAGGGGGCGCCCAGGGGCTTTTCATGCCGTCCTCGCCCCCAGCCCAATCCTCCAGGCAATTCAGTTACTGAGCCTCCAGGGTTTGTTTTTCGGACACCTGGAGGGGGGCAAGCAAGGCCTAAAGTGGAGCCCCCCACCGCCGTAGCCGTTTCAAGATGGAAGGCAAGCGGACAGACTCGCTTCTGCCAACCTGCCTACAACTGGACTACAACTCCCAGCGTGCCTTGCAGTGGTTCGCCGGGGGGAGGTGTTTGCATATGGGAAATGGTGGGAGGGGAAGCGCTGGGTTTTCCTCTCTCCCCATTGGCTGCCTCGTGCTGCGGGCAGCTCCTTTGACCTATCCAGTCCTCCCCGTGACCACTGAGCCGAGTTGCCAAAATAAGCAGATTCCGCTCCTTTTTCCTGTCTTTGAAGGCATTCAGACAGGTGGCTTTGAGGGGCCATTCCTGAATCCTGGGCGCCCGCAATTGATGCACCAACAGAGGTTACCGCAGTTCTTTTCGCCTCGCCTTTGTGCAATTCTGCTTCTGAAAATTCGGGCAGGCTCGTTTGGGGGGCGAGGAGGTAGATGGCCGAGATGGGGTTCATAAAGGGAGAAGGAAAGTAGCAACTGGTTGTTGTAGTAGAAGTCCGGGCGACTTCTGTGTCCAGATCGCCCCCGTTTGAGGACTTGAGGACTAGAAGCTTGCTAAAGCAGAACGCAAACACTTGAGCTTTCTAGAATGTTGGATTTCTGCATCCTCTGGGCAAAAATCACGGTAGACTCACCACTTTGGCCAATTTAGGCCATTTTCACCTTGAATTGGCTTCCGATCTTCGTTTGAGGTTCACCATATTCTCACAGCAGGCTTCAAAGCCACAGTGGCCCAGGCCTTGTTAGCTTTGGGGCTGGCTACCCTACACACACACAGGAGGATTGCTTTTGGAAATGAGACTCAGACGTGGCCACAGCCGCCTCCGGCACAAAATCTGCCATTTTATCGGCACCCTTCCTTGGGTCTAGAATGGAGCATGTTGGGTGCCCCCCCACCGAGGGAAGACCTTGTCCCCCAAATCAAAATTGTAGCACTTTTCTTTCTTCGAGACCAGAACGTGGTGTCCGTTTATTTTATTTCTTTGGTGCGGCCATCCTGGGAATGTGAAACAGAGGACTCTGAAAGGTGGGGACAGTCTCTCTGGAGAAATACTTTCCAGAACTATTCCGAGTTGTTGGGCTTGGCTTTTGGAACGAAGGTGGAGCCGGGACAGGGGCAAGCCTGTGGCTCACTCTCGAACAGTTGCTTCCGAGTTACTTCTTCGGCAAGAATATTCTGGACTGTGCGGATCCCACCTCCTGGAGAGCAGAATGTAGCATTTGGGATCCCCTTAAACCTCGTATATTTCCTTCACTGACTTTTCACCACCACCTTCCCAACCGAAGTTAAGATCGTCCATTTATTCCCTTGGCCCTCAACCCCTCCTTTTGTATTCCTTTCGTTTTTAGCTCCCCGAATTAAGCCGGTTTTGCAAACCAAGTTCACACAAGTCGCTAGTCCTCAAGACCTCCGGCGGCCTCGTTTCCAGGGAATTTGCCCCATGTATAAGAACATGCATAGGTTGGTGACTAGCAAGCAAAACACAGGAAGGACAGGCTAGCTCCCCAGTTTACAAAAGTTCATCTTGGTCACCTGGGAATATGTCTGACTCGCCAGAGGCGATCAGGGAAAGCCTGGCTAAAGACCCATTTCCCTTATTGATTAGATGCAACCATATTAAAAAAGATATACGATATAAAAAAGCGGGGGGGGGGTTCTCTTTTTTAAAATATAGACCCCAGTTTGAATCTGCAGATGTTTACATCAGTCCCTAAAACTGTTGACTGCATCCTTTGTGGGTTTGATAGCAATTCAAGAAGCAGAGAGGGGAGAAATCTCTCCTTTGGAAGGGATTCAGCAGCCGTCGTCTGCTTCCACAGCCTTGGAAAGGACAGTTGATCCTGCCACGAATACAAACCGAGCGGGTGTCAGACGAGGTCGAAAACCTCCGTTCCAAATTTTTTTTTCAAAAAAAAGGAGGGGGGAAACGCACGCGTGGAGGGTGGTTGGGGTTTTTTTGGCACACTGCTCTCGGAAGGTCTTTTAAAAAAGCGTTGTACATAGGTATTCATAGATGTGTATATTTCCTTGTTTAACTTCATATATGAAAAGAGCAGAGACAATAAATATATCCTACTGTGTAGGAACACCAATCCGGAGGCCCTGTCCGGCAGAGCTGAGGACCTGTACATTTGGTATCCAGAATTATCTGTCCCAAGTCGATGCTTGAAATATATGTATAATCTCTTTGTGTCTTGAAGAACCGTTTCTTTGCGTTCTTTCCTCGCGGAATTTGGAAATGGGGACGTCTGTGGAGACCCTGTTTTGTGAGTTTTCTCCGGAGTTGCCAGTTTGGGTTATATCTTGGTTTTTTGGGGGGAAACCTCCAGATATTGAAAGACTCCCATCTCCCGTCATCAGCTCTAACCATTGGTCATGCTGACCACAGGGGATGAGCAAAGGAGGAGGGAGCCTAGCAGCACCAGAAGGGGGGGAAATAGATGCTCCCAGTCTCTGGTACATAAAACTGCACCCTTAATATACCTGCCCCTCCAACTGGAATTGCACAGAGATCTATAAAGCAGTTGGTGGGCTCTCAACTCTCCTTGTTTATTTGATTCCATAAGAAAAGCCCTGCTGGATCAGGCCAGAGGGAGCCCATCCAGTCCAGCATCTTTTCTCACAGCGGCCAACCAAATGCCTGTGGAAAACCTACAAGGAGGATTCGAACACAAGACCAACTCCCCCCTCCTTTTTTATTTTTATTTTTATTTGTTTCCAAAGCGAAATTACAACAAAAATTACAAACATAAAATCCCCAAAAAGGGGGGAGGAAATGAAACAAAAAGGACAAAAAACAAACCTGCAAAGAAAACCATACTATTTTACAAACTTTACGTACAAATACACATCCACATCGACTTCCTTCCTCTGTTTTGAGACCTCAAAATTTTTAATCTTTCTGAATTGTTGTGTCTAATGTAAATCACCTCTATCTTTATACCTTTTGCACCGTTTTTTTCATTTCTTTAACCCTACAAAGCTTCATTCATTACATACCGATATACTTACTCTAGAACATGGGTAGGCAAATTGAGGCCCAGGGGCCGGATCCGGCCCAATCGCCTTCTCAATCCGGCCCGTGGACGGTCAGGGAATCAGCGTGTTTTTACATGAGTAGTATGTGTCCTTTTATTTAAAATGCATCTCTGGGTTATTTGTGGGGCATAGGAATTCGTTCATCCCCCCCCCCCCAAAAAATTAGTCCAGCCCCCACAAGTTCTGAGGCACAGTGGACTGGCCCCCTGCTGAAAAAGTTTGCTGACACAGCCGCATTCTTCTGCTAATTTTTGGTCCGATTGTCCCCTTAAGAATGCTGCAAATCTTGCCAAATTTATATATTCACAAAGTTGAATTTGCCATTCTTTTATTGATTGGATTTCCCACCCACCCTTTCCCTTATTCCGAATAGGATTCCTTGCAAGAAAAGGGGGAAGTTGACAGCTTTGCAGGTTAGCCTAATAATAATGCAATTAGCAGGGACCATGCAAGTTTTGGAACCGTGGTCCTTTTGCAAAATTCCGGCTGGATGCACCCGGGGAATCTGTGCTCTCCTTGCGAGTTTCAACTCTTCCCTGAACATCTGGTGGATTGCTACGACCTCCACCACCACCACGCCATTTGATCGGGCCGCCTGCTAGACGTCTGGGCGAGATTTTCTCTCTCCTTTCCTCCCCCTTGACTTGCGTTGACTGCAAGAAGAATTGATGGCTGTGAGCCGGAGACTCCATGGGGGTTTTTTTTGGGGGGTGGCTGCTGTTCCTTCCTGTTTCCCACTGACAGATGGCTCCCCCACACACACACTCTGTCTGTCTCTTTCTCTCCCCCCACACCATCCCAGGTGGCCGGTGGGTAAGGAAGGACCCCCGACCCACCAAGGAAACACCTGATCTCCCGGCCATTGATGAACTCATTGTTTGAATTAGTTAAGGGGGGGGGCGTGTTATTTTTGCAGGTGGAGAGGGCTGAGAACGCAGCAGGCTTGGAAAATGAGCCCGTCCGGAAATAAGACAGGTTTATTAGAACGCAATATAATTTGTTTATCGCTTCACCGTAACAGATTTATTACAGTTTATCACCCATGGCCGTGTTTCCCGAAAGCTGATGCCATAATAAATCACAAAGGCCTTTTGCGTTTTTTTTTAAAAAATAATTATTTCCTGTATTTCTATCTTGTATTTCTATCCCCCTCCAAGGGGTGTAGGTGGTTCTGCCCTTCCTCAATTAATCCCGACGACAACCCTGTGAGGTAGGTTAGGCTGAGAGGCGTGTGGCCCCAGGTCGCATCTGGTGAGCTTTCATGACTGTGTGCAAGATTCGAACCCGGATCTCCCAGTGCGGCTTCCAAGGGCAGCCCCATGTCAATACCAATGCAGTAGTCTAGGTTGATCCCCTCGTTTACTCCACCAGCTTGCCTTTCTGGCTACCGAGTGAGCAGAAGGAAGCAGAGAGGTTTGAGAAGGGGGAAAGGATATTCCTGGTTTCAGGTTTTTCACATTGGGGTCAGCAGTGGTGGGTCACGCGGCACAATCCTGTCCCCTTGTGGCTGGCAGGGCAACTACTTTAAATGAGGGCTAGCGTGGTGTGAGGGACACGGGTGGCGCTGTGGTCTAAACCACAGAGCCTAGGGCTTGCCGATCAGAAGGTCGGCGGTTCGAATCCCTGCGACAGGGTGAGCTCCCATTGCTCGGTCCCTGCTCCTGCCAACCTAGCAGTTCGAAAGCACGTCAAAGTGCAAGTACAGTGGACACTCAGGTTGCGAACGTGATCCATGTGGGATGCACATTCGCAACCTGCAGCGTTCGCAACCCGCAGCCGCGCGTCTGCACACGGGTGGGTTGCGATTCAGTATTTCTGCGCATGTGCAAAGCGTGATTTAGCACTTCTGAGCATGCGCGACTGCTGAATCCTGGAAGTAACCTGTTCTGGTACTTCCGGGTTTCGGCAAAACCCGCAACCTGAAGCGTCAGCAAAAAACGTAACCTGAAGCGTCCGTAACCCGAGGTATGACGTAGATAAATAAGCTGGACCTAATGGTCAGGGGTCCATTTACCTTTACTAGCGTGGTGTAGCGGTTAGAGAGTGCCGGGCTAGGACCTGGGAGCGACCTGGGTTCGAATCCTGACACTCAGCCACCCGAGTTCATAGGGCCAAATGATAAACAAATTATATTGACCTTGGGCCAGTCCCTGCCTCTCCTCAGCCTGACCTACCTCGCAGGGTTGTAGTGGGAGTTAAGCAAGAGGGAGAACCATGCGCACCACCTTGGGAGGAGGGAAAGGGTGTGATATAAATGCAATTTATAAAATAAACTGTTGGGGTCTCAGTGCCCCCCCAAAAAAAATAAACCTGAAAGGGGGCTTTAATCCAGACTCCCCCCTCCCTCCCTCCCCCCCCCTCTCTCTGCCATCCTGACGCCAATGTTTACTTCAATGTTTGCAAAATTGCTTTTTCCCCTCCAGCGAGAGTTCTGGGTGATCTGCCAATCCCATTACAAGATGATACACGGCACTTAGCCGAGATGATCCTCCGGAGATCTTTCCTTTGGAAATAACTTTTAAGGAGCAACAACACCTTAAAAAACCCCATATATAGAAAGATAGATATATATAAATATCTGGCCTAGGCAAGCGCCTGGGTTCGCGCCTGTGTGTGTGTGTGTGTATATACACACACAATAAAGGAGACGGGATGTGTAATTCTCCTCGGCTGTTTGGAGGATTTAGCAGAAAATTACCCAGCAGAGATTTTCTCTGCTCAGTGATTACCTTGCAGCGGGGGACGCGAAGCGTTCCTTCTCTGCCCGCCCCCCCTCTCGACAATTCAATTTCCCACCGTTCCACGGCAAGTGGATTTTTCAATTAATTTCCTAAGGTAGGGCGGAAAGCGATGGGTGCCCAATGCCATTGGTGACCACCTCTCTTCCTCCTCCTCTCATCGTTTTCTTTGTTTATTTACTCTGATGGCCTCATTCCCTCCGGTAAAAACGGGGAGATTCAGGAGCTCTGCAAATTCGGGCGGATAACAGCCGTGCCTGTTAATATTAAATACTCAATATCATCGTTAGCAAAGATAAAAAGAAACCGATCTCACTGAAAACACAAAACAGAGGGGAAACCTTTGCATGCTTTCTCCACACTTTAATAAAATTTATCGAAAGGGCGTCATGTGCCGGATCAGGCCCAAAATCTCTCAAATCTGGCATCCTCACAGCTCACTCTGCGGCCCCCACAGATGGCCCAATGTGTTAACACTTGAACTCAGGACATCGGGCGAAGCTGAATGTTGGAAGATTCTTTTAAATAAAATATTATTATTTGTCTTGTACATACTTTTACAGTTGTTGTTGTTGTTTAGTCGTTTAGTCATGTCCGCCTCTTCGTGACTCCCTGGACCAGAGCATGCCAGGCCCTCCTGTCTTCCACTGCCTCCCGCAGTTTGGTCAAACTCATGCTGGTCTCTTCGACAACACTGTCCCACCATCTCGTCCTCTGCCGTCCCCTTCTCCTTGCACCCTCCATCTTTCCCAACATCAGGGTCTTTTCCAGGGAGCCTTCTCTTCTCATGAGGTAGCCAAAGTCTTTGAGCCTCAGCTTCAGGATCTGTCCTTCCAGTGAGCACTCAGGGCTGATTTCCTTCAGAATGGAGAGGTTTGATCTTCTTGCAGTCCATGGGACTCTCAAGAGTCTCCTCCAGCACCAGAATTCAAAAGCATCCATTCTTCGGCGATCAGCCTTCTTTATGGTCCAGCTCTCACTTCCATACACTTTTACAATACAATACAGTAAATCACATAGATACTTTTAGCTCTGTGGCACTTGCAACTTCCCTCCATCCCTTCAGCGAGTATCCCTTATCTTCTTATATCACGTATTCTATTTTTTAACCTTATGTCCACCGTACATTGTAAGAGATATTTCAGTCCTGCCAGTGTTTTTAAAGTTTTACAGTTATCCTTTATATATACCATAAATTGACTCCAATTGAAACCTCTTATCGTCCTGATCCCGAATTCTTCCCGTCAGTTTGGCTAACTCTGCATAACTCATCATTTTTGCCTGCCACTCCGCAATAGTGGGAACCTCTTGCAATTCCCAGTTTGGGGCAAGCATGTTTCTTGCTGCCGCTGTGCCGTACATAAAGAGCCTTTGGTCCACTTTCTTAATTTCCTTCCCCATCAACCCCAACAAAAGGTGATTTATTTTCTTGAGTTCATTGTAAATCAACTCCCAAAAGTTCTTAACTTTATCGCAAGTCCACCACGTGTTGGAAAATTCAGGGCAGGTGGAAGAAAGGATTTTGTGATGCGGTGTGTCGTTAACCTGCAGAACTCCCTGCCACAGGAAGCGGCAAGGACCACCAATTTGGACGGCTCTAAAAGTGGATTGGACGAATCGGACTCTCCTTCCGTGGAGAGGTTTTTAAGCAGAGGTTGGGTGGCCATATCTCATGGATGCTTTGGTTGAGATTCCTGTCTTTGCAGGGTGGTTGGACTAGATGACCCTCGGGGTCCCAACTCTGCAATTCTTTGAATTCAAAGTGGGAGAGAGAGGGCTGTCAATGAATACTAGCCACCATCCTCTTCCTCCGATGCTGGAGGTGGTACTTAACCATCAGCACTAGTAGCCATTCATCCTGAACAATGAGGACTAGATTCTTGCTTTGCTTTTAGCGGCGGGGCCACTGCATTGTTTGCTTGCAGGAGCCCCCAGGTTTGATTCCCCTGCCTCTCCAGCTAAGGTGGGGTAAGAGCCCCACCTGAACCACCACCACCCCCCAGAGAGCTGCTGCCAGTCAGTGTGGGCAATACTGAGCGAGATAGACCCCTAGCCTGACTTGGGATACGGCAAGAGGTTTTGCTCTTATCTTTTCTCCACACTCTTTTCTCCAGAACCATGAGGACTAGAAACTGAGCTTTAAGGGAGTGGCTGTAGCTCATTGGTAGCGCACCTGGTTTCTACGAAGAACATCCCAGGTCCAGTCCCTGAAGGTATCTGCAGGCAGGGCTGGGGGGTGGCCCCCCACCCCACCCAAAACCCCGTAGAGCCTCTGCCTCTCAGTGTATATAAAAGGTAAAGGTACCCCTGCCCGTACGGGCCAGTCGTGTCTGACTCTAGGGTTGTGCGCCCATCTCACTTAAGAGGCCGGGAGCCAGTGCTGTCCGCAGACACTTCCGAGTCACGTGGCCAGCGTGACGAAGCTGCTCTGGCGAGCCAGCACCAGCGCAGCACATGGAAACGCCGTTTACCTTCCCGCTATAAAGTGGTACCTATTTATCTACTTGCACTTAGGGGTGCTTTCGAACTGCTAGGTGGGCAGAAGCTGGGACCGAATGATGGGAGCTCACCCCGCCGCGGGGATTCGAACCGCCGACCATACGATCGGCAAGTCCTAGGCGCTGAGGTTTTACCCACAGCGCCACCCGCGTCCCCTCTCAGTGTATATAAACACTCGCAAAACTGACCTTTAAAGCCCTAAATGGCCTCAGTCCAGTAGACATGAAGGAGTGTCTCCACCCGCATCATCCAGGCCTGACACTGAGGTCCAGCTCCCAGGGCCTTCTGGCGGTTTCCTTGCTACGAGAAGCCAAGTTACAGGGAACCAGGCAGAGGGCCTTCTCGGTGGTGGCACCCGCCCTGTGGAACGCCCTCTCGTCAGATGTCAAGGCAATAAACAAGTACTTTACTTTTAAAAGACAACTGAAGGCGGCCCTGTTTAGTTTTTAATGTCTGACGATGTATTGTTTTTAATATTCAGTTGGAAGCTGCCCAGAGTGGCTGGGGAAACCCAGCCAGATGGGCAGGGTATAAATATTATTATTATTATTATTATTGCAGCCCTGAATTTACAGGCACCCTCAGAGGCTCCTTTGGTGCCTTGTTTGGCCCGGTCTGGGCCCAGGGGACATAAACATCCCCAAGAGACGCCCATTAAGCCCAACAGAACAGGCCTTCCTCTCTCTCCCCCCCCCACTCCCGTCTCCAGCTCATAAATAACCGTGGATGCGCTGCTCCCTCCTCAATGTTTCAGAGAGCGCCTTAAGGGAGATTTAAGTGCTCACTTCATATGAGGCTGTCTCTGAGTCTTTGTTTAACTCCACTTCAAATAACTGATTAAAAGACGGGGTTGGGGGGGAGTAGGGAGGAAAAAAACCCTGAGGAAGATTTGCCGGAATGGTAGAGAGGGTGAGAAGGGGGGGGGGATTGTCAGAAATGGTTCCTTGCAGTGGGGTTTCTTGCCCACTTGCTAACTACTTAAAATGAAACAGCTTTGTAATTGCAGTGCAAGAATCTCAACTACTTCCTATTGATTCCAAATGGGCTCGAGTCTGACTGGAAAGGGATCTCCTGGGCTTAATAATAATAATAATAATAATAATAATAATAATTTATTTATACCCCGCCCATCTGGCAGGGTTTCCCCAGCCACTCTGGGTGGCTTCCAACAGAATATTAAAAAGTTAAGGGACCCCTGACCATTAGGTCCAGTCGTGGCCGACTCTGGGGTTGCGGCACTCATCTCGCTTTACTGGCCGAGGGAGCCGGCGTACAGTTTCCAGGTCATGTGGCCAGCATGACTAAGCCGCTTCTGGCGAACCAGAGCAGCGCACGGAAACGCCGTTTACCTTCCCGCCGGAGCGGTACCTATTTATCTACTTGCACTTTGATGTGCTTTCAAACTGCTAGGTTGGCAGGAGCAGGGACATCAAACATTAAAAGCTTCCCTAAAGAGGGCTGCCTTCAGATGTCTTCTAAAAGTCTGGTAGTTGCTCTTCTCTTTGACATCTGATGGGAGGGCGTTCCACAAGGTGGGCGCCACCACTGAGAAGGCCCTCTGCCTGGTTCCCTGTAGCTTTGCTTCTCGCAATGAAGGAGCCGCCAGAAGGCCCTCGGCACTGGACCTCAGTGTCCAGGTAGAACGATGGGGTGGAGACGCTCCTTCACTATTCTCCTCCACCCACCTCATTCAAGATCGTGGATGCTGAAAGAACTGCACTCTGTGCATGCTGAAGAAGTCCACTGTTAACATGCTTTCATGTTCCCGCAGCCTTGTTGAGTATTGGCCAAGGTGTGGAGACCATGGGGAACAGAGGATTTGTTTCTCACGATACAGTGGTACCTCAGGTTAAGTACTTAATTCGTTCTGGAGGTCCGTACTTAACCTGAAACTGTTCTTAACCTGAAGCACCACTTTAGCTAATGGGGCCTCCTGCTGCCGCCGCACGATTTCTGTTCTCATTCTGAAGCAAAGTTCTTAACCTGAAGCACTATTTCTGGGTTAGCGGAGTATGTAACCTGAAGCATCTGTAACCTGAAGCGTATGTAACCCGAGGTACCACTGTACTTTGTGTCATCAGAAATGAAATAGGCAGGTGAGTCAGAACAGACTGGAGGAAAGCCCCTCTCGAACAGAACAGGATTGATTTTGGGGGTCTTTGCAGCCTCAAGGTTCACATCCATCGTTGGGCAAACGAGACTGTAAACCACAAGGTTGGAAAGAAGAAAACTGCGGAGAAGAACAGGCAATTAAGATAAATCAATCTTTGTTCTTGATAACGCAGACATCTAGGCATTGGTGAGTCTAGTGGCAGATGTACTGTGATTTTTTAAAAAATAAATTTTCTCCTGATTCACTCCACAAATGATAGCATTGAATCTCGAGATCAATCGCAGTTCAGCTGTTTCCTGCTGCCACCTTCCTTTTGAAGTTCCTTTGCTCCTTGATGGTCATTGTAAGAGCTTATACTTATTCTGAGTCTGGCCTATCTACTACAGAATTGCCTACAGACCCTCCAACATTTCTCCAATGAAAATAAGGAAGTCCCTGCCAACCTAGCAGTACGAAAGCACATCAAAGTGCAAGTAGATAAATAGGTACCGCTCTGGCAGGAAGCTAAACGGCGTTTCCATGCGCTGCTCTGGTTCGCCAGAAGTGCCTTAGTCATGCTGGCCACATGACCCGGAAGCTGTACACCGGCTCCCTCGGCCAGTAAAGCGAGATGAGCGCCGCAACCCCAGAGTCAGCCACAACTGGACCTAATGGTCAGGGGTCCCTTTACCTTTAATAATAATATTAATTAATTAATAATAATTTTACTATTTAAACCCCTAGACAGCATCTTAAAAAGCAGAGACATCACCTTGCCGACAAAGATCTGTATTGCTAAAGCTAAGGTTTTCCCAGTAGTGATGTATGGAAGTGAGAGCTGGACCATAAAGAAGGCTGATCGCCAAAGAATGGATGCTTTTGAATTCTGGTGCTGGAGGAGACTCTTGAGAGACCCATGGACTGCAAGAAGATCAAACCTCTTGAGAGACCCGTGGACTGCAAGAAGATCAAACCTCCATTCTGAAGGAAATCAGCCCTGAGTGCTCACTGGAAGGACAGATCCTGAAGCTGATGCTCCAATACTTTGGCCGCCTCATGAGAAGACTTGATTCCCTGGAAAATACCCTGATGTTGGGAAAGATGGAGGGCCCAAGGAGAAGGGGATGACAGAGGACGAGGTGGTGGGACAGTGTTCTCGAAGCTACCAGCATGAGTTTGACCAAACTGTGGGAGGCAGTGGAAGACAGGAGGGCCTGGCGTGCTCTGGTCCAGGGGGTCACGAAGAGGCGGACACGACTAAACAACAACAACAACATTTATACCCCACCCATCTGACCCGGTTGCCCCAGCCACTTTGGGTGGCTTTCAACATATATAAAAACTTAATAAAACATTAAACGTCAACAAACTTCCCTATACAGGGCTGCCTTCAGATAGCTTGGGGGGGGGGGTCAGATAACTCCATACCCTCCAGCATTTGTCCAAAGAAAATAGGGGAAAGCGGGACATTCTGCGATCAGATCAGAAACTTGGACAGTTTCTGTAAATCTGGGACAGCCTTGGAAAATAGGGACACTTGTAAGGCCTGCGCCTACACTGGCTGGCAGCAGCTTTCCAGGGTTTTCAACAGGAGTCTCCCCCCCCCCCTTTAAAATCGGAAGGTGGACAATTGCAGAGCAAATGAAAATTACAGTCTGCAAAAGGCAGGGAAGGGAGTCTTTGGCTGTGCGTGAGAGCTGGGCTGGAAGGACAGGAGAGAAGTTTCGACAGTAAAGCGACCCCCTCTCGGCCGAGTGTTTTTAGTAGCCCCCCCCCCACTTCCAGCTGTAAAAAGCCGTATGGTGTTATGGGCCTGTCACAGCGGAGAACAGCAGCCAACGCCTCCGGCAGCTTCCTGGAGTTCATAAACAGCTGAAGCGTTCCTTCGTCAATATTTCAGGGCATTTTTAATAAAAATAGAAAGGGAAGGAAAAAAACAGATACACAGAGAGGACAATTTAAGTGCTTGCTGTTTAATCCGGAGCCTGCCTCTCCGAATTTACCCCCAAATAACGGCAGGTGAGGGCCGAGCGTGCGGAAAGCCTCCTCAGGGAAGGGTGCTGATGAAAGAATAATGATGACTAGAGGCCGGGCGTCCAAATAGGTTAATGATGAGTTGCTACAGCTGGTCCTGGTCTCTGCAGAAAAGCTGATTAATGGTTTCTAGGTCCTCCTTGCTAAGGAATTGGAGCAGGAGAAGAGAGGAGAATTGAGGGCCGCACCCCGTTCTGAGCAGCCTTCCAGGGGCCGCTTGGCAGAGGAGGGAGGGGCCCGGAGAAAAAGTGGGCGGGGCAATCGGTGTCAAATTTGCCAGGTCTAGCCCCCAGACCTGAGCTCCCGAACCCCTGAAATAAAGTCCCATAGCGCCAATGCTCCTATCCCGCTGATGTCCTTGATTCTAAGTCCGCTTTCTGCACAGTTAACTTGTGGAACTCACTGCCACAGGAAGCCATCAGGGCTGCTTGCCTGGTTAGAATAGAACAGAATAGAATTTTTTATTTATACCCCGCCCATCTGGCTGGGTTTCCCCAGCCACTGTGGGCGGCTTCCAACAGAGTATTAAAATACAGTGGTCTGTTAAACATTAAAAGCTTCCCTAAAGAGGCCTGCCTTCAGATGTCTTCTAAAAGTCTGGTAGTTGTTCTTCTCTTTGACATCTGGTGCGAGGGCGTTCACAGGGTGGGTGCCACCACCAAGAAGGCCCTCTGCCTGGTTCCCTGTAACTTCGCTTCTTGCAGGGAGGGAACCGCCAGAAGGCCCTTGGAGCTGGACCTCAGTGTCTGGGCAGAACGATGGGGGTGGAGACACTCCTTCAGGTATACTGGGCCGAGGCCATTTAGGGCTTTAAAGGTCAGCACCAACACTTTGAATTGTGCTCGGAAACGTACCGGGAGCCAATGTAGGTCTTTCAAGACCGGTGTTATGTAGTCTCGGCAGCCACCCCCAGTCCCCAGTCTAGCTGCCGCATTCTGGATTAGTTGTAGTTTCTGGGTCACTTTCAAAGGTAGCCCCACGTAGAGCGCTTTGCAGTAGTCCAAGCGGGAGATAACCAGAGTGTGCACCACTCTGGCCAGACAGTCTGCGGGCAGGAAGGATCGCATCCTGCGTACCAGATGAAGCTGGTAAACAGCCGCCCTGGACACAGAACTGACCTGCGCCTCCATGGACAGTGGTGAGTCCAGAATGACTCCCAGGCTGCACACTTGGTCCTTCAGGGGCACAGTGACCCTATTCAGGACCAGGGTTGGCTCTTCAAAGGGATCTGGGGAGGAAGAGAGGGTACACAGGGGGGCTGTTAAAATGACAGAACCTCCAGGTTCAGATGCAGTCTACCTCTTGAGGGCAGGCCAAAATGTGGGAAGCGCCCCCTTCGTTTTGTTGTCGTTTAGTCGTGTCCGCCTCTTCGTGACCCCCTGGACCAGAGCACGCCAGGCACTTCTGTCTTCCACTGCCTCCCGCAGTTTGGTCAAACTCATGTTCGTAGCTTCGAAAACACTGTCCCACCATCTCGTCCTCTGTCGTCCCCTTCTCCTTGCGCCCTCCATCTTTCCCAACATCAGGGTCTTTTCCAGGGAGTCTTCTCTTCTCAGGAGGTGGCCAAAGTCTTGGAGCCTCAGCTTCAGGATCTGTCCTTCCAGTGAGCACTCAGGGCTGGTTTCCTTCAGAATGGAGAGGTTTGATCTTCTTGCAGTCCATGGGACTCTCAAGAGTCTCCTCCAGCACCAGAATTCAAAAGCATCAATTCTTCGGCGATCAGCCTTCTTTATGGTCCAGCTCTCACTTCCACTTTCCCCTACTGGGAAAACCAGAGCTTGAACTATACGGACCTTTGTTGGCAAGGTGATGTCTCTGCTTTTTAAGATGCTGTCTAGGTTTGTCATTGCTTTTCTCCCAAGACCCTTCGTTTTAGAAAGGCTTTAACACAAAGACCCTCCCGGCTGTTAATCTGGCGCAGAACAACTGGGGATTGCGATGTAAACAACAAATGCAGGAGACAAATCAGAGTCAGGGCGTGTGCACTATGATGCGTGCAAATCGTGTGCACATGCAAACTCACACGAGGTCCTCTGCCTTGCACCCGCAGAGGTGGCATTGAATACGGGGCCTGCCTTGTTGGTTCCTGCATTCTCCCGCTGCAGCTGCTGAGCAGGAAACGTCCCAGATGCAGCGGCTGCTGTTGTTTCCAGAGGCCATTCATCTCGGGCAGGCAGAGGAAGGAACCAGCCTCGTCCAAACAATCGCTCGCCTGCAGGGAACAATGCGCGGGGAATTGGCTCAATGAAGTCAAGGTGTAGAAAGTTATCAATCAAAAGGAGGAGGAAGTCCATTGCAGAAGCAGTTCTCTGGCGCCCTCTGCTGGCGAGCTGAGATGGAAGTCCTGCCTAACCCAGTATGTTGTTTCCGACAGTGGTCAGCCAAATAATTATTAGAAACCGCAAGTCGCCTGCGGTGTTGTCTGTTCCCGGCACATGATCTTCAGAGAAGCACGTCCTCTGAATCTTGACATTCCAATTAGATCTACGGCGGTGAGTTGCAGAGAGTGAGGGTACAAACAGAGCCTTTCTGGATCCGACCAAGGCAGCCCTGTTTTCAGTGACAGCCAAGCCGATGCTTGCAAGGAGAATGCAGAATGTAGAATCGTGAAACTGGAAAGGCAGTGTGGTGTACTGGTTAGAGTGTTGGGCGAGGACCGCGGTTCTCAAACTTTTTTCTCAGGGCCACACTTTCGGAATAAAAATTTGCTCACGCCACACCGAATTTTTTATTGATTAAGAAATAACACTGGAAAACGAAAAAAACCAACCACTTGCCGTGCTTGATTTATGACACAGAAAACAGCTGCTTCATAATGTAATCATGGGACACTGAGAAAGTACAAACAATGCAGGTATATAAGAACATGAATCATTCCCAAAATAGAATATCAAGTGTCCTTGAATCTTCCTGCCACACCCTTTGAGGTCCTCTGGACTAGGAACCCTGGGAGAGACGAGGGTTCGAATCCCCACTCGGGTGTGAAGCTCACTGAGTATGACCCTTCGCCCGTCGCTGCCTCTCCCAGCCTGTCCTACCTCGAAGGGTCGTTGTGGGGACTAAATGAGGAGGCGAGAGAGCCACCTACAGCACCTTGACCTCCTGGGAGAAGAAAAAGGTGATTTATAAATGCAATCCATCAGTCAAGTCGTCCAGCCCGGTGAACGTTGAGACTGATGGGACAGAAAGCAGGGAGTCGAACAGCAGGGGGCGCCAGAGCCAATGGCAGGATGACTCATTCCAGTTTTATCCCCCTCCTCCTCCTCCGCTCTGCTGAGTTCACCAAGGGGCAGCGCTGAGAGTGAGGAGGAATAGGAAAGTGATACAGCACCCCCCCCAAAAAAAAAACTGGTTCTAAGTAAGGGGGCAGGGAGGTAGGGGCTGGCTAAGGGCAGGCAGAGTTTGGTGCCCCTTTCATCCGAATGGACCTGCCTGCCTCCGCTGCTCAAACTGCAGAGTCTTGCAAGGCCAGATCCCTGATTGACAGCCGTCCAGCCCCTGCATAAATAACTCAATTGCGGGGAGACAGCCTGTTCAATTGTTGGGCAGTGGGAGCGAATTTCTCCTAGTTGAAATCTGCTTCCATTTGTTTTCCAGTTAAGGAGAAGGGCCGAAGTTCAGTGGTGTTGGGACACCTGCTTTGCATGCAGAAGGTCCCAGGTTCATCTCCAGGTAGGGCCTAAGTTAGTCCAAGTCGATTCATTTCTATGTTTCCTCTTTAACATCAGATACAACCCAACTCTCTATTGTCCAAGGCTCTCTATTGCGGTTTGAAGGCACAAGATCTGTGTCTGTCTGTTTGGCTTTTCAGTTGCCCACTTTCTTGCGCTGAAGAGCAGATCTGTGGTGTGGAGACCCCAGAAACAAACAAAATATATATGCTGAACTGGTTTCAGTTCCCCGTTCCTAGTCTCCCACGGCTCAGCTTTGCTTTAAACTAAGGTAATGAGATGTTGCTTCTTCAAAGAGAAAATGTGCCCCCTAGTGGTCCGTCTGGGGACGTTTTTGTTGGCTCAGAAGAGGAATCAGCTGTAAAACAAGGCGGATTGGCTCCATACTGTCTACTCTGGCTGGCAGCGGCTGCTCCTGAGTTTCCAGTGTAGAAGTGGGTGCCTTTCTTGTCTGGTCTTACTCAATCCTTCTAATAGGGGATAACGGAGATTGAAAAAAAGGAACCTTCTTACATACAAAGCTGCTTTCCTGAAGACAATGTTGGGGAAACTGTTCTGGTAGGGTTATTGCCACCTTTTCCCTCCTTGCCAAGGGTTCCTGTGCTTCTGGGATGATGATGATGATGATGAATTATTATTATTATTTCTACCCCGCCCATCTGGCTGGGTTTCCCCAGCCACTCTGGGTGGCTTCCAGCAAAAGATTAGAAATACATTAAAACATCAGTCGTTAAAAACTTCCCGATACAGGGCTGCCTTCAGATGTCTTCAAAATGTCATATAGTTGTTTATTTCATTGGCATCTGGCGGGAGGGCATTCCATACGGTGGGTGCCACCACCGAGAAGGCCCTCTGCCTGGTTCCCTACAACTTGGCTTCTCGCAGAGAAGGAACCTCCAGAAGGCCCTCGGTGCTGGACCTCAGTGTCCGGGCAGAATGATGGGGGTGAAGACACTCCTTCAGGTCTACTGGGCTGAGGCTGTTTAGGGCTTTAAACAGGGTGTGGGATTTCATAAGGCTGTGGTGCCTGCTCCGTCTGGGCGAATAGGGAACTGCCCCACCAGCTGCGGACTTGCTACCTTCCTAACAGAGCCTGTGGGATCAGGCCACGGGCCCATCTAGTCCAGCATCGTGTTCTCACAGTGGCCAAAAAGGTAAAGGTAAATTAACCCGTTAGGTCCTGTTGTGGCCGACTCTGGGGTTGCGGCACTCATCTCGCTTTACTGGCCGAGGGAGCCGGCGTACAGCTTCCGTGTCATGTGGCCAGCATGACTAAGCCGCTTCTGGTGAACCAGAGCAGCGCACGGAAACACCGTTTACCTTCCCGCCGGAGCGGTGCCTATTTATCTACTTGCACTTTGACGTGCTTTCGAACTGCTAGGTTGGCAGGAGCAGGGACCGAAAAACAAGAGCTCACCCCGTCGCGGGGATTCGAACCGCCAACCTTCTGATCGGCAAGTCCTAGGCTCTGTGGTTTAACCCACAGCGCCACCCGCGTCCTCACAGTGGCCAACCAGATGCCAAATGGGATAACCTGCAAGCAGGACTCAAGCACAAGAGCATCTCTCTGTGGTTTCCTGCAACTGATGTTCATAAGCATTGCTGCCTGCAACTGTGGAGGCAAGAGCAGAGCCATCGTGACCAGTGTCAGATTTACGTATAAGCTAAACAAGCTATAGCTTAGGGCCCCACTCTCTTGGGGGCCCCCAAAAAAATTTAAAGGAAAAAAACCTGGATGTACATTTCCAAAAACAAATGAAATATAACCTGCATACAGCAACAGTGTTTTGTGTTGTGTAGGCTCCTATTTGTTATGTGTGAATGGCTTTAGATACCTATTAGCTCCATAAATTAGGGACGCGGGTGGCACTGTGGGTTAAACAACAGAGCCTAGGACTTGGCAATCAGAAGGTCGGCGGTTCGAATCCCCGCAACGGGGTGAGCTCCCCTTGCTCGGTCCTTGCTCCTGCCAACCTAGCAGTTCGAAAGCACGTCCAAGTGCAAGTAGAGGGCTCTGGCGGGAAGGTAAACGGTGTTTCCGTGCGCTGCTCTGGTTTGCCAGAAGCGGCTTAGTCATGCTGGCCACATGACCCGGAAGCTGGACGCCGGCTCCCTTGGCCAGTAAAGCGAGATGAGCGCCGCAACCCCAGAGTCGGTTACGACTGGACCTAATGGTCAGGGGTCCCTTTACCTTTGCTAGCTCCATAAATTACCATATAGCATAAATTCAACACAACAAACAGTGACAATTTGTTGTTGACAAAGAACAGCTGGACATATAAAGGGCCCCATTACCTTCAGTAGCTTAAGGCCTCATCAAACCTAAATCTGGCACTAATTGTGGCTAGTAGCCATTGATAGCCTTCTCTGTCAAGTTTTCCACTCCTCTTTTAAAGCCATCTGAATTGGTGCCTATCGCTGTCTCCTGTGGGAGGGACTTCCATAGTATAATTGAAATTGAAATATGTTATTGTCACTTGTACAACTTGTATACAGTGAGATTGCAGGAGCACCCCCCACTCAGCTCTCTTAGTCTTAATCCCCCTCGTTTACTGACGCACACTCACCAAATCCAAAAGTCAGTTGCCCTGTTGTTCTCTTTTCATTCAGCAGCCTAACAGGCCACGGATAGAAGCTGTTCTTTACCCGGTTGGTGCGACTAACTGAGCTTCCATATCTTCTGCCTGAGGGCAGGAGATCAAGAAAGTGCCGGCCAGGGTGTGAATCATCCCTGAGAATTTTCCTCACTCTCCTGAGGCAACGTTCTTCCGCTATTTCATCCAGAGAATTCACGGGACAGCCCATAATATCTTGTGCTGTATTCACCACCCTCTGTAGGCACTTCCTATCAGTTGATGTGCTGCGTGAAGGACTTTCTTTCAACTGTCCCGAATTTTCTAACATTCAGCTTCTTTGAATGTCCATCTTCACAGCCTCCTTCCTCTCCCTCTCCAAGTTCCATCCCTTTTGACTGGTCATCTCTGCCTTCTTACACTTTTCAGATATATATATATGGTCTTGCTTCTCTCTTGGTAGATTCTTTCCATCCATCTAGTCATCCATCCATCCTTTTTGGCTTTTATCTGCATATTCCTGAATTGCAAAGGGTTGGATTAGATGCTCCTTAGGGTCACTCCCAATCTACAATTCTATGAGTCTCTGCTTCATTGTATGAACTTATTTGGTGCAAAAAATAGAGAAATGCTAGGTTTGTATTTTGGAGCATTATCGTGGATCTCTTGCTGTCGTTTCCCGTTTTGCACAACACCTACGGAACCAATCTCACAGACTTATCCAACATCTCACTTACTACTTTCCTGTCTTACTTATGACTTGCTTATCTAACTTACCAGACTTTCCCATATGATGTACTTCTGACTTTCTTATCTGACTTATCTGACTTTCTATCTCTCCAAACGCTCTTCCTTCCTTCCCTCTTTCTCTACAGCCCTCCTATCCGTCTCTGTTGCAGCCTATTCTGCCCCCACGGAGCTCACAGTGGGGAAGAATTTTGGGAACTCGCCCCATTTTTATTCCTCTTACAACAACCCTGTGAGGTTGGTTTCAGCCTACCAGCTGAGGGACGGTCTGCAAATCTGAGAAACAAACAAATAGGCTAGGCTGAAAGAGGAGGATTTGAACTCGTATCTTCAGGTTTCAAGTCCACCACATCGGCAAGACTGATCTTTGAATGAGCTGATTTGGTTCATTCTAAGAGAGGGGTGTCCCTAACCCTTGTATCTTTGGGGGGGGGGCGGGTTGGCCCATCATTCCACCTCAGCAACGCAGAACGATAGATACTGTCCCCCATCATTATATCATTTCAACAACTGCAAGGTTACCCCCCAAAACAGCCAGACATGAAATGGAATGATAGAGACCCCCACCAAGCCTCCATCAGCTTCCTGGCCCCTCCCTGGTCCAGCAGCAAATGAGTTTGCTCCGGCATCTCCATAGCAACCGGTTGCCACCGGCAACAGCTTTGAAGCATCTCTCTGTCCACGCGTGTGTGGGCTAGGAAAGGCTGTAGAAAAGCGATTCTGTCGCCTCCCGGAATTCCCCTCCCTGGCCCGATCCTGCGTGGGGCTGAGCGGTACACCCCCTTGCCCCTCAAGGGGAAGAGCTCTTCCCCCATCCAGCCACCCTCAGCATCCAAGCTCTGCCTCCGTATGTTTCCAGTCATCAACAAGGTAGGAGGAGGAACCCGCTGGACAATACAACGGTTGGTTTGCAGATCCAACCAGGAATGGGGTTTAAGAAGCGGATCTTCATAGCCGGGCGAATGGGTACGGGGGCCGAGGCATCTGCCCACTGAGCACTCCAGAAGGCTGGCTTACCTGAGACACACAGGTGAGGGTTTCTTTTTTGCATGGTAACTGAATTTGTACTGGTAGGTACAGGTGAATATGCACAGACCAGGTCTGCAGAGAGTGCAGGATGTAAGTTCAAGTGTGTGTGTGTGTGTGTGTGTGTGTGTGTGTGTGTGTGTAAGAGAGACAGGGGGAAAAAACCCACGCTTTTGCTGCCTGAACACACAGACACTTCTCATCTCCACCAGAGAAACAATGAGAATCTATAATGGCACTTAATTTACAGGCTTATATTTCCCTGCTAATATAGTCTTGCTTTTCCTCTCTTTTTTTTA
Source organism: Podarcis pityusensis (assembly GCF_964106645.2). Taxonomy (NCBI): domain Eukaryota; kingdom Metazoa; phylum Chordata; class Lepidosauria; order Squamata; family Lacertidae; genus Podarcis; species Podarcis pityusensis. The sequence continues at coordinate 4,063,037 of NC_138041.1, read as the reverse complement.
AAAAAAATAATAATTTCAAACCCTTTTTGTGCTGAAAATGTATTTCTAAATGTTTGTTTTTTCCTCCCTTGTGGGTGGGAGGGAGACACATCCCCTCCCGATTTCACAAACCGGAAAAACTGATATGCAATGCATTTGATTTGACACTCCCAAAATTACGTTCGAACAAGACAACCCCCCGGCTTTGGAGAGAAGGGCCAAATACCCCTTATTTGCAGGGGAGGGGATAAGCTATCCCCACCCCACCCTTCCGATTCATATTCACTAAAGTTGAACCCTCGCCCCGATGAGATTTGATTCTTAAAAGAACTCACCTTGTCAAACACCGGAGACTGTGAAATACAGGGGCAAGGCGGTTCTCCTCCAAACGATTTCAGAACTTAGAAATAAATTCTAGGTCTGTTCCTCTGGACCTGCTGATAAGTAGAGCTAGAAATGTACGTGTTTTGCCTTTCTGGCTGATGTGAAGCAATGTAGGTGCATCAATATAGATATATTGACACACAAAAATCAGTTTATGCGACAAAGAAGGCAGGAATGGGAGGATGAGTGGGTGGAAAGATTTATTTTACCTTTGGTGGGCAGGTGGCAACCGTAGCGCCTGGTCCAGCAAGGATCCAGAAAGATCTGGTCTTTTTTACGAATACACTCTTAAACGACTTCAGCTTCAATGCTCCTTAAGCCAGGAACCACACACAGACACCCCCGAGACCTTAAGTGACTCTTCCTTCCTTTAAACCCCATCGCTGACGCCACCACGCCGGCCGAGCCTTCAAAACCCTTGCCTCCAGTTCAGTTGGGAGGTGTGTAACCGCGACTCGCTTTCTCCCCCCTTAAATACGGCATTTGGTCCTGTCGCCAATGGACAGCCCTGAGCTACACTGAGAGCCGTTGTGCCGTGGTTCCTTTGGCCACCAGCAGGAGGCGGTCTTGCGACATCCACAAATGCAGCCGCAGATCTGGCCCATGTTTATCTGGTTGCAAGCCGAATTTTGCAGACGTTCAAGGAAACTTGACGCAGAAGGACCTCTGGAATGGGGCTTGTTTTTGAGGTGGTTGGCTTAGTAGAAGGGCAGAGGCACAGGCCGTCATTTCCTTTCCAGAGGCAACAGAGGAAGCCGTAGCGTACTGAGCCTGACTTTAATAATAATAATAATAATCCCTCTAGATCAGTACTGCTTACACGGACTGGCAGCAGCTCTCCGGGGTTTTGGGAAAGAGCTTTTCTGAAGCCGACCTGGATTTGCTGCTGGGGACTGCGTCCAGAATCTCCTGGGGCACGAGATCGAATCTTCGGCAACCATTAGCAATACAGCAAAGAGTCTAGCGGCGTTTTGGAGAGCCACTGGTTCCTCAACTCTACACCCCTCGTCTAATATTCTCCAGGAAGCCCCCCAGGCAGAACATCAAGGCAAACCATTGCCCGTCTTTGGCCCCCACAGTAACAAACTGGCAGTCTGAGGTAGAGTGCTCCTGAATCTGGAGGATCCACCTAGCTATCCCTGGTCCTGAATGGGGTAACTGTCCCCCTGAAGGACCAGGTGCGCAGCCTGGGAGTCATTTTGGACTCACAGCTGTCCATGGAGGCGCAGGTCAATTCTGTGTCCAGGGCAGCTGTCTGCCAGCTCCATCTGGTACGCAGGATGAGACCCTCCCTGCCCGCAGACTGTCTCGCCAGAGTGGTGCATGCTCTGGTTATCTCCCGCTTGGACTACTGCAATGCGCTCTATGTGGGGCTACCTTTGAAGGTGACCCGGAAACTGCAATTAATCCAGAATGCGGCAGCTAGACTGGTGACTGGGAGCGGCCGCTGAGACCATATAACACCGGTCTTGAAAGACCTCCATTGGCTCCCAGTACGTTTCCGAGCACAATTCAAAGTGTTGGTGCTGACCTTTCAAGACCTAAACGGCCTCGGCCCAGGTATACCGGAAGGAGCGTCTCCACCCCCATCGTTCAGCCCAGACACTGAGGTCCAGCGTCGAGGGCCTTGTGGCGGTTCCCTCCCTGCGAGAAGCGAGGTTACAGGGAATCAGGCAGAGGGCCTTCTTGGTGGTGGCACCTGCCCTGTGGAACGCCCTCCCAGCAGATGTCAAAGCAATAAACAACTATTTTACTTTTAAAAGACAACTGAAGGCGGCCCTCTTTAGGGAAATTTTTAATGTCCGACGCTGTATTGTTTTTAATATTCAGTTGGAAGCCGCCAGAGTGCCTGGGGAAACCCAGCCAGATGGGTGGAGTATAAATAATAAATTATTATTATTATTATTATTATTATTATTATTAGGCAGAGATAGGGAGGGAGAGAAACGAGATCCCTGTTTTCTATACAATGTGGGGCGGGCGTTGGGCAAGGCACCCTCCACAGACCCCGTTCCTGCAGCGAATTGACCTCCTCAGCCCACCCAGGGACAAAATGCGGGCAGGATTCTTGCATCGCAGGGGGTTGGACTAGATGATCTGTGGGGTCCCTTCCGACGCTACAATTCTGGGGTTCCAACACCTTTGCCAACAGCTCATCTTCATCACGCCGGAATCTTTTGGCACCAGAGATTTAAAAAATTTGGGATATGATCCATGAAGAGATTAAAAAATCGATAAAGTTTTCATATAACCAAAGAGCAGAAGCGTACTTATTAGGAATTTTGAGTAAGGATATCCCCAAAGACAAAATTGACATATTTCTATATGCAACAACAGGGACGCGGGTGGCGCTGTGGGTTAAACCACAGGGCCTAGGACTTGCCGATCAGAAGGTCGGTGGTTCAAATCCCCGTGATGGGGTGAGCTCCCGTTGCTCGGTCCCTGCTCCTGCCAGCCTAGCAGTTCGAAAGCACGTCAAAGTGCAAGTAGATAAATAGGTACCGCTCCAGCGGGAAGGTAAACGGCGTTTCCGTTCGCTGCTCTGGTTCGCCAGAAGCGGCTTAGTCCTGCTGGCCACATGACCGGGAAGCTGTATGCCGGCTCCCTCGACCAATATAGCGAGATGAGCGCCGCAACCCCAGAGTCGTCCGCAACTGGACCTAATGGTTAGGGGTCCCTTTACCTTTATATGCAACAACAGCAGCGAGAATATTGGTAGCCAGTTACTGGAAAGGAAATAATATTCCAACAAAAAGGGAATGGTTAAGTAAATTATGTGAGTGTCTGGAGTTAGCAAAACTGACGGATTTAATAAGGTATAAACCCAAAAGTATGGTACAGAAACAATGGGAATGTTTAAATGAATACTTACACAAACAGGGCTCAAATACGAAAGTTTGGTTGCACTTAGATTAACCTTGTGAAGAATATAAAGAATATAAAGAATACAAAGATTTGACTGAAGAACAGAAGTAAAGGTGAACTAGAAATTAAGAGACGTGTGGTGAATGCGGTGGAGGTCTTTTATAATATTTTAACTAGGATTTATATATGGTACTGTTTAAAGTATAAATTTGGTATTATTATGAAAAGTATTTCCTTTCTTTTTCCTTTTCTTTTATCTTCTGTCTTTTTTTTCTAGTCTGCATTTTGGAAAACACGTAGACAAATGTGTTTACAATGTTATGCATGGATTTTTGTTTCGGTTTTCTTTTTCTTTTCTTGTAATATTTTTTTAAAAGTAAAAAAAAAAATCTACCGTATTTTTCGCCCTATAGGACGCACTTTTTCCCCTCCAAAAATGAAGGGGAAATGTGTGTGCGTCCTATGGGCCGAATGCAGGCTTTCGCTGAAGCCTGGAGAGCGAGAGGGGTCGGTGCGCACGAGGCTTGCCGGCAGCAGCCTGCAGCCCGAAGCACGGGGCGAGCTGCGGATTTTTTCTTTATTTCCCCCCCCCCAAAAAAAAACTAGGTGCGTCCTATGGGGCGGTGCATCCTATGGGGCGAAAAATACGGTAAATCCTGCTGGATGGGACCAAGAGAGGCCTTCTCTCTTCTCCGACTGCTGCCAATAAGCTGCATCCGGCATATCACAAAGAGGCCTTGAACGTCCCTAATCCTGGCCTCCTGGCAGCTGGTCTTCAGAGGTAGACTGCCCCTGGGTGTGGAGGCTCAACACAGCCACCTTCCCCTCATCAGTCATTTCGGAACGGTACACAGTCAGTCTCTACCCAGAGAAAACGAGAGCAATGTTCCAGGCCGCCTTCCGAAGCGATTTGTTGATTTTTATCAGCCTTATAAATGAGAGTTTGTCGTAAATGGGGTACATATATATTTATATTCCCATTCAGCGATAAGGGTACAAAACGTCTCGGAAAGCAAGTTCGTTTCCGGAAACAAATGAACAAGCTCTGGAAATTGCAAAAAGCCAGTTGGAGATTTTTAAAAACTTTTTTTAAAACAAAGAGAAGGGGTTATAAATTGCTTTTTTGAAGCTGCCAGTTGTGGAAGTGGGAGTGCGTGGCGGGAAGACGCAGACGCTTCGGTCCTGCCGCTTGGGCTTCAGCACAGTCGCTCTGAACCACTCGCTTGGCTGAGGAAATTGCGCAGAGTGTTCCCATTGTCTGCATAGGGGATCATAGAGTTGGAACAATTAATAATAATAGGTAAAGGTAAAGGGACCCCTGACCATTAGGTCCAGTCATGGCCAACTCTGGGGTTGCGGCGCTCATCTCGCTTTACTGGCCGAGGGAGCAGGCGTACAGCTTCCGGGTCATGTGGCCAGCAGGACTAAGCCGCTTCTGGTGAACCAGAGCAGCGCACAAAAACGCCATTTACCTTCCCGCCAGAGCGGTACCTATTTATCTACTTGCATTTTGACGTGCTTTCGAACTGCTAGGTTGGCAGGAGCAGGGACCGAGCAATGGGAGCTCACCCCGTCACAGGGATTCGAACCGCCGACCTTCTGATCGGCAAATCCTAGCCTCTGTGGTTTAACCCACAGCGCCACCCGCGTCCCCTCATAGGGAATCATAGAGCTGGAATAATAATAATAATAATAATAATAATAATAATAATAATAATAATAATATATTTATACCCCACTCATCCAGCTGGGTTTCCCCAGCCACTCTGGGCGGCTCCTCACAGAATTAAAAGCACAACAGGACATCAAACATTAAAAACTTCCCTAAACGGGGCTGCCTTCAGATGTCTTCTAAAAGTCAGATAGTTGTTTATTTCCTTGACATCTGCTGAGAGGGCGTTCCACAAGGCGGGTGCCACCACCAAGAAGGCCCTCTGCCTGGTTCCCTGTAGCTTTGCTTCTTGCAATGAGGGAACCACCAGAAGGAGCTGGACCTCAGTGTCCGGGCAGAACAATGGGGGTGGAGATGCTCCTTCAGGTATACTGGGCCAAGGCCATTTAGAGCTTGAAAGGTCAGCACCAACAAAAGTCCAAATAAAGAATATCTGATTGCCAGGTATATCTGGTAAAGAATATCTGATTACCATATTTGCCAGGTTTGTGATGAGGATTGTCTTGCAAATGATGGCTATGTTGCATATGTCCCGAAGGAACGTCAAATCGTATAAAAAGTGCCTGCAGGTTCCAGTCCTTGTCAAAATCTCAAATTGTACGTAATTTCCCCCATTGTAGCAATGTTCCAGGGCAAGTGGTTCCAAGCGTAAGATTTGGGGCCGTTTTCCAGTGGAACACTTGAAATTGTTTGGCAAAAATGTTTGTGTTAGAGATGAAATTCACACCCAAATGCTAGTGAATTTTCACGGGGACTTTCTTTTAAGAAATAAATCTACAGACTGATATGGAAATGAGGAGAGAGGAACTTAGAGGAAAGCAGAAAAACAAACATTCCTGCAAATTTGCCTGTCCCGAGTGGCTAGTAACCCGCTATTTTCTCCTTGTAGATCTCCTGGATCGATGAGCTCTTGGCTCTCAGGTTTTGAAACGATGGCCGATAGTCTCGCCGGCACTTTGCCTGCCCTGGCCAGCGCTGTCCGTCCAGACCCCACCTTGACCTTGGAGCAGAAAGCAGCCTTCGTCTTCGTCTTCTTCCTCTTCGTCTTCCTGGGGCTCCTGATCGTCCGCTGCTTCCGGATCCTGCTGGATCCCTACCGAAGCATGCCCTCGTCCACATGGACCGATTACATGGAGAAAGATACGTTCGATTACCGGCTGGCCTGATGGACGGACCATTACTTTTTTTTTAAGGCTGTTTCAGAGACATACGCAGGGCTTCCAAAGTTGGAATCTGCCCCCTTTCCTCCCGGAAGTCATGGTAGGTCGTGTCAAACCTCCACAAACAGGGATAGTCTACCTCTGAATGCCAGCTGCTGGGTGAATGTTCTCGCCTTCGCGGTCCAATCCACCGTGGCTTATATTTATGTACATCGTTTGTAGCCGATTAACCATGTCCTCTGGGCAATGATAACAAGAGAAGCTTAAAACTTTTTTTTAAAAAAAAAAAACTACAACACTAATCTTTAAACCAAAAACAAAGGGGGAAGAGTAGAACTAAAACCAAAACCACGCCACAAACCCTAAATAGCGCAGTGCCTTTTTCCCCAACATCAGCCGTTCCTGGATTCGAGATAACCTGGCCACAGCGAGTCGTGCAGTTTTCGATTGCTGCAATGAGGTTCGTGTGGGGCTTCCCCTTGAAGACTGTCTGGGAGCCTCAGCTGCGAAGTCAGAAAGGTGGCCCCGAGGCGCCTGGAATTTGTGGGGCTTGGATCAACTCACACCATCTGTAGAGTTTCCGGCAAACTGTGCTTTTGGTCCAGGGCAGAGAGGTGGCGAAATGCAGTGTTAACCGGCGGAACTCACTGCCTCATGAAGACCGTAATGACTCCTGGGCTGTTGGTGGCTTTTAAAGAGAACTGGGCACGTTCATCCAGAGGAGGAGCGGTCTCTCAAAGGTCAGGAATCAAGCGGCGCCTCTTGTGAGACCTGGCACCTATGGGGATCTTTCCCTGGGGACCACAAAGTCTCTCAGCCGCCCGCTTGGTCCTGAGGCAGCGAGAACAAAGCTGACACTGGAACATTCAAGGCAGGCGAAAGCAAAGACTTTTTCACACAGAGCAGGGATAATTCGTTCCCAAGAGAGACAGGAATAAGGATAAGGAATTAGCCTTATCCCTCCATGACTTAGCAGCTACCAGTAGTCACAGCTCTGGGCTACTGCCAGTCTCTGAACACCAGTTTCTGGGACTTGCAAGCGAGGAGAGCGCTCCCGTGTTCGGATCCTGATCGACGCCTTCCCAGAAGAGGGGTCTGGTTGGCCATCGTGACAACAGGATGCAGGAATAGTTGGGCTTTTTGGTTTGACTCTGCAAACAGGAGCTCCTGAACTCGACGTGCAGCTATTATTTTCATTCTTTATTAAATCTGTATGCCGCCTTCCAACCGTAGGTCTCACAACATAAAACCGCAATATAAAAAACGCAAAATGCATAATACAAATTAGAACAAAAAGACACCAAAAATCCACAGCACATTTAAAAGGGCGTCGGATGTCAGTCAGCCAAGGGCCTGCTTAAAAAGGAACGTTTTTGGCTGGCGCCTAAGGATATATATGGAAGAAGCCAGCCGAACCTCCTTGGGGAGAGCCTTCCACAGATGGGGAGCCACTGCAAAAAAGGCCCTGTTCTCGTGTTGCCACCCTGCGGACCTCTATTGAAAGAGGCACTGATCACAGGGTCTGGGTTGATTCATATGGGGAGAGGCATTCCTTGAGGAACAGCGGTCCTCAGCTATTTAAGGCTTTATGGCATGGGTAGGCAAACTAAGGCCCGGGGGCCGGATCCGGCCCAATCGCCTTCTCAATCCGGCCAGCAGACAGTCTGGGAATCAGTGTGTTTTTACCTGAGTAGAATGTGTGCTTTTATTTAAAATGCATCTCTGGGTTATTTGTGGGGCATAGGAATTCATTATTCTTCATTTTTTCAAAATATAGTCCGGCCCCCCACAAGGTCTGAGGGACAGTGGGCCGGCCCCCTGCTGAAAAAGGTTGCTGACCCCTGCTTTATGGGTCAACCCCAGAATTGGGCATGGGAACTAATTGGCAGCTAGTGAGGCCAGGATCGGTGCAATATGCTCAAACTGTCTGGCCCCCGTGAGCAACTTGGCTGCTGAATTCGGCACCAGTTGAAGTTTCCGAACCGTCTTCAGAGGCAGCCCTATGTATAATGCATTGATGTACGAAGGTTCAGAACAGGTAACAGAAATTACTTCTTCACACAGCGCAGGGTGGAACTATGGAACTCCCTGCCACCACAATGGATGGATTTAAAAGACAAACTCATGGAAGTAAAGGCTACCAGTGGCTACTAGGTATGATGGCCGTGCTCAGACACAAAAGCTTTTGAAAATCGCAGAAGAGTGTTGCTCTGCTGCTTAAATGCTGCTTGCGTGTTTCCCACATGAGAATAGGATGCTGGAATAAAATGGACCACCGGTCTGATCACAGGACATGGTTTCTTCTGATATCCTTATGGAACCTCCAGGTCCAGTGGCAGTCTATCTTGATTCCAAAATGGGAAGAGGATGCTGGACCAGGTGGGCCAGATCCAGCTACAATCCGATGTTCTTAAAATAATGCCCCTACTTACCTCTGACAGCGATGCCGCAGGAAAAGGGGGAGTCTGTGGAAAGAGGAATTTTCCCAGTCGTCAACCAAACTGCACCAGACCAGAACTTCTACTAGAGGGCAACACCGCAGCCAGAAGAACGAGACTTCTAGAGATCCCGAAATGTCTTTGATGGATCATTATGCGAGAGTCGAATGAGGGAATGATCCGATCAGCACGTATTTAAGCTTTGGAGGAGCGTGGCAAATAATAGCTGCCATGCCATGCAGAAATTATTGTTAAGTAAGACCAGAAGACGGGGGTGGCTTGTGACAGAAATGTACTCTGGGAATGAACAGATCTGAAGAGCGTTGGTGTCTTGTCCTTTTTTAAAAAATTGATGTGGCCACAGCAGCAGCAATGGAGATGCTTTACAGAATGGCAGTCTTGGGGGAGAATGGTCTCTGCCCCGCAGAGCTTACACTCTCCAGATCACCACTGAGCAGAAGCCCAAGATAACAGCAGGTGGAGCTGGTGCCGGGGCATTATATATACCGTATTTTTTGCTCTATAAGACGCACCAGACCACAAGACGCACCTAGTTTTTGGAGGAGGAAAACAAGAAGAAAAAAAATTCTGAATCTCAGAAGCCAGAACAGCAAGAGGGATCACTGCGCAGTGAAAGCAGCAATCCCTCTTGCTGTTCTGGCTTCTGGGATAGCTGCACAGCCTGCATTCGCTCCATAAGACGCACACACATTTCCCCTTACTTTTTAGGAGGGGAAAAGTGAGTCTTATAGAGCAAAAAATACGGTATATATTCGATTAAATGCGATGCTGCTGACCCGCAACCCAAGCGCTTTTGGGTCTCTTTCCCTGAACTTCAAAGCAGTCGTAGCTACCCATAAATTCTCCACTGCGGGGATAAATTAGCACCTTTGGGTGGGGAGGGTGCCGTGGGCTGGGGGAGACTGGCCTAGAGAAGAGGCGCTTGCTGCTTTGCACAGTTAAACTGTGGAACTCCTTGCCACAGGAGTCAGTGATGGCCACAAACTGAGACGGCTTTGGAAGAGGGTGAGACGAATTCATGGAGGAGAAGGCGATGCTTCTGAATACCAGGAGGGGAGAAGTTGCTCTAGTGCTCAAATCTCATGCTCAAATCCTCAAATTCGCAGGCACTGTGGAAAGGGGATGCGGGATCGAATGGGCCATTGATTGGCCTGATCCAGCAGGCTATAATAATAATAATAATAATAATAATAATAATAAAATTTTATTTATATCCCGCCCTCCCCAGCCGGTCGGCTAACATCAAATATATAACATTAGTATAAAATAAAACAATAATTAAATTACCTCCCAAAGACAGGTCAAAATCAAATTAAAGTCTAATTAGATGGCTTTCCGCAGGGAACAGTAACCCACCAGTCTTATATAAACAGTGCCCATCTGATTTGGGGGGGAAATATCACAGGGCAGTTTTATTCAGCCCGGGGGCCACATTTCTTCATATGAAACCTTCTGGGGTCCACATTCCAGCCGCAAGTGAGCTCAGAGGCAAGAGCAGGCTGCTCTGCAGATGAGAGGTTTTGTGTTTGTTGCACCACAATATGGCCGTGTGAAAGCCGGAGGTTTCTGACTCTCTGTCCTCCATCCCGGCAAGGGGGTGTGTGTGGGCATGATCCTGGCTCAATGGCACGTTCCAGCCCATCCAAAGCACTTTGAGGAAGGGGGTTGGGAATAAAAGGTGTGTCGTGGGCCAGATTGATAAAGACTTCTGTGCTTATGTGATCATGGTTTCTGTATCGTTTGGTGGGGGTGTATTGTGAAAAAAAGGTGCATAGGGAAAAGGTTTGGGGAGAGGAAGAGGAATCTGCCCCCCCCCCCAGGTGCCCTGGGATGGGAATAAGGAAAGGAGCAAAGGGAATGGCAGCTTGAGACTGGGGGGCAGACCCAGGCATGGCGAGAAATGAGGGTGGAGGGGGTTATCGGAGGGCACAGGATGGCAGCAGGTGGTCTCAAGGCCAAGGAGGGGGTCTTGTCGTCTGGGAAGCCCTGGACCTCCATACACACTGACCACCCCGGGGAAGTCAACTGGGTGCTGCTAACACAGGGGTTAGACTTTGCCCCCCAAAAGAATGGATGGATGCCAATATCATTTATTTCATAAAATGTATACACCGCTTGGGACGTGGGTGGCGCTGTGGTCTAAACCACAGAGCCTAGGGCTTGCCGATCAGAAGGTCGGCGGTTTGAATCCCCGCGACAGAGTGAGCTCCCGTTGCTCAGTCCCTGCTCCTGGCAACCTAGCAGTTCAAAAGCATGTCAAAGTGCAAGTAGATAAATAGGTCCCGCTCCGGTGGGAAGGTAAATGGCGTTTCCGTACACTGCTCTGGTTCTCCAGAAGCGGCTTAGTCATGCTGGCCACATGACCCGGAAGCTGTACGCCGGCTCCCTCAGCCAGTAAAGCGAGATGAGCGCCACAACCCCAGAGTCGGTCACGACTGGACCTAATGGTCAGGGGTCCCTTTACCTTTACCTATACACCGCTTGGTGGCTAATTAAAAAAAGAAAAAACTCAAAAGCTCTTTCCAAAAAGAACAATGAAACCATCGGTTTAAAATAGTTAAGAACAGCTCTTAAAAACATTGGAAAAACCATTCAGATTAATGATAAAATGGATTAAAACTCGGGTCAACGTCCAAAATGTCTGGGCGAGCCTGCCTAGATGGAAATGTTTATAGGAGGTGTGGAAGAGCGCAGTGATGGTGCCTGCTTGACGTTCAATTGGCAGGGAGTTCCAAAGTGCCACACTAAAAAAGGTTGACGTCTTACAAGTGTGGATCGAGAATCACGTGAGACCTATAACAGCGCCGGTTTCACAGATCGGAGCCGTCAAGTGGGCGCATGTGGGGTAAGGTGAACTCGCAGGTAAACTGGCCCCAATTTGTTAGGGGCTGCTTAGGACGACACCTTGAACTCGGCCCAGTAGCAGATGGGCAACCAGCAGCAAGGACGTTTGAGGCCAACAAGCTGAAACAGGGGCAATCATCTTCTTAGGCCGACTGAGATCCAGGACCAGAAGAGGAAGAGACAGGTATGTTCGCCCCAGAACACCCGCCTGGGTCCCCGACTCCGTGCCTTTAGGGGAGCCAGAGGCCCAGAGTGCCTCGCTTGGCACACGGCTGCCTTTCAGCTGCTCCCCGATTCTTCCCCCACTTTTCATTTTCCTGGGGAAAGCTAATTACTTTCCCCGTCAAAAGCCCGCTAAGCTGCTATAAATCAAAGCGGGGCTCGGCTGGCGCCTCGTTACCAGCGGCGAAATGTTAGTTATTAGTCAGCGCTTGGCAGAGAGCGAGGCCTGCGACGCCCCTGGAATCTTAACAAGATCCAGGCTCTTTGCAGGGAAGACGGGGGCATTTGGGGCCGGCGTCCGGACCGTGCCACCTTGCGGGGGCTCAGATCCGTGGATGAAAACAACGCGCTCGTTTTCCCACCTGGGGATGGCAAGTCAAAGGGGGGGAATAAACAGCTGTTTTCAGCGTAACCAAGCTTCCCTTCGGACTGGTTCTCCTAAGATTCTCAGGGCGATTTGATTCCTCTCTGAATCGGGAATTTAGCAGGTGGCATTCTAGCAAGTCAGTCTGCTGGTTTGACTTGTATGGCCACTTTTCAGGGATTCTCTTGCGGTGGTTCCTGCAGTGCAGGGGGTTGGACTAGATGGTGCTCTGGGGTCCCTTCCACCGCTACAATCCTATTACAGTGGTACCTCGGGTTACATACGCTTCAGGTTACATACATTTCAGGTTACAGACTCTGCTAACCCAGAAGCAGTACCTCAGGTTAAGAACTTTGCTTCAGAGATGATCAGCGCTCCCCCCCCCAAACTTGAAGCATGGGAAGTCCCAATAAAAATTTATAATTTGGCAGAATATTCGGACTATACGATATGTATTTGTATAATTTGGAATATTTAATGTGATTTGATTGGATTGTTAAAATGGAAAATTTAATTAAAATTATTTTTTTTAAAAAAAGAACTTTGCTTCAGGATGAGAACACAAATCGTGCTCCGGTGGCGCAGCGGCAGCGGGAGGCCCCATTAGCTAAAGTGGTGCTTCAGGTTAAGAACAGTTTCAGGTTAAGAACGGACCTCCATAACGAATTAAGTACTTAACCCGAGGTACCACTGTATTACTATTTTTTCCGTAATATTTTAAATTTTTCTTGGTTTACAAAGGTATGCACGCAACGTCTCTTTTTTCCAGTTACATTTTCCATAGGTCAGTTTCATCATACCTATCAATAAATCAAAAATTTCTAGAGTCTTTGAAAGCTTTGTGACAAAATGTAACACCAATCCTGGTCTGATTGCAGTGGCTACCAATTAGTTTCTGGGTTCAATTCAGTGCTTTTTTTCTTTAAAAAATGTTTAGAAATACTCTCATTTTGACTCAGGAAAAAACACCATTTTATAGTTCAAATTGGGAAAAATAAATACAGTAAATACAATGAAACTGACCGATCACCGCGCTACATTCCAACTCCTACTTCACACATTAAATGCTCGCTTAACCCGAGGTACCACTGTATTCCCCAGCAACCCCCTTCTTCCATTTCCCTCCCTGCCTCATGGGATTATCAGCCAGCAGCGGGGATCCTGAAGCTCTCCAGATGTCGTCGTCTGACTTCACCTCCCTCCCGGCAGCCAGAAGGGCCAATGGTTAGGCCAGCCATATCTGAAGGACTAAGGGCTCTCCCATCCCTTGAGACTGAGATATGGTAATAAATGTGGACACTATGGCCCAGGGTGTCAAGGAACCCTTCCAGAAGCAGGACCCCCTTGCAATATGTCAGGCTCAACTCAGCAGACTCCCAGACCCACAGAACCCGTAACAACGGTTGTCTCGCTACTCCACAAAGGAGTCCTGCTTGTTTTAATTTCCCAGCTCAGAAAGAAAACGGGTGACCATGGCATTTTTATTAACCAAACCAGAGTACAAAAAAAGAGAGGAAATTGTACACATTGTAAACGTAACATTTTCGGGCAAAAGACCCTAAAATATAAAATATATTTCCCTCCCCCCCCCCCCTTAAACAAGCCAGCCTGTACATAAAGCTATTTTTCATAATAAAAAAAGAGAAAGTCATCTACAAATCTGTAGGGCACTTGTAACAGCTGCCTCCTGGAGTCTGCGCTGGGGTAAGTTAGGAGGTTTCCATGGCCGTAAAAGGCCGGCGGGGTCCCCGACGTTGACGCTGCAGTTTTGACGAGAGACAAGGGTCATCGCTCTGCCTGCTCCCCTTTCTCTCCAGAGACCACCAAAGCACCAGGCGAACGCCAAGGTGCTACTTTTTTAGCACTTAGAAGATCGTTTCAAGGTCGCTGCTTTAAAAGTGAAAGGCTGCAGCAAGGCTTCTTATTTCCTTTCTCTAAATTGCACATTAAATAAATAGGGTTCCTTTTCCTTAAAGCGCAGGAGCACGAGTTTGGTGCTCACTGTCTCCCTCACTCCTGGATGGGAAGGTTCTTCGCGAAACCTGTTTGCCGACAGTTCATTTGTCCTGACCGGGGCCAAACACTGTGCATTTCAAAGCACTATATACCACGATGATACAGTCATGGCTTCCCCCAAGGACTTCTGGGAGATGTAGTTTTGCTAAGAGTGCTGAGAGTTGCTAGAAGTCTTCTATTTCCTCTCACAGAACTACAATTCCCAGAGTTCCCTGGAAAGAGGGACTGATTGCTAAACCACTCTGGGACGTACAGCTCTTGGTTTTTTTTGGGGGGGGGGGTGTCTCTTAAAAACTCTCAGCACCCACAACTAACCACAGCTCCCAGGACTCATTGGGAGGAAAGCCATGATGCTTAAAGCGGTATTACAGTACTTTAAATGCAGGGTGTGAATCTAGCCCTAGTGACAGGTGTTGTGAGAGGAGGTCTCCATTTCTTGTGGGGGGCGGGGTTGTGTGTCCGTGATCCTTTGCACACCTGATTTTCCTCCCTCCCTTAGGAGGAACGGAGAAGCCCACAGCTTGCACCAGGGATTCATCAGCGTATCCTGAGAATGCAGGGACGTCTCTAGCTCAGTGGACAACTCTTAGGAATGTTTAAACAACAAGCCTGCAAGAAACCTGCCCCGCCAAAATCATCAGTTCTCAGTTGCTGATGTTCCCGACATTTGCTTTTATAAGCTATCCCTGAAGATCTTAGGAATGTGGAAAGCTGATTTATGCAGATCGTTGGTCCGCAAAGGGCAGTACTGTCTGCACTGGCTGGCAGCAGCTCTCTGGGCTTTCAGGCAGAGAGGGGGTGCCTCGGGGACCTGAGCCAGGGACCTTCTGCACGCAAGACAGCCGCTCTGATGCTCTGCCAGAGCCCTCGCTTCTTCAAATTCTGAGCAGCTGCTCAGGTGCCCCTGCAGAGGGTGCTGGGACTCCCACCATCCCCCGTCGGCACAGCCAACCATCAGGGATGCTGAGAGCTGCAAAAACCCGTCCACGCTGGCTACCTTCTGGGTAATGAGGAACTTAGCTGCTGACCATCAGCCTCGCCCATCGTCCTTTTGAAGGAACAAAGGCCCCGCAAGGATCACAAGCGGGGAGTGTGTTGCTGCCATCATGCTCGAGTCCCGCTCGCATCTGGGGCATCTGGTCGGCCACAGTGAGAACAGGGTGCTGGACAGGATGGGTCCCCTCCGACCTGATCCTGCACAGCAGGGCTCTCCGTATGTTCTTATGGGACCTCCAGACCCAGAGACAGTCTATCTAGGTCCTTCGGTTCCTTGGGGCGTTTGGCCACTGTGAGAGCAGGGTGCTGGGCCAGACGAGCTCCTGCCGGCCTGATCCTGCAGAGCTCTTCCTATGTTCCTACACGTGTGCAGTTGCTGGCTGCCTTTCAACCCACCCTTAGACACACACGCCCCAGAACCAGGGAGACGCGAGAGACATCAAGGGCTGTTATCAGAGGCTAACTGGTTCCCCTAGTTCCCACTTTTATTTCATTTTATAATAGCCGGGGGGGGTACTAGGTCCCCCCTACAATGTTGGGCTTCAACTCCCAGCATCCTGTGTGGCCAACTTGTCAGGGATAGCAATGGGGGATTTCCCATCCGGTCCCTAAGGCATCAAGTGCAACACACAGCAGAGCAGATAGACGGGTGTAAACCTGAATACAGTTTTTGGGGTTGTTTTCTTTTTTTAAAAAATGTGGTTCTAGTCCTCACAGGCACAAAGACAACCCTGGGAACTGGACTGTGATCAGTTATATACATACACACACACACACACACACACACACATATATATATTAAAAATATAGAGAGCTATGGCAAATATAAATAAATGCACCTTTTGAAATTAAGCCTGCTTCAGCCGCACAGTGGCTTCGCAGTCCAAAGGGAATAGATTCGGAAGCCCCACACTAGCTAGGTTTGTGAGATTCCTCGCAATGGGGTGGCTCTTTCCTTTCCTATAAAATATTGGCCCAGTTGTTAACAGTTACCGTATTTTTCTGTGTATAAGACTAGGTTTTCTTCCTTCAAAATAATGTCAAATATTGGGGGGCGTCTTAGGGGCCATCTCTCTTCCCATTTTCTTAAATTTGAGTCCCCCGAAATAGGAGGTGTCTTATACATGGGGACGTCTTATAGACGGAATAATACGGTACGTGTTGTATTCTGGGTAGAACTGAAGGCTGGGGGCGCGAGGGTGAAGGGAGACAGACAAGGGCAAGAGTCTTTGGGGTCCCTTCTGAAAGCTGAATATCCCAAAGGCCTGAATAGAGCGAAGAGCAAATCTGGGGGGCAGAAACAGGGGAGAGACGGCACCTGCAGCCTTCCGCAGGTTGACCCCAAGTCCCACCAGCCCCGGTCAGAATAGGATGGGGATTAAGGAGGACGAGGAAGGTGTGGCTTGCGGCCTAGGAGCATCTGGAAGGGCTGCAGACATCCCTCCATCCCTGAGCCAGAGGTAAATATGCACATCTCACAAGGCACAGGCAGGCAGGCTTATGCTGGGGCCAGGGTAGCCCAGGGGCCGCATCCCCATCTTCCAGGGGCCACCTGGCAGAGGTGCCAATGGGAGAGGAGATAGTGGGTGGAGCAACGGGCATGGATTTCTACCTTTTGTAATCTAATAAGGCTGGTTTGTACAGTCTCTCTCTCTCACACACACACACACAGACACGCTCCTCCAGTCAGATAAGCGAGAGGGACGACTGGAATTCAAGGGCACCCCCAGGGCTAATAAAACCCTCCCCCTCATCCCCCAGGAGGTACAGAGAGGGCAGCTCAGAGGCTCAGCACCAAGGGCAATGCTTTCGACACAAGCCACTGCCCATGTTTCTAAGAGGAGAGCCTGCCTTCGTCGCACCCGCTACTGTCAAGGCCTTGGGAAACAGGAAAGGGGTGTCTCCTGTCAATTTGCACGCAGGGTCCTTCAGCAACTGGGGCCATTTGGCGGGGGGGGGGGAGGGAACGTCCTGTGGATCTGCTCCTGTTTTCTGCCACAGCCCCGCCCCCGAGAAACTGGGCTGCATATATCAGCATTCCCACCCTGTTCCAGAGAGGGCTGGCACCCTGACAGTAAGGCGGCCTCGCCCTCATAAAAAGGGCCAGGTTTGGTTCGGTGCTTTAGGTCACTTGCTGGCGGCTTATAAAAAGGGTAACAAAAATATCTCTCTCTGAATGGCTAGGGAGAATATAAAAAAGGCATTTATTTTATGGCTGTGGGTGTTTAAAGCCCTGTTCCGAAAGGGGGGGAAAGCGAGGACAACGGACAGGAGAGGGGGTGGGGGGTTGACTGTGAACTGTCCCCCACCAAAGGACTTTTGTCCAGAGTTTCTTTGGAGGGAGGGGTGCGGCTTCCTTCTCTCCGCTATACCCCTTTTCCCAGGCAAGCTTTAATCCTTTTGATTTTCCTATTTTAAGAAAGTAAGCGAAAGGGCGACCGGAAGGGTTATGAGGTGCTGACCGTCTCCACCGCGACGTCGGTCGGGAGTTCCAGGTCCACCGTGGAGCTGACGGCTTCCTCCTCCGACACGGCGGCGGAGCTGACTGCCTGGCCCTCGCCGTCGTCCTCCGCGACCCCTTCCGTCCCATTGGCCTGTTGCCTGTCCATGGCTTCCAGCTTCTGCCGGTACCCCTCGGCCTCCAGCTCCTTCTTCATCAGCCGGCTGCGGTACTCCTGAGCTCGGCGGTTGGCTTCCTGCAGCTGCTGCTGCAAAATCTCCCTCTCCTACGGGGGGGGGGGGGGGGAAGCAGACCCATGTCTTTGTCAGGAGGGGCGGCTCAGGGCAGCTGCAGAGAGGGCTTCCTCCAAAGAGGGGGGTGGATGGTGGATCAGGGCTGGGCTAAAAATCCCAGTTTACTGCTGGGGGAAAGCAAGGTTCTAGACCTCATGAACTGCAGAGGGAAAAAGCACATCCCTCTGCGAAGGGATGGAATATTCCGCACAAGTAAAATATTTCTGGCAAAAAGGGAGAACTACTTGTGCTTAAGAGTGTCGGACTAGGACCAGGGAGAGACCAGGGTTCAAATCCTGCCACTTGCCCATGAAGCTCCTTGGGCCGGCCGCTGCCTCTCAGCCTAACCTACCTCACAGGGCTATTGTGAGAATAAAGAAGAAGAGTTTGGATTTGATATCCTGGCTTTATCACTACCCAAAGGAGTAGTGATAATTTTCCCTTCCTCTGCCACAAGAAACACTCTGTGAGGTGAGTGGGGCTGAGAGACTTCAGAGAAGTGTGACTGGCCCAAGGTCACCCAGCAGCTGCATGTGGAGGAGCGGGGAATCAAACCCGGTTCCCCAGATTACGCCATGTTGAGTTTCTTGGGAGGGAAAATGATGGGATATGATTGCAACAAAACAACAACAGTCATAGCTTGGAAGTTGAACGAAATCCATTCCGGAAGTCCATTCCAAAACGTTCGAAAACCAAATCACAGCTTCCGATTGGCTGCAGGAAGCTCCTGCAGCCAATCGGAAGCCGAAGAAGGACGTTCGGCTTCCAAAAGAACATTCGCAAACCGGAACAATCACTTCCGGGTTTCAGTCGTTCGGGAGCCAAGACGTCCAGGTTCCAGGGCGTCCGGGATCCAAGGTACAACTGTAAAAGTAAGTAAAATTTCTCGCCATTCTAGGACATGGGCGCCCAAAAGGCATTGGGTTCCCCCCCCCTTTACCTTGCTTTCTTCCAGGTCATCTGCAACTTCCTCTACCTTGATCTTCTTAGCAGGGGGCTCCTCCTCCTCCTCTGCTATGTGGTGATCGATGTCACTTTGCTCCTCGATGACGGTTTCTTCTGCGACCTGACCAGCAGGCACTGTGAGGACTGCAAGGTGCGGGGGGGGGGAGAGACAGAGGAAATTCTGGTGAGGGGAGGAAAGCACGCTCAGGGGTTGGAAAATTCAGTTTTTAGAATGGGAGCCATTCCAGCCTCAACTAATTGCAGTTCACGTTCGTCCCTTTACAGAACAGACCTTGGCTGGTTCATCTTCAGTTCAAATTTAATTTCTTTAATACTGTATTTAAATTGCTGTAACTCCCCTTGGTACCTTAGATTGAAGTGTGGCACGCTAATAAAGATAATAGCAATTATTATTATATTATGGTTTCTATTGTTTTATACAGGCCTGCCATATGCCTGGATTTTGCTGGACATTACTGGGATTTCAAAGGCGGAATTGACGTCTGGCTTGGTCCTGGATCTTAGACAACTCAATAGAAAAATCACAGGGTGTTTTTGGCATTTTTGTAAAAAAATAAAATAAATCTCAACAATTTTGGGGTTTGTCTTTAAAAGGCTCGTCAACTTTGGGGTTTTCCAAACAGCAACCTTATTTCATACCCACGCTCTTCAGCAAAGTTCCTTCGGATGGATGGCCCCACGCAGTTGGAACTGTGGAAGGGGAAGGTGGGGGAGAGATGAGGTCTGGCTTGCCAGACCAAAAAGATACTATGAAGGCCTTTGCCAACTTGGTGCCTTCAAGACAGGGATGCCCTCCAAAGGCCAGGGACGGTGATCAAAGTCCAAAATCCCTGCAATGCAGCAATCACAGCTGAGGAAGTCCTGACTGACGGCCACCCAACTTCTGCTTAAAAACCTACAGGGAAGGAGAGTCCATCACCTTCCGAGATCCACTGTCAAACAGCTCTTGCCGTCAGAAAGTTCTTCTTAATGTTTGCTTGGCATCTCCTTGTCCTATGAAACTGCTGCTTGGGATCCTCCCCTCCAGAGCAACAGAAGAACAAGCTTGCTTGTCTCCTCCAGGTATCTGAAGGTGGCTCTCCTATCACGTCCCAGATGTAGTCAGTCAGTGTCCAGCCACACTGGAAGGGCCAGAGGTGTGTCCCCCACACTCTCTGGTCTTCTGTTTGATGCTGGCTGAGCCCAAAAAGAAGGGAGCAGCTTGCACCTCTCCCCTGGAGTCGTCCCCCCCCCCTTTACCTTGCTGCCCATTCTGCATCGTCACGATGAAGGGCTGGCTGAGGGCCCCACTGGGAAGGGCCGCCTGGAGGTTGCCCAGATGGACGCCGTCGGTCATGATCGTGATAATCCGCCGGCCCCCGCCACCGACCACGTGCTGGAGGGGGGAACTGGCAGAGCTGGAGTCCACTGTTTCCTCAGACGCTGCAAAAAAAGAAAAAGAAAGAAGTCAAAGGCAAGAGCTCAGCCGCTTCTGTTTCTTTTTTAAAAAATTAACCAGGGAGGAAAGAGCTTAAATCACAGCTTTGGGGGCCACCTGGACAAACACAGCGCTTACGATCTGGCGCCACAAAGAAAATGAACAAATGAGGTCTAGCAACCCACACGCAGCTGCGGTTTTCACGTTTGTTGGAATGGACTCGAGAAACACTAATTTCAAAACGAGGTTTCTAGACCTCATGGCAGCACAGAGAACAGAAGGGTTTCTTGCTCCCTTTCTCGTGTAGGGGCATGGCCGTTTTCTGAACACAGAGACCTTGAATGGCCTAACTCAGGTCTGGCGGGATCTGAGGCCTGCCGGATGCTCACCCCTGACTATCTGTCCTGCTGGCAGGGGGGGGGCGGGCAGTTTCCCTCTCCCTGCTTTAAAATGCACTATGGGGGGATTGGAGGGTGAGTAACTTTAGCAGAGTAACACTACTAGCTCTTTGTGATTTCCACATTCATTCATTCATTTATAAAAGGCTTGTGAGTATCCGAACAAGGATGGGGAGTTTGTCGCTATCCAGATATTGCTGCGCCTACAACCTGCTGGCTGCTGAAAAGTCGCTGGTTCCTCATCCTACCCCTAAATATTTCAGAAGTGCGTCTTTGCGGCAGGCCTCTCAGGGGTTAAGCAGTGGGTACCTGGCAGCCCTGCTAGCCTTGAGGCCTGCATTTTGTTAAACTGGAAATATTAATTCATGTTGTAATTTAGTTCGTTTACCTTATGATGTAATTGTTTCTTTGTTTATTGGTCTTGTTTGTAGGATTCTGTAACTTTTCTGTATTGCTTTTCTGTTTACTTTTACTACTAGCATTCATTGAAGAGCACACTACTGTAACTAACTAGTTTGTTTTTACAATGCCCACCAGGTTACTAGGGAAAGTCCAGCAAGCTAAGCCAATCCCCCCCTCCCTGCTTATGATCTGGACAGACAGGAGGGCTGTTGGTGAGGGAGCAGAGATGACCTGCTTTTTCCTGTCAGAGTTGAGACAGTCTGCATAGGGACAATGCCCAAAGTCTTTCCACCCATCCACTCATCCCTGGCGACCAAGACCCAGATTGCTTTCGACCTACCAGGGGCTCTGTTTGAGTTGGAAAGCGGGCCGGAGGCTTCTGCGATGGCTGCCAGCGTGGCGAGGACTGAGGTTGTTGAGTTTGGAAACTGCACCGTGGAAATGTGGGAATCGCCTGCCCGGGAGGGTGGAAGAGGGAACAAAGGATGTTAACAGAGACGTCCCAGAATGGCAGACGTGCGCAGAGGCGGTTTCACTATCCTGTGTTGACACAGCAAGAGGGGAGGAAGTGGGTGTGGCCATTTCCAGAGTCCTACCTGAGGTTGTTTTGGTGCCTGCCGAGGAGACGATGCTGGCCAGACTCATCATGTCCCCTGAAGCCAAAATAAACGGCTGGCCCACGGTGACGGAGCCTGGGACCGGGTTCACTCTCTCGGGGTTGGTGTTGACCTGGTTTTGCATTGCTTCCTGAGGAAGAGAACGATGCCCTGATTCAGGCAGATGTTCGTCCCTAAACGCTTGTCCCAAAACAGCCTTCCAGTTGCCATATCCACCCGCCTCTTTGCAAGCCCATTGCTGGAGAATGCTTGGTCCAGAAACTGCCGTTCTTGAGGCACAACTCCTGACAGGAGCAAGACCCTCTCAGCGTGTTACACTTCAGGCTCAGAGATCTGCACTGGGTGCTGATTTGTTACCTGGCCAAATTCACCTTGCTCCATATGTGCCTATTCAACCGCTTTCACACTTGCAAGGAATCAATCTTTCAGCGTTGCAGCACTGCTCATTGACATTAGGAAAATGCCTTCACCATACAGTCACCATTTGACTGCCGGAACCGTTCAAAAACCAAGGTGTGGCTTCCAATTGGCTGCACTCAATTCCTGCACTCAATCAGAAGCCACAGAAGCCGTGCCAGATGTTTGGCTTCTGAAAACCGTTTGAAAACCAGAACACTCACTTCCGGTTTTTGATAGTTTAGGAGC
This sequence comes from Podarcis pityusensis, assembly GCF_964106645.2. Lineage (NCBI taxonomy): Eukaryota > Metazoa > Chordata > Lepidosauria > Squamata > Lacertidae > Podarcis > Podarcis pityusensis. Next base: position 4,040,898 of record NC_138041.1, on the reverse strand, counting down.
CAAAGCATACAAGTACCAAGGCGTTTGGCAACCAAAGTACAACTGTACTCTTTGCAACATCTGCTTAAAACATTTTTCATTTACGTACACACACTAAGACACACCATCTTATTACATACGCCTGCTTTTAAAACTTCTGGTTTTATTTCTGTTTTGATGAATTGGACATCCATTAGTTTTGAACCTTTGGTTCTATCAGTATTTTTAATGAATGTTTTATACTGTTTTATGCAAACTGCTAAAAAATCTTGCCAAATACGTAGATAAAACCACTGCCTTGGGTCAGAAGAAATTAAACTTTCAAGGCTTGTCGGCGTATTCTGCTTCAGCTGTGAGTTGGGAGAAAGACATCAGAAATCTAAAAGAGGCAATGTCATTTTTAGGTGCCGGTCCTCCGGGTCTAAAAGAGATAAACACCAGTATTGCTAACCACAAGCATAGCATTATCCTAGACCCAGACAACAGTGTTGGGCCAGGATCTCCTAAGGCCTCTACCTGCTCCTCTAGTCACCCCTTTCCCTCATTGTCTGACGTGCTCCTTTCGTGGTGAGGGTGCTTGGATTGTGGGACACCCTCAGAGAAGGAACTCACTCAGCTCCTTTGCCAATGGAGGTTCAGACAGCAAGTTATAATAATAATAATAAAGCACTGCTATTTTGGAGGGCGTTTGGGATATTTAATTCCCTTTTAGGTCCTCATTAAGATACAGTTTATCAGGGCTGGTGTTCTGTTGGGAACAAAAAGGCAGCGTTTTTCTCCCACCTGAAGTATCAACAAGGTCTCTGGGTTGTTCTTGTCCAGTGCGATGTCAAAGGCAGACTTGTCAAACTTGCTGAAGGCGTGCACGTTGGCCCCGTACTTGACGAGCAGCTCAACAACGTCGCGGTGGTTGTGCTCCGTCGCCCAGTGCAACGCCGTCATCTTCAGCATGTCCTTGGCGTTCACGTCGGCACCGTTCTGACGAGCAGGGAGAAGAGAAACGGCAGCTATGGGTCAAAGCCAATTTCAAGAGGAGCATGGGGAACGCAGGTCCCCGGCCGTGCAAAGAAATCAAACCACCAACACCATCAAGGATGCTCCAAGGAAGTGCTTTTCAGCTCTCTACACTAGTGCAAATGGTACTCTAGCCACAGTCGAGACAACAGGAGTACAACTATGTTAGTCTGTCCCTATGTACCAACAAGACCAGGCATAGGCAACCTTCAGCCCTCCAGATGTTTTGGCCTACAACTCCTATGATCCCTAGCTAACAGGACCAGTGGTCAGGAATGATAGGAATTGTAGTCCAAAGCATCTGGAGGGCCAAAGGTTGCCTATGCCTGAACAAGACACTATGACAAAAGCAAGATGTGGGTAAACCAATCAGTGAAGGTTCAGCAGATGAGAGGGAATGGAGGATAATTTCTTATTACTGCTTCTATGGGTGAAAACAGATGGTAGGCTTTAGGTTCTGCTGTTATTCCCAAACTGATACCTGGTTGCTTAACCTTAACCGTTGCTCAGGTCTTTTTAAAGCCACCCCCGTTACGACAGAACCTCGCCTACCCTGATGAGGAGCTCCACGATGTGCGAGTGCCCATCAGCGGCTGCCATGTGCAGTGGCGTCCTGTCCACCTTGGTCCGTGCATCTCTGCTCACTCCCGCTCGGAGCAGGACTTCCGCCGTGGAATAGTGGCCATGCTGAGCTGCCAGATGAAGAGGGGATGTTCCCAGCTGCCGGACGAGTGAACAGGAAAACGTTACTGCATAGTCCACCATTTCTGATTACACTCCACGATGAACGGGCTCATCCACGGCTCTGTGGCCGCGGCCCTTGTATTCAAGGCGGCATGCAATCTCCATGACTCAGGAGGCATGCAGGGACTGTGCGCCTTGCGGACAGGACAGTGGGGGACAAATGGCTTCAGCTGACCATGCAGTCTTCTATAACAAGTGTGTAGGGAACTTAAGCCCCTCCAGATGTCAATCGCTTCCAGCGCCCATCATGCCCCATCAGCACAGCCAATGGGCAGCCAATGGGTATGAGCATATAAGGCCTTAAAAGGTTTGGGATCCAAGTACTGTAGTTTTCGCTCCATAACACGCGTTTTTTTCCTCCTATAAAGTAAGGGGAAATGTCTGTGCGTGTTACGGAGCGAATGCTTCCCTCCTCCGTGGTTTCCAGTGGGAGAAGAGCCGCTGAATGGGGAGGAGAGAGGGACAGAGTGCCTGCTTCTTTAAAGGAGCAAAGCGGGAGGGGAGAGGAGCCGCTTACACGAGTGTAAGCGGCTCCTGTCCAGTTGGCTCCTTTAAAGCAAGCAGGTTCTGCTTCTCTCCCTCCTCTCCACTCAGCGGCTCTTCTCCCGCTTTGCTGGAAATAGCAGGAAAGATTTTCAGCTCGCTAAGGGGGGAGGAGGAGGGAGAGAAGCAGAGCCTGCTTGCTTTAAAGGAGCAAAGTGGGAGAGGAGCCACTTACACGAGTGTAAGCGGCTCCTGTCCGGTTGGCTCCTTTAAAGCAAGCTGGCTCTCTGTATCTCTCTCCTCCCGCTTTGCTGGAAATAGCAGGAAAGATTTTCAGTCTCCTCCCGCTTTGCTTTTCAGCTCGCTAAGGGTGGGGGGGGGAGGAGGGAGAGAAGCAGAACCTGCTTGCTTTAAAGGAGCCTACCGGACAGGAGCCGCTTACAGGCTCCTGTCCGGTAGGCTCCTTTAAAGCAAGCAAGCTCTCTGTCCCTCCAGCAAAGTTTTTCAGCTCGCTAAGGAGGGAGAGAAGCAGAACCTGCTCCATGCGTGCTCCTTGTCCCTTGAGTACTTTTCCTTCCCTCCCCACTTAAAACGTGGTTACAAAGCACGGATCCTCATGGATCCTCAGGATTTTTGCACTGGGTCACCCCAAATTCACCATCAGATCACATAGCATGTCCATGGCTACAGTTTGCACCAAAAAAATCACGCACCCACTGTTACCTGGGGCTGCAGTGGTGCAAAAACATGGTTACAAACATGGATCCACATGGATCCTCAGGATTTTTGCATTGGGCTACCCCAAACTCAACGTCAGATCACATGTCTGTGGCCACAGCATGAACCACAAAAATCATACATCCACTGTTTCGTTTAGAATATTTTTTTCTTGTTTTCCTCCTGTAAAAACTACATGCGTGTTATGGTCGGGTGCGTGTTATTGAGCGAAAAATACGGCATCTAAAAGAGTGCCTTCCCCAGTACAAAATGCTCCAGACCCTACGATCTGCCACCACAGGGAGCTGCCTGGTTGGCACTGACCCATCACAGGGCCTTTTCAGTCGTGGCTCCCTGGTTGTGGAATGCTCTCCCTAGCAAAGTGCACCTGTCTCCATCTTCATTAACTTCCAAGAGCAATCTGAAAACTCTCCTGTTTACCCAGGAATTTGGTGGCTGAAGGATACAGAGAGACCCTCAAGATCATTAGATGCACAAATGTTTTTCAATGTAGTTGCCTTTAGAATGTTCCTAACTGTACCTGCTTTTAGATGCTTTTAATTGTAATTGTTTTTAGAACTGTTTTCGAATGTTTTGCTTTGTTGTTAAATTGTATACAGTAGTATATTGGTTCTCGAACAGCTTAGTTGATGAACAAATCGGCTCCCGAATGCCGCAAACCCGGAAGTAAGAAGCTCCTGCAGCCAATCGGAAACCACACCTTGGTTTTTGAATGGTTTTGGAAGTTGAACGGACTTCCAGAACAGATTAAGTTCGATTCGAGAACCAAGGTACCACTGTATCTGTTTGCTCCTGGGGCTCCTTCGGGACAAAGGGCAGGATATAAATTCAATAAATTAAAAAATAGACCATAGCTCTATAGTACATAAGAAACAAGCAAGTAGGATTTGAGCAGGACATCCCACTCCACTCCCATGGATTTCAGCAACTCGTATTTAGAAACATTGCTAACTCCAACTGTGCAAGTAGAGCAGAGCCATCGTGACTAGTAGCCATGAATTTGTTGCTGTGATCCCAGCAAAAGAACCCTCCCCCTTCCCCCCATTTCCCTCTCCCGTCCCCCACAATATTGTTGACCTCCATACACACCCAGTCCGTAGTGAAAGGCGCACCGTTTGCCATCAACGTCCTGACTTCGTCATCTTGGCCTTTGCGAGCCGCTTCCAGCAGCCTCTTCCCCAGGTCCACCAGGGACATCTTGATACATGGGAACAGATGGTTTCAAAAATCTGGAGTTTGACATGGGGTGCGAGAGAGAGCAGAGGATACGGTACGGTTCAAGGAGAGGACATCAAACTCCACAAGGCTATAATTTAGCATTTTAAAAGGCATGGCAATTATTAAATGCTCCAGCCCCTCCTATAGCCACTCGCCAGGAGCACAGTGCAACAGGTAAGACTTTAAGCGCTGGTTCACAATACAGCAAGGCCAATTCTTTACAGAAAGGAGTGAGAAACCTGCAGCCTTCCCAGTGCCCTTGGACTCCATCTCCCATCATCCCTTGCCACTGGCCTAGCTGGCTGCCAGGAGGCGCGTCCTTGATCTTGCCGCGACAGGGCAAACAAACCTCCTAGAAACTTTTACGTGAAAGATACACATGGTATCTTTGCAAACCGTTCAGAGGTTTCCTTGCAATCAAGCGGTACGCAAGACTTGTCAAATGGAACACAAATAATGAACGTGAACAGGCACACGTGTATATGCGTATTTAAAATAAACACATAAAGGATGTTTCCACTTGATATTTACGTCGTATACATATGAAGGGGTATGTACAAATATTAAAACTGTGGCAGAAAGCGAACACTAATATTTCATTGAAATGCACATGGCATCCACCCACGGAGGCAGGCATGTTCCCCCACACCAAGAAACAATGAGATAAGGGGGGGGAGGCCTCCTCCCCCCTCTGTATCCCCACCAAAGGCAGGACCTGAAAGTGGGGTTACAGGGAGGATAGAAGCGTGCTTGTTTGTTGTATTTCCACTCAAATGTATTGGCAAGAGGCCACGGCTCTCCTGTCCTTTTTTAGCATTCTGCTTCTGTCCCCTCCCCATATATATATATGTGTGTGTGTGTGTGTGTGTGTATTACATTTTAGATACAGTGGTACCTCGGGTTAAGTACTTAATTCGTTCCGGAGGTCCGTTCTTAACCTGAAACTGTTCTTAACCTGAAGCACCACTTTAGCTAATGGGGCCTCCAGCTGCCGCTGTGCTGCTGCTGCACGATTTCTGTTCTCATCCTGAAGCAAAGTTCTTAAACCGAGGTACTACTTCTGGGTTCGCGGAGTCTGTAACCTGCAGCGTATGTAACCTGAGGTACCACTGTATTACATTATATATACATATACACACACACACACATATATATAAGTAAATAATGTGTGCGTGTCCATCATTATACGGCAAAGGGCTTCGAGGTCTCTCTTGGGAATGAAGCCAAATTAAATCCATAATCCTAAATACCCATTTTAGGGGGAAAGAAAACCACTCCCATCACTCCACTTACAGATCTTCCTACCCCAAAGAGTCTTCTGCAACCTTGAAAACCAGCAAACTCATTAGGGGGAAAGTTTCCCTTAGTTTGAAGCGGTTTTCAAAAAAAAACACACACACACACAAATATTTGTGGCCTCTTTTCTGCGGGGCAGGATCCGCTTTGCTTGGTGCGGTTGTTTCGAGTTTCTATTACTTTATTGTCATCGCTCCCAGTATTTATCTGTTTGTTTATATACCGCTTCATTAAAAGAAGAAGAGGAAGCCTCAAGGCATTTGTGTGTTTGTTGATTCCTGCATGAAATCCAGCGTCGTTCCTAAGGCTGCCCTTACTTCCGAGGAGCTCGAGGCGGCGGACGGGGCGCTTTCCCCCCTTCCTTTCTCTCTTTCCCCCCTTTCTTCTCGCCTTCACAACAGCCCTGCGAGGTCGTCTCTCTCCTTCCTTCCTTCCTTCCTTCCTTCCTTCCTTCCTTTCTTTCTTTCTCCCTCTCTCTCTCTCGGGCCTCCGCCGCCTCATCCCCTCACGCCAACTGCCCCCCCATAAAGCCAACCGGCTTCCCCCCCCCAACAACGACCCCCCTCCACCCCCTTCCCCCCTCTCACTCACCCCCTCAGAGGCGTCTGGGGTTCGGTTCTTCTCCTCTCCTAACTTCCTACCGGCATATTCCCTTTAAAAAAAAAATAAAAGCCCTTAGCCTTTTTAAAAAATATAGGTTATTATCATCATGGGAAAATATATATATATATTAAATGGGTTTTGTTTTTCAAGCCCCTCCCCTCTCCTCCCCTCCCCCCTCGGCGCCGAAAGGGAGGCAAAATGGCGGAACCGGAAGTGCGTTTGAAAACGAAGCCTCCGAGGTGAGGGAGGAAGCCTGAGAGCGTCGCACAAGGGATATATCCGGTACGTAAGGGGAAAGCCCACCCCTTCCTCCGACGTGCGTTCTCCCGCTCTCTTCCTAGAGGGGTTGCCGCTCTATCCGTCGCCATCTCCATGGTACAAAGGTAAGCGGCCATGGTTGCCCCGAGGACTTTCTCGGACGCTCTATCACTTGCCACCTCTATGGGGAGCAGCCATGTTTTTCCCCCCTCCTCCTTCCTCTCTATCCCTCTCATTTCTATGGTAAGACTGAAGACCGTCCTGGAGGCTGAGTGTCTATGGGCGCTGTGCGGTGGAGCCGCTCTAGCCATGGGCTTCTCTATGGCGATAAGTCGCAATTTGAATATTGGTGACTTTTTCCATGGTTTTTCAAAAGCTAAAATCTGCCCAAAAACCTCAAGGGTAACGTCTTCAGCTTATTTTTCTGCTCCAGAGGGGAGACGTTATTCGTGACTTACTGCTTCATTCTTTTGCACTGGTTTGCCTTAGTGTGAATCTAAATTTTTTGATATTTTTCAAAAAGTCATTTTAAATTTATTTTTATTCCGGTCTTCTGGGGTCCCAGGCTGTGCTTCGTGAACTCCACACTGGTGGCCCGAGGGGAGATGCCGCATTAAATGTTTGCGTTGGCTTCTAATTGTATTTTAACCACTCCCATTATTTCTTACATTGCATTCTTTTTATTAAAAATTTAAATCCTATGGATTTTAGAGGCTTGACTTATTTTTATTTTTCTTTACACTGCGTACCTTGTGCACCAGTTAGAGGCAATAGCAATTAGCGGGAAATAAATTGTCTAAGCAAATAAAATTCTCTAAATAGATATAGGAAATAAAAGAAGAAATTAAAAAATAATAATAATCTAGCTCAGCACATTTACAATTGCTGCCACAGGTGTTAGGTTCATTCAACCTGCAATTGTTAAAGGCGCAGGGAACCGTGGCTCTGACAATGGTAAATTACAATTCCCATAATTCTTGAATAGGGAGGTGCTTTAAATGTACGGCTTGCAGCCTCACACCCAGCCAGACCAATGGTCCATCCAGCCCAGCACTGTATACACTGACTGGCAGCAGCTCTCCAGGGTTTCTGATGGGAGATTGCCCCCAGTCCTACCAGGAAATGCGACTGGGGACCTGGCACCTTCTGCACTCAAGGCAGCCAGTCTGCCCACTGACCTGCGATTCTTCCTTTAGGATTAAACTTCATGAAATGTACGTAAACTATCCATGCAGCAGCACACTGTGAGATTTGGAAGGACTCTATTTATTCCACTTTGAAATATACTCGGAGTCGAGAGTGGATTTCATGCTCTTTATTCAGCTCATAGTGGTTGAGGAGGAATGGAAGTTTCCCCAGAATGTCTGCTTTATATACATTATTTACACAATGGGCCCCACGTGATTGGCTAATTCTGGGATTCTCCTGTAGGCCAATCAGATTGCGGATTCACTTCCACCTGGAGCTGGATTGGGTGGCTCCTGTGGACCAATCAGACTGCTGCATTCTGGATCCTATTGTTCTAGGACCAATCAGACTGCTGCATTCTGAATCCTATTGTTCTAGGACCAATCAGACTGCTGTATTCTGGATCCTATTGTTCTGGGACCAATCAGACTGCTGCATTCTGAATCCTATTGTTCTAAGACCAATCCGACTGCTGCATTCTAGATCCTATTGTTCTAAGACCAATCAGACTGCTGCATTCTGAATCCTATTGTTCTAGGACCAATCAGACTGCTGCATTCTGAATCCTATTGTTCTAGGACCAATCAAACTGCTGCATTCTGAATCCTGTTGTTCTAGGACCAATCAGACTGCTGCATTTTGGATCCTATTCAACTCAGTACATAACACACTTCTTGTCCATTTCAGGAAACTTTTCCACCCGGTATACGGAGGCCGTGGCGATGCGCAGCAGCAGGGGCGTCGTCCGATGAATCCCTCAAAGGTGTCAAAACTGTCCCCCCCAAAAGAAAGGCTTCCCTTTCTAAGGAAACAGAGCCTCAACTTGTCTCCTGCCTCCACACCCCGCAATTTATTACGTTTGAGGCCTTAGGTCATGTGTTTTCCTCGCCAGCAGCCACCGCCATCGACGAGACCTTCAGCCCGGCTTTGAGCAAAGTCTGCATGGTGCGAACAGGCATCTTGCCGTCTTTTGAATGAGGCTTTTGTCCGGCGCTGGGAGGCCGCGATGCATTGGGCCCCAGCTCACTGTTTGGGTATTCAAAGTCCCATTCTTCTCTCGGATCTCCGTGAGACGTACGGGCAGGCCGCCTTTCCGTTTGGCTTGGCACAGGCTGGGTTAACAGAAGCTGGGGTTGTTTAGTCTGGGATGCGGTCAAAGGATTTGTGTAGGCCAGGAGCACCCTATGTCAAAGACCACTCTCCCTTGGGGAGGAAAATCCGTGTGGGGCTGCCTGTTGGCAGCGGGCAACAGAAGAGCCAAGAGCGACCTTTAAAGCCCTAGGACCCACGTACCTACGGGACCGCCTCTCCTGGTATGCCCCATGGAGGACCTTAAGGTCCACAAATGACAACACTTTGGAGGTCCCAAGTCGCAAGGTGGTTAGATTGGTCTCAACTAGGGTCAGGGCCTTTTCAGCGCTGGCCCCGACTTGGTGGAACGCTCTGTCCCAAGAGACCAGGGCCCTGAGGGACTTGACATCTTTCCGCAGGGCCTGCAAGACAGAGCTGTTCCACCTGGCCTTTGGTTTGCACTCAGTCTGACCCTTATGTCTTCCCTCCCCTTATGGTCTTGATCTATGGGCTACTTTTAAAATGAGGCTGCATTTTAAATTGCATTTTAACCTGTATTTTAAATTGGGGTCCCCCCCCCCATTATGTTTTTACTGTAATTTTACTGGTGTTAGCCACCCTGAGCCTGGCTCTGGCTGGGGAGGGCGGGGTATAAATAAAATTTATTATTGTTGTTGTGTTGTTGTTTAGTCGTTTAGTCGTGTCTGCCTCTTCGTGACCCCCTGGACCAGAGCACGCCAGGCCCTCCTGTCTTCCACTGCCTCCCGCAGTTTGGTCAAACTCATGCTAGTCGTTTCAAGAACACTGTCCCACCATCTCGTCCTCTGTCGTCCCCTTCTCCTTGCACCCTCCATCTTTCCCAACATCAGGGTCTTTTCCAGGGAGTCTTCTCTTCTCATGATGTGGCCAAAGTCTTGGAGCCTCAGCTTCAGGATCTGTCCTTCCAGTGAGCACTCAGGGCTGATTTCCTTCAGAATTTATCATCATCATCATTATTGTTATTCTCTCTGTGCCACTCCCTTTTCCTTATTTTCCTTTCTCTGTTTATCTTTTCTCTCTTTCCCGTTCTGCCACACTCTCTCCTCTCTCTTTTTACACAAACACACCCTTTCAATCATTTCCTAACACCTCCTTTTCTCTAAATCCCTCCTTTCCTCTTTTTCGCACACTCCAGACTCGACTTCCCAAACCTGGTGCCTTCGGATGGGATCTCCTTCCATCCCTCGCTGTCTGGTCCTCTGATTGTCACGACCAGGCTGGCCTAAGTCATTCTGCAGAACCCGACCAGACTGGCAGCGAATTATCCCAGCTCTGCCCATGGGGTAATATCCCTCACCACGTAATGGAGGCTGGTTCAATAGGGCAAATGGGAGGTTGCCGGCTGCCCTCCACCAAACGTACCGTATTTTTCGCTCTATAAGACGCACCAGATCACAAGACGCACCTAGTTTTTGGAGGAGGAAAACAAGAAAAAAAATATTGGAATCTCAGAAGCCAGAACAGCAAGAGGGATCGCTGCGCAGTGAAAGCAGCAATCCCTCTTGCTGTTCTGGCTTCTGGGATAGCTGCGCAGCCTGCTTTCGCTCCATGTGACGCACACACATTTCCCCTTACTTTTTAGGAGCGAAAAAGTGAGTCTTATAGAGCAAAAAATACAGTATTTACACAGAGGCTGGATGGACGTTGATCAGGGATGTGAACATGCAAGGTTTTGCATTGTGCTTCATCTGTGCGTTTGGGCAAAGGGGACACTGACCAATAGTGGCAGAAGTTGGGCTCTCACATTTCAGCAGCAGACCGTGCAATGCTAAAATTCAGCACCCACCACCATTCCACAACATTTTTGTGGCGGCCCCTGCAGCCGCATCAGTCATGCTGCCTTAAAACTTTCTCTAGCACCCAACTCAGTAAAGAAAAAGCGTTTTATATGTGTTATAACACTGTAACACCAGATGGCGCTGTAGAGCAGAAAACCTTTTTACACGATTTTACATAGAGTTTTTTCCCATTTTGTTGTAATTTCTGACGTATCTACATTGCTATTTTTCTTTAAAAAATGTTTAGGGATACTCTCATTTTGACTCAAGAAAATCACCATTTTATAGTTCAAATCGGGGGAAATAAATACAGGAAATGGACAAAAGTACAAAGATTCACAAAATGTTTAGAGGTATGTGTACCCCTGCGTACCTCCAGAAAAGACGCACTGCATATCTATAGCATTCCCCCCCCCCCCGTGTGTAGATCCACCCTCAGTCTTTACCTTCAGCCAGCCTCTCAACCACCCTCCCCACTTAACTTATAACCAATTCAGGGGGTTGCCCTGGCGTGTGACCCTCCCCCTCCATAGTCTCAGCGTTGCTCCTTGGAGAACTCAGCAGGGCAGAGGAGCAGGATGGGGACAAAACTGGAATGAGTTGGCTATTCCTGCCATTGGCTCTGGCGCCCCCTACCGCTGGCCTCCCAGCCTCCCACCCTACCAGACCCAACAGGAACCTGATGCCACTGTTTCTGCCGTGCCAGAACAGAAGCAGAATACTGTAACTTTACATTGATCCCCTGCTGGTGAGGCTCGCTGACCTCCCGGAAAAGCAAAAATTTGACCTCCTGTAGGCAAAGATCATAAGACGACCCGGATGGTCGCTAGATTCTGTGTACAGATTTGTAGGCGCAGACCATCCCCTAACCGAAACTAGTTCATTAAGAAAATCCCCAAACTCAGTTCCATGGGTGACTCTGGTTCATCTCTGTGTGGTAGCTTATCTTCAAGTTTTAAGTGTCTATATGCTTATTGCATTTATAAATTTTAAATTTATTGTTGTACATTGTTTTAAATGTTTGTTTTCCTTCTGGGATTGTACCCCCAAGAGCGTTTTATAAGCTGGTCTCCGACCATAATAAATTATCTATATCTATCTGTAACTTTAGAAATTTGCCGCTGACTCTCTTAAGGTTTCCGGCTCAGGGAAAGTGAGCGGCAGGGACTGGCTCCCAGTGATGTGCCGCTTGAGGCCAATGGGCCACTGCAGGTCACATGATAAGGCCTGACACATCCACACATGATGTTATTGAAAAACCTGGATCTTTGTTCTGGTCTGTGGATAAGTGGAGAGGTGGCTGGTGCAACAGTGTTTATAATATTGGCTGCTGTTTCCTTGCAGGCCATGCCAGCCTTTACCCAATTCACTCCCTCTTGCCCTGGCACCACATTGCCCCCTGGGCCGGATTTCCCTTGCGGGCCACTAGTTGCTAACTCCTGCTGTGGATTGTGGCTGCAGTCGGCCAAAATCCACTCCCTTTTTGTTTTACGGTTGGAGAGGAGAGTCATTCCTGCTCCAAGGGCCACTGGCGATAAGCCTACCCAGTTCCCGTCTTATCCCACATTCCAGCTGATAAAATAGATTTGTCCTGATTCCTGACTTTGAACCGCAGTCCTGTTTCCCCAGCAGCTGCTTAAAAGACAAAGCTGTAATTTGATAATATACTTGTGGGGGCAGCAAGGTGGGGGGAGCCAACCTCCTCCGCTCCGTGCGCGATAAATCTCCAGGTGCACAAATCTCTTGTGGTTATTATGAAATCACCACCACAAACGCTCTTAAAGACACCTCTTTTCTTTTGCAGTTTAATCTCAAACACGGCCAGGAGCTGAGCTTTCATCTTGGCCTACACATCTCCCTCCCCTCCCCCAAGAAATGGCGCTTCTTTGGCGCCCCCTCCCCCCTCGGCTGAACCCGGAAGTGGCAGCGCAGACCCCCCAACACCCCCCCCCACAAATTATCCCTCTCGAGTTATTCAGAAGCAAGATATGTAATTTCACGCTTTCTGAAAGTGGCTGCTGGCAAGAGGAAGAAGGAAACAGAGCTTGCAGCTCGACGGGCCAAAGACCCGCAGGCCGGAATTTGCTCAGAGGCTGCTTAGTTGCCGACTCCTGCTCCAGATCTTAGCTGCGATCCCCTCAAAAGCCACCCAGCTGTACGGAGTCGTTTTTATGATCAAGGGGGTGTGGAAATGCCTCGCTTAATTCCCCGCACACTTCCGGCTGCCATCGCCACAAACAGGAACGTGGGCGCACCTCAGGGCCTCTCGACGCAGTTCACCCTCCAGCCAATAAATACATTCAGTCCCAATTTTGCAAACCACAGTCCCCTTCCCCGCCCGCAAAAACATGTAAGAGACAGAATGTGAGAAGGAGAGAGACACAGGCAGTCGACACCGACAGAAGCAATTTTGCAATTCAGCCTCGCCGTACAATTTGAAAAGGAAAACACTACGGGGAATTGGTTGGAAGGGGGGGTGTAGACAAAAGGTTTAGCCGCCTCACTCGTCGCACTGAAGGACAGGAGCCCAGCTGCACAGGCCTCAGATCAGGTCGAAATCTAAAGGGCCGACGCAGGGTATAGGAGCCCTCCAGAAATTGAAACTGTTGAACTGGAGGAGGCTGGTGTCTTCGCCGTCGTCTTCCCCGTCGGAGATGTTGCGGTTCTGTTTCTTCCGCTCTGCCGCGAAGCTGCCATAGCCTCCCTTGGGCTTGTAGGCGACCAGCTCAGCTAAGCCCAGGTGTTCCAGCTCGCTCAGGTCCAGTTCTGGGATGGGCATCTTCCAGTACAGAAAGGAGTCGTACTGGGAGTTGACTGTGTCCCTCATTTCTTGCTGAGAAGAGAGGAGGAAGAAGGGATCTTCTGTTAGGGGAATGCTTGGGAGGCCTGAGTGCTAGGCATGTCGCTGATAATAATAATAATAATTATTTATTTATATGGCGCCCATCTGACCGGGTTGCCCCAGCCACTCTGGGCAGCTCCCAACTCATATAAACACATAATAAAACATCAAGCATTAAAAGCTTCTCTAAACAGGGCTGCCTTCAGATGTCTTCTAAATGTTAGATAGTTGTTTATCTCTTTGACATCTGATGGGAGGGCGTTCCATAGGGCGGGCGCCACCACCGAGAAGGCCCTCTGCCTGGTTCCTTGTAGCCTCACTCCTCACAGGGAGGGAACTGCCAGAAGGCCCTCGGGGCTGGACCTCAGTGTCCAGGCAGAACGATGGGGGTGGATGAGGCCATTTAGGGCAGATATAGGCAAACTCGGCCCTCCAGCTGTTTTGGGACTACAACTCCCATCATCCCTAGCTAACGGGACCAGTGGTCAGGGATGATGAGAGTTGTAGTATCAAAACTGCTGGAGGGGCAAGTTTGGCTATGTCTGGTTTAGGGCTTTCAAGGTCAGCACCAACACTTTGAATTGTCCTTGGAAACGTACTGGGAGCCAATGTAGGTCTTTCAGGACAGGTGTTATATGGTCTCGGCGGCTGCTCCCAGTCACCAAATCTGGCAGTCACATTCTGGATGAGTTGTTTCTGAGTCACCTTCAAAGGTAGCCCCACATAGAGCGCATTGCAGTAGTCCAAGCAGGAGATAACCAGAGCATGCACCACTCTGGAGAGACAGTCTGCGGGCAGGTAGGGTCTCAGCCTGCGTACCAGGTGGAGCTGATAGACAGCCGCCCTGGACACAGAATTGACCTGCACCTCCATGGACCTCTGTGAGTCCAGAATGACTCCCAGGCTGCGTAACTGGTCCTTCAGGAGCACAGTTACCCCATTCAGGACCAGGGAGTCCTCCACACCAGCCCGCCTCCTGTCCCCCGAAAACAGTACTTCTGCCTAGTCAGGATTCAGCCTCAATCTGTTAGCCACCATCCATCCTCCAACCGCCTCCAGGCACTCACACAGGACCTTCACCGCCTTCACTGGTTCTGATTTTAAAGAGAGGTAGAGCTGGGTATCATCTGCATATTGATGGACGCCCAGCCCAAACCCCCTGATGATCTCTCCCAGCGGTTTCATGTAGATGTTGAAAAGGATGGGGGAGAGGACAGGACCCTGAGGTCTGGGCCCATCCCTCCTCCGGCTGTGAGTTCCTCTCCCCACACCCAACAGCAACACCCTTGGGTGGGTCTTAACTGTGGTACCTTCCCTCTCTCCCACCCCCAACCACACATCTCCTTTGCCCCCTCCCTCCTCACCGCCCCACCTTTCAGTCTGGATATTTCCTTTCTTCAGGCAGTAGCACATCTCCCCATCCATCCATCATCCAAGGAGGGACTGCCCACTAACCCACCCCTCTTTGCAAGTTCTCTGCCAATTTTCTCTGCTCCCTTTTCTCAGACATGCTGCCCTTGGCTAGCAAGACTGCATTCCCATGGGGCAGCAAAAGATCTTTTACGGGGGTTCAAAAATAAAACTCCAAAAGATGGGAGAGCAGGCTAGTTTCTTGCCTCGCCTCCCCACAAAAATAAGAGCATCGCCTGTCCATTTCGCCTCATATCTCAGCTTCTAGAAACTTACACTTTTTTAAGAAAGAAAGAAAGAAATAAAAAGGAATTTAAATCTGGAGGTTACGCTTCACCCAAGTGTGCATTTTTTGAAAAATATAATTGTACGCATGCAACGCACCTCCGTGTTTTCCTTCAAGGGAGCCATCTCCTGGTTCCTGCTGTGCTATAGCTATCTCTGCCTTCAATGCCTTTCTGGGCTCCCAAGAAAAATTACATCACTTTTAATTTTAAAAGCGGGGTGGGGATTTGTGTGAGTATGCAGGCTCCTCTGAAAGACCTTTGTGTGGCATCCCAGGCATGTGGCAGACATCTGCGTTTTGAAAATAGCCCCCTCTGCAAGATGGGGGGTGGGTGCGTGGATATTTTTATGTACGCAGACACATCCTTCTAACATTATTTCCGGATAATTGTTTTATTGAAAGAAACCAAATGACTGGCGGAATCAAAACCAAAGAGGCTCCGCGAGCCCCAAATCACCACCTGCTTAATTTAATAAGTGGAAAGGAGGTAGAGAGAGTGAGAGCCATCAAATGGGCTGAGATTCTAACCCTACTTACCTGGGGGTAAGCCCCCTTGAGTTAAATGGGACTTCCTTCTGAGCTGACTTGGTTAGGATTGCAGCCTTCTTGTTTTAAAAAACCTGATTTTTAAATTTTCGTTTTCAAAGACCATTTCATTTGTGGACCACCGTCGCCTCTTCGGGTTTCTAAAAATACCTATATCTCTCCATACAACAAGGGAGTGGTCAGAGAAGGGTTGCGTTTCCATAAAGAGGACGGAATTAGCATTTTAAAACGTTTTAACACTGAACAGGTGGCTGGCAATGACATGGGTTGAAGAAGTCGATGTTAGCCCTGCTCTGAGGAGACCCGTGGAAATTAAGCAAGGTGGCGTTCTTAGGCCCATTTATTTCAATCAGTCTAATCTAAACACCTATCTATAGCTATATATCTATATCTCCCCCTCTTTCTTTCTTTTTTCCTTTCTCCCCCTGTGATGAAGCTGCATTTCAGTGTTTTAATGTTGAATTTTCATCTTGTTTCTTAAGTTGTATTTCAATCAACTTGTTTTTATTATTGGTTGTTAGCCGCCCTGAGCCCGGTCTTGGCTGGGGAGGGCGGGGTATAAATTATTATTATTATTATTATTATTATTATTATTATTATTATTAAGACATTTATCTCCTCCAATCCCAACAGTCAGACAGGCTTAACAGGTCTGAATGAGCCTTTTTTTAAAAAAAGAAGACAAAATGTATTGTATGCAGGAAGATGCTAACTCGGAACAGATTAACAACAATGTGAGATTTATTTGTTTATTTTAAAGGACAAGTGGAAGATGGAAGAATCCAACCAGAATTAAAATACACCCCCCCCCTTTCCCTCCAAATAATATATATTTCAAATACCCTCTTTCTTTTCCCGCTCTTCCTTACCTTCCTCAAAGAAGGACCCAAAGGGGCTCGGGATGCAACAGAAACAGGAGATGCCTTTTGTGCTGGAGGAGAGAGAGACAGAGAGATCTCTAGTGGTCCAGAGAGATGGGCAGATGGTGTGATCCGTCTCCCCTCCTGCTTTTGTCTGGCTGGGTGTGTGTGTGTCTCTGTGCGGGTCTGTCTCTGTTGCGCACAAGCCTCTCCTCTTTTTTTTGCTGCAATGCAGCCCCTCCTAAGCCTTCATCGCAGGGACTGCAGCGGCCTCAGTGATTCAGCTCTAAGAAGAATTTTCTATTTTCAGCCAGGGAAGGAGGCTGAAGCCATGGAGATTTTCCTTCCATATATATGCATGGCGGATGCAATCTCTGTGAGTTTGCCAGGAGCGGTGTGTGTGTGTGTGTGTGTGTGTGTTTTTTTAAAACGGCAACGATTAGATAATTGCTGCATTATTAGCAATTACGATGCACGTTGTGGAGGAACAGAGAAAGATGAATGCTGGTGACACACGTCTTTATTCTGGCGTTTGATACTATCTATCTATCTATCATCTATCTATCTACAGTATCAAAGGCCAGAATATATACACACACATTAATAATGATGATGATGATGATGATGATTTTATTTATACCCCGCCCACCTCAGCCAAGACCAGGCTCAGGGCGGCTAACACCAAATATAAAAACAATTGATTGAAATACAGCTTAAAAAACAAGATTAAAATACAACATTAAAACATTAAAATGCAGCCTCATTTCAGCGGAAACGCAATCAAAAACTTTTTTGGGGATAAAAACGTCAAGTCTTCACCAAGGCTAACTATACACACACACACACACACACACACACACATGTACACACACATACATATATCCATCCTATTCTTCTGATTGCAAATTATTGAATAAAAATTACACAATGCTTGATGGTTAAAAAGACAAACACAGCCTCAAAGCAGTTTTTAAAGAAAGATGGAACAATAAAGTTACCAATAATAAAAAATTAACAGCAGCAATGGATAAGGCTTTTTGGAAAGATAAGGTAACAATAGACAAAAAAAACATTTTAAGATTCTAAATACCTGGATAGGTTTGTTTTTAGCAGGTGCCAAAAAGAGCACAGCGAAGGCACCTGCCTGGTGTCAATAGGCAGGGAGTTCCACAGGTGCTGCCACACTGAAAAATCAAGTTCTTACAAATGTGGCCCCCACAGCAGGGCCGGTTCTGTCAAACTCATGCTGGTAGCTTCAAGAACACTGTCCCACCATCTCATCCTCCGTCGTCCCCTTCTCCTTGCGCCCTCCATCTTTCCCAGCATCAGGGTCTTTTCCAGGGAGTCTTCTCTTCTCAGGAGGTGGCCAAAGTCTTGGAGCCTCAGCTTCAGGATCTGTCCTTCCAGTGAGCACTCAGGGCTGATTTCCTTCAGAATGGAGAGGTTGGATCTTCTTGCAGTCCATGGGACTCTCAAGAGTCTCCTCCAGCACCAGAATTCAAAAGCATCCATTCTTCGGCGATCAGCCTTCTTTATGGTCCAGCTCTCACTTCCATACATCACTACTGGGAAAACCATAGCTTTAACTATATGGACCTTTGTTGGCAAGGTGATGTCTCTGCTTTTTAAGATGCTGTCTAGGTTTGTCATTGCTTTTCTCCCAAGAAGCAGGCGTCTTTTAATTTCGTGGCTGCTGTCACCATCTGCAGTGATCATGGAGCCCAAGAAAGTGTCTCACTGCCTCAATTTCTTCCCCTTCTATTTGCCAGGAGGTGATGGGCCCAGTGGCCATGATGGGAAGTAGGTTGAAGCATTTCCCCACACAAGGCAAGATTTCACTTGCGGAACTCCCCGCTGCAGGATTTGACGATGAACGCTGCCTTAGGTGTTTTGAAGGGGCGGATCAGGCAGATTGGAGGAAGAGGAGGAGAAATGGCGGTAGCTGAGCACTGAAAAATATGCTTTTCATTCAGACGGTCCTTGGTTCAATCCCAAGGTAGGGCTGAGAACGACATCCTGCCCGAGATTCTGGACAGATGCTGCCAGCCAGGGCTGACAGTACTGAGTTATGTGGATCAAAGGTTTTACTTGCTATAAAGCTGCCTTCTTGATCATGAGAGACCCTCCACGTTCAACCGCAGTGTGTTAAGTTGTGGGTAGACATAGCAGATGACGCAGCAATTTCTCCAAAGCAGCTCTTTATTTGTAAGCTGGATCAGAACTTCAATACTGTACATAACACCCCTCCCCGCGTAGATAAAGCATTAGTTACAATCATAGTGGTTCCATTTCATACAGCAATACCCTTATTGGTTTCAGTAAGGCACATAAGCATATTATTTGACCCTATTCACCGTACAGCTTTACATGTGCAGTTTGTCCAGTGAACATAGTCTCTTAGTCTTCGCTGCGAGATCACATTCAGCTGCACTGGCTCCCGGTGGAGTACAGGATCAGGTTTAAGGTGCTGGTTTTAATCTTTAAAGCCCTATACGGCCTAAGACCCTCGTACCTACGGGACCGCCTCTCCTGGTATGTCCCACAGAAGAACTTACGGTCTGCAAATAAAAACATCCTGAAGATCCCAGGCCACAGGGAGGTTAGGCTGGCCTCAACTAGAGCCAGGGCTTTCTCGGCCGCGGCTCCAATCTGGTGGAACGCTCTGTCCCAAGAGACTAGGGCCCTGCGGGACCTGACATCTTTCCGCAGGGCCTGCAAGACAGAGCTGTTCCACCAGGCCTTTGGTCAGGGCGCAGCCTGACCCCCTCCTCTGGCAATCTGCACAGAATTTTGCTTAATGGTTACCATCAATTTGATTTTAATTAATTTTTATAATGAAAGGTTTTTAGAATGTTGGATTATTTTGATTGTTGTTAGCCGCCCTGAGCCCAGCTTCAGCTGGGGAGGGCGGGGTATAAATAGAATTTTTTATTATTATTATTATTATTATTATTATTATTAAATATGCTGGGCGCTTGGAAACCCTGCTGGATCGCCGAGGGCCAGTACCAGAGTCCGGGTGGCCTTGCAGATTTCCTGGGCGGAGAGTTCAGCAGCTTCTGAGGCCACGGCCTCCTCAGTGGCTTTCTGCAGTGTGAGGTCTGGCTTGGCGAGGAGACGCCGTTGCAGACAGATGTCCCGGACCCTGCAGACGATTTGATCCATCAGGGCATCGTCTAAGTCTCGGAACTCGCAGTGCATTGCAGCTTGTCGGAGGGCGGTGGTGTAGTTGTTGATTGATTCCTCCTCTGCCTGGTTCCGGTGGTAGAACGCATGGCGGGCAGCAATCTTGGATGGCTTTGGCACGTAGTGGTTGTGGTGCTTCTCTTGAATCGTGTCCCACAGCGCTGCCTGGACTGCTAGAGGCGCAACCAATGCTCAGGCCGTCACGAACACTTCGGGGCCACAAAGGCTGAGGAAGAGGCCCCACCTCTTCTCTACAGACCCTCTTGTCAGCTTATTTGCGTGGAGGTAGCAGTCGAACCGAGCGAGGTAGGAGTCCCATGATTCAGAGGCCGGGGCAAACGGCGGTAGAGGCACGAGTGAAGCCATGATTCCAATGCCGACGTGGAGGGCGATGGATGGAACACAGTGCTCTAGCCAGAACGGTCAGCTCTGAATTGGTTCTGCTCCGTGATTCAGCTCATCTCAGAGGGTGGCCGCATCTGGCTGTGCTCTGATGTCCACTGATCCCAGCTTCGTCGCCAGTGTTAAGTTGTGGGTAGACATAGCAGACAACGCAGCGATTTCTCCAAAGCAGCTCTTTGTTTGTAAGCTGGAACAGAACTTCAATACATAACACTTCAATACATCACCCCTCCCATATCCAAGAATCTGCTGATGTTCTCTGCTGATTCTCGAGAGAGGAGGGGGCGGTTTCTGCTCTCTACTTATTCCGCTCCAGCCTCACATCAAAGAGAGAGAGAGAGAGACTGAGTGTTAGAGAGAGATCGTGTGTATAGATAAGGTTGCTGCTAAGAGCAGCTGCAGACACTCAGTGCAGTTCAGCATTTTCGTTTAGACCTCATTTAGCTCTGTACCTAGTTGTGTATTATAGTTGTAGATAGAATAAAAGAAGATATTCTACAGAGCTGCTCTCCGAGTCGTTTATGCTCTGCTATACTCTGCTATGCTGTGCGACGACTGTCTTCTTGTTGGAGTGAATCTGGTGCTCACAACTCTAAGCTGTGAGTCCACAGCACTTCGACCTGTTCCTGTGCAGAAGGTGGTCTCTGGAAGTGCTACCCAGCTCGCCTAGCCCAGTCGGGGCTGAAGTGGATGAGTCCAGTTGGTGGCACTGGCTCAAGGGCGATGCTGACAAACTTCAATACATAACACTGCGTATATCTCTAAATATTCTCAGGGATATAGCTCTAGTGATGCTCTAGGAAGCTGCCTTTCACTGAGACCATCAGTCCATCTAACTCAATATTGTCCACACTGGTAGGCAGCTGCTCTCCAGCGCTTCAGGCAAGGAGCGTGGTTATGCCTGCACCATAAATTTAACGCACTCTTATAGCACTTTAACAGACTTTGGCTTCCCCAAAGAATCCTGGGAACTATAGTTCACTAAGAGAGCTGAGACCCCTCTCTCTACCCCCTCTCCCAGAACTACAATTGTTTAACAATCAACTCTTCTTCCCAGGGAACCCTGCACCATTTAAAAAAAAAAATTCCTGTGTTAGAAAAGTAATTTAAATAACACAGTCTGGAGTGAAAGATGACACTTTATTGAGGAAACTGAGCAAAAACAGCATATGATTTGGGGAGAAAGTCACAGGGAGGTTTTAGCTCACTCCTTGCGCATAGCGACGTACAAAGGAAAAACGAGATGAACCAATTGCTTGACTCAGTGTAAGTCAGCTTCCTATGTCCCTACCCAAGTCCGCACTTTCTTCGGAACTATGAGGACTAGAAACTTGATATTATACTTAAGGGCCTTAGCTCAGTAGTAGGACACCTGCTCTGCATGCAGAAGGTCCCAGGTCCGCTCCATCTCCAGGTACGGCTGGGGAAGACTGTGGACAGCCAGTCAGCACCGACCAGCCTCCAGGGAGTTCAGATTATGGCCTGCATGCTCTCCTCCTCCATCATAGCCGCAGAACAACCCTGTGAAGCAGGCTAGACCGGGAGAAAGAGAATGTGTACATGACCCTCTCTTTTCTAAACCCAAACTAATGTGGAAATGTGGGGGACTGAAGACTGGAAACAAATAAAAACAGAACCTGAAATTGACTCATTTCCCCATCCTTACGCCTTGCCGGCATTTTCAGGGAGCCTGTGGAACTCCCCGTCACAGGGAAATGCCTTAATAACCTCTTCTGAGCGAGCCTGCAGCACTGCCAGCAACGGATACGACGTGTTCTTTTAAAACTCCTGGGAGACTTTGCTCAGCAGGTCTCAGAACAACCTCACTTCAATTTCATGAATCTTTCAGCAGCTTTTTGAGCGCTCGAGAAGAGGTAAATTATGGGAGCTGTCGTGTTTCATGCTGACGTAACCTTGTCGCTTATAGCTGTTGATAAACCTCCTTTTAGGAAGAGTAATCTCTTTTTAGAAAACGGCCTTGAAGATTTGTAACACATAGCGGTTGTGAGTCTAAAAATAAGTAATTGTACAAACTTCTGTTCCTTTTTATTCAATGTTATTTTTTTATCAGGTGTTATTTTTATCAACGGCTTCCTGTCCATGTCGTTTGACACCCTCAGAGGGGATCTTATCCCTTCAAAAACAAAAAGAGAAGCCTGTTCGTCGCTCTGTGTATGCTTTCAATATTTGCCTTCAGATTGCTTCTTCCTGTGTTTTAGGGGGAGAAGCACTCTGGACGCGCTCAGAGGCATTCCACTTGAGGTCTTCAAAAAAAATATTATGTAAGCAACCTTCTATCCTGTTGATGAATATTTGCAAAATATCCCACATGCATATATATTGTACAAGAGTTGCAGTCAATTTAAGCCCTACTCCGAGTAGGACCACTGAACTTCATAGACCTGGTTCATTTCAGTGGGCCTACTCAAGAAAACAACATGGAAAGGGTTAGGCTGATTTTGGAAATCGGCTGTAATAACAATATTATTATTGCAAGCAGGCATTTAAGAAATTTAGTGAGCTGAGTGAAAAATGAAAATTCAGATAAGAGAGGCCTTTTAAAGGCTAGCGACTGTCCTCCATTTAGCTTGGTAAGTCTACATTCATCAGAGAAGCACATCAGCTGCTTTTGGAAAACCAAATAATTTTAATTTTACTTTCTGAAAATGTCAGCCAATGCTAAATACTACTACAGCGGTACCTCGGATTACATATGCTTCAGGTTACAGACTCCGCCAACCCAGAAATAGTGCTTCAGGTTAAGAACTTTGCTTCAGGATGAGAACAGAAATTGTGCTCCGACGGCGCGGCAGCAGCAGGAGGCCCCATTAGCTAAAGTGGTGCTTCAGGTTAAGAACAGTTTCAGGTTAAGAACGGACCTTCGGAACGAATTAAGTACTTAACCCAAGGTACCACTGTACTACTAAAATTGTAATATAATTGTCAGTACTTGGCAATCATTTTAATGCAATTTTACGTTTTACTTACCAAGCAAAACTAAATTATATTAATTTAACAGAAATATCCTTTGAATTCCCAAGCCAGGTTGCAACCTTTTAGGACTCCTCATTTGGGGAATTTGAACATTGGAAAATTCAACATGCCCTGGCAGGAGAGGACCTCTGCCTAAAATCCCTGGAAAGTCCTGCGCTAGAGAGACCAAAGGTCTGTCTCTGTGTCGGACAGCTTCTGTTTAAACCAGCCCTTTCCTTCGCAACAATGAGGACTGGAATCTTATTGTTCTGTTTAAGAGAAGGGCCACACAGCCCAGCAGCAGAACACTTTATTTGGTGTACCAAAAGTCCCGGGTTCCAACTCTGGCGAATCCAAGCAGGGCTAGGAACACCTGTCGCCCAAAACCCCCGAAAGCCGCTGAGAAAACCGGCAGCCTGGATTTGTTCCTAAATGGTGAAGCAGAAGAGCCTCCAAGTTTAGAGGCAGTCTACCAGCCATGGGCATAGTCAGGGACTATCCCCCCCCCAAAATCAAGTACCGTATTTTTCGTCCCATAGGACGCACCTAGTTTTTTTGGGGGGGAAATAAAGGAGGAAAAAAAATTTCTTTATTTCCCCCCCCCCCAAAAAAAAACCAGGTCGGGGAACAGTGGGATGGCGGCGCTGCACCTCCCCGCTGTCCCCTGAGCTTGTGGGGCTGCCCAATGTCTGCCCGAAGCGCAGGGCGCTCTGCTTCAGCGCGCTCCGTGCAGCAGGCTGCTATCCGCAGCCTAGGGAGCCCGGCAGGAACTCCCGCGGGCTCCCCAGGCTTGCTGATAGCTTCCTGAAGCCTGGAGAGCAAGAGGGGTCGGTGCACACCGACCCCTCTCGTTCTCCAAGCTTCAGCAAAAGCCTGCATTCGCCCCATAGGACGCACACAGATTTCCCCTTCATTTTTGGAGGGGAAAAAGTGCGTCCTATAGGGCGAAAAATACGGTAAATAAATATAAATACTGAAAGTAGAAATTGTAGAAAGATTTGGACAGGTTTTTCTGAGCACCTGGGGTCAAAAGAAAGTAATATATGGCTGTTGTTGAGACATTTCTGCTAGACAGAGCCAGGCAGAGGATGATGACAGGTGGGTACCCCTCATAAATCCTGGCTACCGGGGCCCCCCCATGCTACCAGCTGCTACCCTGCTGCTGGTAGACTGCCTCTAAACATGGAGGCTCTTCAGCACACGGAACAGATGCCCAACCCCTGAGGCAGGGCGTCAGGATCATCAAGGGAGAAAAGGATCAGGCCCAGGGCCGGATTTAGGTTTGATGCGGCCCTCAGCTACTGAAGGTAACGGGGCCCTTTATATGCCCAGCTGTCCTTTGTCAACAACAAATTGACGCTGTTTTTTGTGTTGAATATATGCTATATGGTAATTTATGGACCTACAATACGATAATCTTTATTGTCATTGTCCCATACAGAACAACGAAATTGAAAAAAATCTACATCAGACATTCAAAAACCCACAAGCCTGCTATCCCAGCTATCCCAGCCTGGTTAGCCCCTAAAAACTCTGATACCCCATAATTGAATACAATATACTCACATAAAGACTACCTTACACTGTGTTTAAAACCAAAATCGCATTTGTTTCTCAGGCAGATACCTAATAGGTATCTCAAGCCATTTGCACATAACAAAATATCTTTTTTTTTTCCAAAGTAGTGGTTGAACTGAAATGCAATTAAGAAGAAGTATATTAATAGTGAAATAATGATTAAGCTCTAACGTAAAATGATTTTTTTATTCATAACAAACTTAATCATGCGAACACATTGGCATTTGGTGATAACAAAAGTTCCTTTAGAAACACAACTTACAAAGTCTCACAAACTTGCTATAACATGAAATAATAATTGTAGGTTTTATTTTATTTGGTTTTTATTTTGGAAATGTACACCCAGGTTTTCCCCCCCTTTAAATTTTCTGGGCTTCCCAAGAGGGAGGCCCGAAGCTATAGCTTGTTTAGCTTATATTATGGTTACCAGACGTCCCCGTTTCCCGGGGACAGTCCTCAGATATACAAATTTGTCCCCTGACAAAATCCGTCCCCGGAATGTCCCCGGATTTCATTTAATGTCCCCGGATTTATATTTTAAGTGTTGTAGATTTATTAGTAGGGAATGAACGTTGCGTGATTGGTTCAACGGCACAAGACACATCATATGGGGACTTCTGGCGAGGCAAAATGGCGGGCGCCACAACAGCAAGCAGCTCCTGAAGCCAGCCAGAGCCAACTGCGCTACCAGGCTGGCTCCGGGCTGCTGAGGCTGCCGCTGCCGCCATGACTACCGAAGGGGAACCGGGGGTGCCTGCTGTGTCAACTGAGGGAGCCACTGACACCCCCCCCCATGACCCAAATTGAGCCAGGAGCGAGAGCGCCTGGCCACCTGGCTGACTGCCCAGTGGCACTTTGGGGCCAGGAAAACCCTGGAGCCGACGCAGGGAGAAGAAAGAGAGCGGAGCCCTGACCTTGCTGCGCTGCTGCCACCGCTGAGGAGAAAAGGTAGGAGAGCACCGGGAAGGTAAGAACACGTGGCCGAGGCCCAAAGGAAGGCCATGCGACAGAGGAGACCACAAAAGAGAAGATATTACTTCTTTTTTAATAACTTTCCCCCCTTTTTAAAAAAAAAAAAAGTGTCCCCAGATTCATTGAAAAAAATATGGTAACCTTAGCTTGCTGCTGGAGGAGACTCTGGAGAGTCCCATGGACTGCAAGAAGATCAAACGTATCGATTCTTAAGGAAATCAGCCCTGAGTGCTCACTGGAAGGACAGATCCTCCAAGACTTTGGCCACCCATGAGAAGAGAAGACTCCCTGGAAAAGACCCTGATGTTGGGAAAGATGGAGGGCACAGGGAGAAGGGGACGACAGAGGACGAGATGGTGGGACAGTGTTCTCGAAGCTACCAGCATGAGTTTGACCAAACTGCGGGAGGCAGTGGAAGACAGGAGGGCCTGGCATGCTCTGGTCCAGGGGGTCACGAAGAGGCGGACGCGACTAAACGACTAAACAACAACAACCTTAGCTTACACGTAAATCCGGCACTGATCAGGTCCCTTGCCATAGCTGTCAACTTTCCCCTTTTCTTGCGAGACATCCTATTCGGAATAAGGGAATTTCCCTTTAAAAGGGGGAAACGTTGACAGCTATGCCCCTTGCCCCCTGAGAGTCTTGGCTTCTGCGTGATGCTGCCAGCCTGCTTCTTCTGCCAGCAGTGATGGATAGACCTTTGGACCCCAAAGGCGGCTTTTCCTGGCTCCCTTTTTTCTGCAATGCCCCGGCCGCCCCCAAGTCAGCGCTCTTGCATCGCCTCTCCAAGGCGCACTGAAGCACCCGGGTGTGTTGCGTGCGCGCGGGCGCGCGGGCGCGTCTCTCTCTGTGTGGAAAGTCCTTCTGAGCATTTCCTTCTTCTCACACGCAGCGGGGTGGAGAGCCACACCTCGTGCGCGGGGCTGGATTTCCCAAGGAAAGTTTCCATGCCACTCTGAGCCAGGGAACTGGCTGGAGGCGAGAGAGGAAGGGGGTCGGAGGAGAAGGAGCCGCGCGCCCCAAGAAGACCAGGTAAGGCTGGATCCCCTCTTTTGCCTTTGGAAACTTTCTTCTCAGTTTTACGCCTGATCCTCTGTGCGCGCTGGCGACTAGCGGGACAGATAACTGCGCTTCGGGTTCTGCTCTTTTGTAAAACGCCTCTGATCTCCTCTGTTACTTCAAAGGTTCCCAAATATGTCTCTGTATTCTTGTCCCTGTTTTCTTTTCTTTCCCCCCCCAAAAAGTAAGCCTAGGAGGAACTGGGACCCGTGCTTTTGTCACAAATAATCCGCCTTTTGTAAGAGGATCGCTTTTCGCGAAAGTGCAGGGAAACTCGCAAACTTAGGGCGGTGGAAGCCAACCCGGTCCTACTCGAGAGTAGACCTGGTGAAATCGTGGGGCCAGCCGTTCGTTTCAAGGGGTCTACTCTGAGTAGGGCAAACTTCGGCGTTGTGTGGCCCTTCCATGTTTGTTTTACGAAATAAACCTTTCCATTTTCTTTCAAATCCGCTTTCGCTTCAGACTTGGGAGATGGCGTGTCCTTCCCAAGCCTCTCCCAAGTTGGGATTTCTTTTTATTTTTTAGCCAAAGGAAACTCTGAGTCCCATTGATTCAGGGGGGAAAAATGGGTGTTAAAAATCTCTCCTCCGCGTCCTTTGCCTAGAGGATTTTGTTGTTTTTTAAAAAAAGCTGGTTGGCTAAATCCTTTAGCAAAGTTCTCATGTTCTCTCTCTCTTTTAATCCCATGACACATTTTTAAAAAGTTTTTTTAAAAAACTGAACCACCAACAGAAAGCAAAAAAAGAGGGGGAAGCCAGGAAGTCTCTGTCTGCCTCTTAATTCTTCCCCCGACCCTTATTTCAAACATATTTCTGGATTTTCCACTGTCTGTTGTTGGCCGGTCATAATAATTTTTTTCGTCCATAAAGCAACATTAGATCCTTGACCTCCTTTCACACACACACACACACACACACACACACACCTTTTCCTAGGGGGGGAAATTACTCAGCCCAAGGCTCCTTCATGCTCCTCAAGAAAGCAAAGGCCTCTGCAAAAATTTGAATGCTTAAACCCTTTCCTAAAGTTGCCGCAACCCACAGCGGTTTTGTGTCACCTCTGGATTGTGGGGAACAGGTGGGGCAGGTGGGTGGGAAGGTTGAAACCCCATAGCTCAGCAAAGTGTGAGCTGAAAACATCATAATTTCTGCAAAACTGGCCCACTTCACATTAGGCCCATACTCTTCATGTGGCTTTTGGGAAAGCGCCACAACTCTGCCGGTAAGCGGTTTTGGACTTTAGGGGGGGCTCAGACAGCCTCAGCGCCCCTTTTCCCATCAGCTGTACCCCTGAGCTTTTGGGGAATGGGGGTTTGGAGAGGCCCTGCTCCCCACAGCTTTCTACATCAGAATTTTTAGCTCGCTCTTGAAACCCGGGGAGTTTAGCAAGATTCGAGGCCTCTCTCTGACAAAGGGAGCCAAAAATTATTTTTTTCTGTACTTTTTTTAAAGAAACAGTAGCCACTTCACAAAGCTTCTTACAGGCTCTTACAAAACCTTGCAAAAAGATTTCCCTCCCACCACTCTACCCATTCCTCCTCCTCCTCCTCCTCCCCCCCTCCATTTCCTTTCTCTAGATTTGACTCATTCAAGTCAGAAGAAAGAAACAGGCTTGTTTTGTGCGGTTGCCTCTGTGTGTGAGAGAAAGACAAGGGCTTGTCAGATCTGATTTCTAGTTCTGAAGTCGGGCCACATTTTATACCTCTCCTTCTTGTGAGATTATAATTGTTTCTGAAACTCTTTGTGGGAACAGGGTATTGATGTTTTTTTTCCCCATAGGGAAACATACACACAGTTTTTGCAACATCCAACACATTGTTTCAAATTCACATCCCGAGTGTGGATCAATGTGGAAGTCTTCAACTATCAATATTTCTTTTTGAAAAACACGTTTGTTTATTGCGTTTGTGGAACACCTTTTATCTTTAAAGTGGCGTTCATCGTTCCACCCCTCTCATTTAAACCCCACAACAGCCCTCTGAGGTAGGTTAGTCTGAGGGAGGCAGGGACTGATCACACCCAGTGATCTCCGTGTGGCCAAGTAGGAGGATGTGAAACCTGCTCTCCCCCAGGTCCTAGTTTGACACTCTAACCACTACAGCACACTACCAATTTCCTATTTTGGATGGAAATCAACCATTGTGCCGTGCACATTTTTGTAGCACCCAAAACCTTTTCAGATTCACGTCCCATGCAATGTGTGTGGAGTTTTTTTTTGGGGGGGGTGAATTCTTTGACTCTCTTCTTTACACCCACCCCCCACCAATGTCTGCACACCATCCCAAGAATATTTTAACAGTGCTATCCCCATGCAAGCTTTTTTGGGTGGGTTGGAAACCCCACTGTACTCCATTGCACTTCCCTCCTGAGTAAACAGGCCTGCGTAGAGGTTGCGCTGTTGATTTGGGTGGCGTTGCTGTTTTTTAAAGAGAAACAGAGAGACAGTTTGCAGTAGGCAGATAAAAAGACTGTCTTTACGCATATATATATATATATATATATATACCCACAAGATGTTGAGAGGAGGGAGAAAGGGAAGAGAAATTGGAGAGACATGAGTTCTTAAAAATGCAAAACTTTTCTCTTAGCTGCACAACTCTCCCAGCCAGAGCTACAAAAAAAATCTGTTCAGTGTCCCAAAGAGGAAGGGGGGTCCCTCTCCCTCCCCTCTGCAGGCACCCCAAATTACTGCATTCCTGAGCTTTTGGGGGGGCCCTCCCTCAATATCCTCTCCGCTGTGGCCTCCAGATTAAAAAAAGACTAAAGTACTAGTTTCATTTTCCCCACATGAACTAGAAGGAAATAGCTGGTTTGGTAACAATTTCCACCCCACCTGAGCAAAGTCCTCAGAGATTTCCTCTCTCCTCTATCTGCACCCCTCACCCAAAAAACCCCCCACCCCATTCCGCTCCCCAACCCCCAGCCGCTGCTTCCTAGATCTTTCTCCTCTCCCACGCCCATGACGTGAGGTCAACTGGCTTGAAGGATTTCTCAACAGACAAGTCAGGGGCCTGTTAGGGCTTGGAGTGGGATTGACATGTGCTCTGGAGGCGGGAATATGACGGATCTCTCTGCCAGCGTTAGAAACTCAGATATATACTGTATGTTAATTGCCAAATGGCACCCTAAACCTCGGTTACAGTTGCCACAACGAAATGTCTAGGCAGCCTTTTTATTTTGCAATGAAATTTATTATTATTTCTTTCATTTCTATACCTCTTTATTGGGACGCTGTGGCGCTAGGGATGATGTAGTCCCAAAACATCTGGAGGGCGAGTTTGCCTAGGCCTAATTTAAGCCAATCATAATATGTGGCTAATGGGATGCGGGTGGCGCTGTGGGTTAAACCACAGAGCCTAGGACTTGCTGATCAGAAGGTCAGCGGTTCGAATCCCTGTGACTGGGTGAGCTCCCGTTGCTCAGTCCCTGCTCCTGCCAACCTAGCAGTTCGAAAGCACGTCAAAGTGCAAGTAGATAAATAGGTACCGCTCTGGCGGGAAGGTAAACGGTGTTTCCGTGTGCTGCTCTGGTTCGCCAGAAGCGGCTTAGTCATGCTGGCCACGTGACCCGGAAGCTGTGCGCCGGCTCCCTCGGCCAACAAAGCGAGATGAGCGCCGCAACCCCAGAGTCGGTCATGACTGGACCTAATGGTCAGGGGTCCCTTTACCTTTACCTTTAATATGTGGCTAAGGAATTGACTGGGGCCGTTCAAATCCCTCTGTGAAATTCTGTTTCTTCAACTAGGCTCTTAACCATCCTCTCTCAGTCCCCACTTCTAAACACCCTACATGTCCCAAGGCTTCCCGCTCTGGGAACCCCATCGACATCAAATTTTCCAACCCTCGCCTTTCCTCGCGGCTTCAAATCTTCTCTCCCTCAGGGTCTCGGCTGGTAATCTTCATCCCAACTGAACTGACAGCATTCCCTTCCCTCGCAGAGTCTGGACTGCAAACATTCCGTTGCTGCTCCTTATGTCCCTGAACAGTCGAATGTCTGAGTACTATGGGCGTAGCCAGGGGGGGCAGCTGCCCCCTCAAACAAGTAAATAAATAAAAATACTTAACGAACTGACCAATTGCGTCACAGATAACACAGTTCTGCACCCCCTAACACAATAATAATTAATAATAATAATTTATTACTTATACCCCGCCCATCTGGCTGGGCTTCCCCAGCCACTCTGGGCGGCTTCCAACAAAATATTAAAAAACAGTAATGCATCAGACATTAAAAGCCTCCCTAAAGAGGGCTGCCTTCAGATGTCTTCTAAAAGTCTGTTAGTTGGTTTTCTCTTTGACATCTTGTGGGAGGGAGTTTCACAGGGTGGGTGCCACCACCGAGAAGGCCCTCTGCCTGGTTCCCTGTAACTTGGCTTCTCGTAGCAAGGGAACCGCCAGAAGGCCCTCGGAGCTGGACCTCAGTGTCCGGGCAGAACGATGGGGGTGGAGACGCTCCTTCAGGTATGCTGGACTGAGGCCGTTTAGGGCTTTCAAGGTCAGCACCAACACTTTGAATTGTGCTCAGAAATGTACTGGGAGCCAATGTAGGTCTTTCAGGACCGGTGTTATATGGTCTCGGCGGCTGCTCCCAGTCACCAGTCTAGCTGCCGCATTCTGGATTAGCTGTAGTTTCCTGCAGCCCTAAAATAAATCCTGCCTACGCGTTCAAGAGTCCCTTGCAGAGTTTTTTGTGCTGTGCTTCAGGGCCTTGTATTGCTCAGTTGTATCTTACAGCTGCCCCATAGGAGGTGGTCAATATTATAGACCCCCAGATCTGAGGCAGGAGGAGTGAAGAAGACAGAGTGAGGTGCACAAGGGCAGCTGAGCGATTGGATGGCAGAGGCGAGATCCAAATTGGCGCAAACAGGGGGCTTGCCAGCAGGACTTGCAGGAAGGAACTAGGGATCTTGGTAGACCACAAGCTTAGCGTGAGCCGATGGTGTGATGCAGCAGCAAAAATAGCTCATGCAATTCTAGACTCAATAAACAGAAGTGTAGTGTTCAGATCAAGGGAGGAACTAGTACATGGGTAGGCAAACTAAGGCTCAGGGGCCGGATCCGGCCTAATCGCCTTCTCAATCCGGCCTGTGGACGGTCCAGGAATCAGCGTGTTTTTACATGAGTAGAATGTTTGCTTTTATTTAAAATGCATCTCTGGGTTATTTGTGGGGCATAGGAATTCGTTCATTTCCCCCCTTCAAAATATAGTCTGGCCCCCCACAAGGTCTGAGGGACAGTGGACCGGCCCCCTGAGTTTGCTGACCCCTGAACTAGTACCACACTTGGCCAGACCCTTGGGGTCCCTTCTAGCCAGATAAGTCTATGATTTTGTGACTATCCGCCTCGTCGCTTAGACCACGATCCGAACCCTGCTTTCCTGAGAGTAAGCCCCATTGCATTTGCCAAGACTTTGAATTGGGACTGGGATAGCTCCATCGGTAAAGCATGAGACTCTCAATCTCAGGTTTGTGGCTTCAAGCCTCCTCACTTTAGGCAAAAAATAAATAAATAATAATTTATTTCTATACTGCCCTGTACCTGAAGGAAATTTTGCATTTCAAGGGGTTGGACTAGATGACCCTTACAGTCCCTTCCAATTCTCTTGAGTTCTGCTCTACGGAAGCAGAGCAGAACCACAAATCGGTAGCCTTTTCCTCCGTGAATTTGCCTGGTGGTTGCTCTTTTAAAGCCGTCCCAGTTGCTTCTTGTGGCAGGGAATTCCACAGTTTGACTACGCAACTTTTCCTCCAAGGAGCTCTCGAAGGCGTAGGCGGATTTTGGAGGTGGTTTTGCGCATGGCTTGTCCTCACCATGACCCTGTGAGGTAGGTCAGGCCATGACTGGCCCCGGAGCTTCATGGCTGAAGGAGATAGATAAATAAAACTTTATTCGCATTAGCCAATGGCCATAGCAACAGTAAAACATTACAGTATACGCAGAAAATGAAATTTGATATAAAA
Source organism: Podarcis pityusensis (assembly GCF_964106645.2). Classification (NCBI taxonomy): domain Eukaryota; kingdom Metazoa; phylum Chordata; class Lepidosauria; order Squamata; family Lacertidae; genus Podarcis; species Podarcis pityusensis. The sequence continues at coordinate 4,008,414 of NC_138041.1, read as the reverse complement.
GCACAATTTAAGGTCCTGAATCAGCAGTCAGTTTCTTCTTGTTTAGTCGTTTAGTCATGTCCGCCTCTTCGTGATCCCCTGGACCAGAGCACGCCAGGCACTCCTGTCTTCCATTGCCTCCCGCAGTTTGGTCAGACTCATGTTTGTAGCTTCGAGAACACTGTCCAACCATCTCGTCCTCTGTCGTCCCCTTCTCCTTGCGCCCTCCATCTTTCCCAACATCAGGGTCTTTTCCAGGGAGTCTTCTCTTCTCAGGAGGTGGCCAAAGTCTTGGAGCCTCAGCTTCAGGATCTGTCCTTCCAGTGAGCACTCAGGGCTGATTTCCTTCAGAATGGAGAGGTTTGATCTTCTTGCAGTCCATGGGACTCTCAAGAGTCTCCCCCAGCACCGGAATTCAAAAGCATCCATTCTTCAGTGATCAGCCTTCTTTATGGTCCAGCTCTCACTTCCATACATCACGACTGGGAAAACCAGAGCTTTAACTATACGGACCTTTGTTGGCAAGGTGATGTCTCTGCTTTTTAAGATGCTGTCTAGGTTTGTCATTGCTTTTCTCCCAAAGAAGTCAGTTAGTGGCCCTTATTCTGATCGCCTTCTATGAACCTAGCAACTTTTGCTGTTATCTGCTCATTTTGATCTGATAGAAGGAAGCACATTGTGGCAGTGGCTGAGCGCCCTGGGATGGTTAGTACGAGTGGGGTGAGGATCTCGTTCCTCAGCTCTTTGTAGAGAGTACAGGAGAGGAGGACGTGTGCCGCTGTTTCGGTGCTGCCATCTCCACAGGGGCAAAGGCGTTTCTCAGGCAGGATCTTTTGGAATCGACCCTCAAGTACCGCAGATGGCAAAACATCCAGTCTTGAAAGTGTAAAAGCGCGTCTGTATTTTGGGATAATAAGTTTGTGCAGATATGGGGCCAGAGAATCAAAATGGAGAGGTGGAAACTGAACATACCAAGGGCAGAATTTTCTTATACAGTGGTACCACAGATTAAGTACTTACCGTATTTTTCGCTCTACAAGACGCACCAGACCATAAGACGCACCTAGTTTTTGGAGGAGGAAAACAATAAAAAATAATATTCTGAATCTCAGAAGCCAGAACAGCAAGAGGGATCGCTGCGCAGTGATCCCTCTTGCTGTTCTGGCTACTGGGATAGCTGTGCAGCCTGCATTCGCTCCATAAGACGCACACGCATTTTCCCTTCCTTTTTGGGAGGGAAAAAGTGAGTCTTATAGAGCAAAAAATATGGTAATTTGTTCCGGAGGTCTGTTCTTAACCTGAAACTGTTCTTAACCTGAAGCACCACTTTAGTTAATGGGGCCTCCTGCTGCCGCCGCGCCGCCGGAGCATGATTTGTGTTCTCATCCTGAAGCAAAGTTCTTAACCCGAGGTACTATTTCTGGGTTAGCGGCGTCTGTAACCTGAAGCGTCTGTAATCTGAAGCGTATGTAACCCGAGGTACCAATGTTGTGGCCTGGTTGTTCTGGTGCTCGATATCTTTTAGACGTTGACCAATTAGACTATTTGCTTTATTGGGGTCCAGGGCTGAAGGAGGATTTGAACGCAGGACCTGGTCCCAACACACCAGCCGCTACGTCAGGGATAGGGATAGGAAAGGCAAGCCTTTCAATGAAAGCCTGGCTTAGTATTGCCGTCAGAGTGACTAGGCCTCCCTTTGCTGCTAGAAGGAAACACTCTCTCAATCTCTCTCTCTCCTCTCTGCCTCACTCAAGGCCCTTTTCCTTCCTAGCCTGTACCTCCCCCCCCCCCCGCCCCCCTGCGATGAAGGCTCCCTTTGTCTGGAGCATGCAAGGCAACAAGGCGGACGTCTTGGCTGGGACGCCTCTGCAGACGCTCCTTCTGACTCACACCCCCCCTTGGGAAGGGTTAATTGCATCAGGACTTTTCTGCTGAGATGTCTGCATTGCAGATTCGTGCAAACTTGAAAATCAAAACGCATGCATGGTTGGCCCTCCTTTGTTAGGCGGGTTAGGCTGGGCAGCCGGGGACACACCAACGAAGCTGACTGCCGGGGGATTCAGGGCAAAGCGAAAGGAAGTGCTTCTCCACACAGCACAAGAGTTAAACTGTGGAACTCACTGCCACAGGAGCAGGCCTAGATGGGGGGGGCATATGGGCCACTTGGCCCTGGCCTCCGATTCCAAAGGGGGCCTCGGTCAACATATTCACAATCGCAGGGGATGCACTGGGGCCAATGCGGAGGTGCAAAGGCGGTGGTGGGTGGATTCCCTATAAGTACTTAAAATAATCCTTTTCCCTATGTATTTTTAAAAAGCACTATTGTATATCTATATTTTCCATTTTGTCTTTATATGCAGATACAGTTCAAGCCTTGAAATAAAATTATTAGCTATAAAATTATAACTTTCGTGAAAATTATTTATATACTTATTTATAAGACTTCAGTTATCCCCAGGGTAAAAAAGGGGGGGGGGGCACTTTATCTACCCGGCCTTGGCCTCTGCCTGGCTCCGCAAGGCCCTGCACAGGAGGCGGTGAGGGGCAGTTTTAAACAAGGACTGGACAAATTTGGAATGGTTAGTAGTTTACCTCTTAATTTACACCCTTAATCTACAGTTTCCAAAATTTTGGGGGGTGCTATAAATGTGCTTTCAAGGCATGGAATGGATGTGGATTAATAGCCACTGACAGATCATCTTCCCCTGTGAATTGGCCCACGCTTATTGTTTAGCCGGGGCTCCTGCATTGCAGGGGGTTGGACTAGATGACCCCTGGGTTCCCTTCCAACTCATTTTGACAGCTAGCATCCAGGGCAACTCTCCCCACCTGGTGATCCCTTAGCCCCTGGGATGCAGAAGAAGTACCACGTCCTTCGGCCACGGCAACAGAGCAAAGCGATCGTGGCCAGTAGCCATCAATCACTTTGCCCTCCTCCGTGGCTTTGTCTCGGCCTAATAATAATAATTTATTATTTATTCCCCGTCCATCTGGCTAGGCTTCCCCAGCTACTCTGGGCGGCTTCCAAAAACATCAAACATTAAAAGCTTCCCTAAACAGGGCTGCCTTCAGATGTTTTCTAAAAGTCTGGTCGTTGTTTTTCTCTTTGACATCTGGTGGGAGGGCGTTCCACAGGGCAGGCGCCACCACCGAGAAGGCCCTCTGCCTGGTTCCCTGTAACTTAGCTTCTTGCAGCGAGGGAACCACCAGAAGGCCCTCGGAGCTGGAGCTCAGTGTCCGGGCAGAACGATGGGGGTGGAGACGCTCCTTCAGGTATACTGGACTGAGGCCGTTTAGGGCTTTCAAGGTCAGCACCAACACTTTGAATTGTGCTCGGAAATTTCCTGGGAGCCAATGCAGATCTCTCAGGACCGATGTTATGTGGTCTCAGCAGCCGCTCCCAGTCCCCAGTCTAGCTGCCGCATTCTGGATTAGCTATAATTTCAAGGGTCACCTTCAAAGGTAGCCCCACGTAGAGCGCATTGCAGTAGTCCAAGCAGGAGATAACCAGAGCATGCGTCACTCTGGCAAGACAGTCTGTGGGCAGGGAGGGTCTCATCCTGCATACCAGATGGAGCTGGTAAGCAGCTGCCCTGGACACAGAATTGACCTGTGCCTCCATGGACAGCTGTGAGTCCAAAATGACTCCCAGGCTGCGCACCTGGTCCTTCAGGAGCACAGTTGCCCCATTCAGGACCAGGGAGTCCCCCACACCTGCCCACCTCCTGTCCCCCAAAAACAATACTTCTGTCTTGTCAGGATTCAACCTCAATCTGTTAGCCGCCATCCATCCTCCAACTGCCTCCAGACACTCACACAGGACCTTCACCGCCTTCACTGGTTCTGATTTGAAAGAGAGGTAGAGCTGGGTATCATCTGCATACTGATGGACACCCAGCCCAAACCCCCTGATGACCTCTCCCAGCGGCTTCATGTAGATGTTGAAAAGCTTTCCAAGCCGTCCACACGAGGCCACGGGAGAGAGGAGGTGGGCGGGAGCAGGGGGCGGCGAGGCGTGTGAGCTGCAGCAAGGCACCTTGTGACCAGACCGCAGATGCCATGTGTGACCAACAGAACCCAAAATAACCTCTTTGCAGAAGTGCCTGGGGTCTGGGCGGAAAACCCGGCTTTCGGTCAGTGCTGTCACTGGAATCTTAAAACCTCGGTCAGGCGCCCACCATCCGCGGTAAGCAGCATTCGAGATCTCATCCTCCCCAGACAAAAATTAATTCTGCAGTGGGAAGGATCACTGTGTATATCTGTTTTCCCTTAAGGCAGCGGTACTCAACCTGTGGGTCCCCAGATGTTGTTGGACTACAACTCCCATCACCCCTAGCTAGCAAGGCCAGAGCTCAGGGATGATGGGAGTTGTAGTCCAACAACATCTGGGGACCCTTGGTTGAGAACCGCTGCGAGGTTTGTCTGTCTATCTACCTACCTACCTAAAGGCAAAGGTAAAGGGACCCCTGGCCATTAGGTCCAGTCGTGACAGACTCTGGGGTTGCAGCGCTCATCTCGCTTTACTGGCCGAGGGAGCCGGCGTACAGCTTCCGGGTCATGTGGCCAGCATGACTAAGCCGCTTCTGGCGAACCAGAGCAGTGCACGGAAACGCCGTTTACCTTCCCGCCAGAGCGGTACCTATTTATCTACTTGCACTTTGAGGTGCTTTCGAACTGCTAGGTGGGTAGGAGAAGGGAGCGAACAACGGGAGCTCACCCCATCGCAGGGATTCGAACCGCGACCTTCTGATCGGCAAGTCCTAGGTTCTGTGGTTTAACCCACAGTTCCACCCACGTCCCACCTACCTACCTACCTATCATCTATCTATCTATACCTACCTACCTATCATCTATCTATCTATCTATCTATCTATCTATCTATCTATCTATCTATCTATCATCTCTATCTATCTATCTATCTATCTATCTATCTATCTATCTAATCTATCATCATCTCTTGGTATTGATAAAGAGGAAATGGCTGCGATTTGGAAATTCACCAGAGTTCGGGGAGAAGAGATTGTGTGTTTGCATTTGTGCTCCTGGTGGTATATTGGGGCGGTTATATGTAGTTCTGCTCTCAACCTTCTTTGCACTTGCAAAAGTTTCCAGGTGGACAGACTGCTTCGTTTCCACTTGGTATCTGTCTCATATGCTTGCTGCTTAAAATCCGGTTGTTTTTCACCCCTCAAACGTCCCAGTTTATCTTGCGTCTAAATTTTGTTGCACCGCGCACACAGACACACACACAGTTACACGTGCGTAAGAACATCAGGCGAGCCCTACAGCTGGATCCAGCGTCCTGTTCTGACCATGGCCAAATACCCCGAAGAACCTGGAGGACTAGATAGACTGCCTCTGGAGCTGGAGGTTCCATACGAACCTCAGGAGAGCCTTGCTTCTGGATCAGACCAATGGACCAGCTAGTCCCAACATCCTCTCCTCTCAGGGTCCACCCAGGTGCTTGTGGGAAATCCATTTGCAGGATCTGAGCACACAAGCACTCTCCCCTCCTGCAATTTCCAGTCCTCTCCCCCCGCCCACGAATTTGCCAATTCCTCTTTTAAAGCCGTCCAAGTTGGTGGCGATCACTGTCTCCTGTGGCAAGGAGTTCCACAGTTCCACTCTGCAGGAAGAAGGACGTTTTCTCTCTCTCTCTCCTGAATCTTCCCCCATTTGGCTTCATTCAGTGTCATCTGAAAAGAGAGGCATTGGAAGCTGGAGTCTGTTGGTGTCCTGCAAAAGGTGTCAATTTGGAGATCTGCAGAGAGCACACACACATCTACAACATCACTAATAATAATAATAATAATAATAATAATAATAATAATAATTTATTATTTATACCCCGCCCATCTGGCTGGGTTTCCCCAGCCACTCTGGGTGGCTTCCAACAAAGGATTAAAATACAATAGTCTGTTAAACTTTAAAAGCTTCCCTAAAGAGGGCTGCCTTCAGATGTCTTCTAAAAGTCTGGTAGTTGTTTTTCTCTTTGACATCTGGTGGGAAGGCGTTCCACAGGGCGCGTGCCACTACCAAGAAGGCCCTCTGCCTGGTTCCCTGTAACTTGGCTTCTCGCAGGGAGTGAACAGCCAGAAGGCCCTCGAAGCTGGACCTCAGTGTCCGGGCTGAACGATGGGGGTGGAGACGCTCCTTCAGGTATACTGGACCTTTGAGGCCGTTTAGAGCTTTCAAGGTCAGCACCAACACTTTGAATTGTGCTCGGAAACGTACTGGGAGCCAATGAAGGTCTTTCAAGACTGGTGTTATGTGGTCTTGGCGGCCGCTCCCAGTCCCCAGTCTAGCTGCCGCATTCTGGAATAGTTGTAGTTTCCGGATCGCCTTCAAAGGTAGCCCCACGTAGCGCACATTGCAGTAGTCCAAGCGGGAGATAACTAGAGCATGCACCACTCTGGCGAGACAGTTCGTGGGCAGGTAGGGTCTCATCCTGCGTACCAGATGGAGCTGGTAGACAGCTGCCCTGGACACAGAATTGACCTGCGCCTCCATGGACTAGCCGTTACAGAAGAGGCTAGAGGAGTTTCGGGGACAAGCAAAAGGGATCTCCTGATATCTAGTCAAAGAAACCAGAGCTCCAGACAGCTCTGGACTCAAGCCGACTGACCCTCTGCTTGATGACCGGCTTTGGGCAGCTTCGGAACGGGGACACAGCAGAACCGTCCCCTGCCAGACCTTTGCAAACCCTTTCTGATCAAGGAGCTGCTGTTTACCCATCAACCCCATCCTGGCAAGCGATGGGTGCAAACTCCAAAAAGCCCAGTGAGATGTTGCTGCTACCCAAACTCCCATGGAAATAATAATAATAATAATAATAATAATAATAATAATAATAATAATAATTTATTTATATCCCGCCCTTCCAGGTTCAAAAACCGGGCTCAGGGCAGCTAACAACAAATTTAAAACACTTAATTATAAAAACAGCATAAAATACAGTATAAAAACATGAATGACGATAAAATTCAAAAATCAATTAGGGGCTAGCTGGCTGAATTTGTTCTACTTGGGCCAGCGAGGAGGCCAAGGGAGAATTAGCTGTGGGATCCCAGAGCATATAATCTTCATAAAAAGGGGAGGGGGAGGGAAGGAAGGGAAATAAAATATCAGGCTGAATTCAAATTAAAGGCCAGGTGGAATAGCTCTGTCTTACAGGCCCGATGGAAGGAGATTAAATCCTGCAGGGCCCTGGTCTCATGGGACAAAGCATTCCACCAGGTCGGAGCCATCACTGAGAAGGCCCTGGCCCTGGTGGAGGATAGTCTGACTTCCTTAGGGCCCGGGACCTCTGGTTATTCATGGACCTTAAGGTCCTCTGCGGGGCAGACCAGGAGCGGCAGTCCTGTAGATACGAGGGCCGTAAGATATCCTCTCCGTGCAGATTAAAGGAACCCAGGAGGAGACCCTCTGGATCAGACCCAAAGGCCATCTTCTTCCCTACAGCACCCCGCCAGATGCAGCCAGGGAAGCTGACGGGCAGGGCTCCTTTGCCGTTAACCGGTGGAACTCGCTGCCACAGGAGGAGGCGACCACCATTGACCTGGCCGGCATTAAAAAAGGATTGGACAAATTCATGGTGGAGGAGAAGTGCTGTCGATGGCTACTAGCCAGGATAGCTATACTTTGCCTCTCCTATCCTTCTGAATCCCAGTTGCTGGAGACCACAGGCTCAGATCTTGCTTGCGGGTTTCCCAGGGGAGGGACCTGGTTGGCCGCTGTAAGAACAGGATCCTGGGATAGCCGGAGTCCCCCTTGGCTGCCCAATCCGGCCACAGGGCTCTTCTTAGGTGCTTGTGGAACCTCCAGGTGCAGACGCAGTCTATCTGGATCCCCTAGGCTCTTTGTCTGACCACTGGGAAAACAGGGCACCAGGGAGGATGGGCCTCCGCTTTGGCCTGATCCTGCAGCAGGGCTATTCCTAGGCTCTCATGTTCTCTCTGGCCAGCGACCCGCTCAGCTGGGTGACCCGGAGCCAAGCGGAGGCCAGTTCGTAGGGACAGCCAGGCAGCCGGTCTGAACACTTTCCCTGCGCAAACTTACTGCAGATAAGGAGCTCGCCGCATTGCAAGACACCTCTGTTCCTTCCTGCCCTGTCTTGAGCAACGGCTGATTTATTTTCTTTCTCTCTCTTTTTGCAATTTAGCCCTGGCTGCTATGTAGCAACAGGCTCAAAACAGAAAGCAAGGGAGAGAGGGTGGGGTGTCCTAAGGCTCGCTTGCCTTTTGAGGAGGTAGGGTGATAGAAGCAGGCAGATCGGCTGCTTGGCCTGCAGAAGATGCCAGGGTCAGGCCCCCAAAGCATCTCTAAGTAGGGCTGCGAGAGACTCCCAGAGAGCCTCTGCCAGCCCGTGCGCACAATATTGGGCTACATCAACAGGCAGCTTCCTGTTTAAGTTAGTTCTTTAATCAGAACCATGAGGACTAGGAACTTGTTTGGGTTTTAGGGGAAGGACTGTAACTAACTGGTGGAGCACATGCATCGTACGCCGAAGGTCACGGGTTCGATCCCCCGGTAGGGATGAGTGGACAAAGGGACCTTACACCTGTGTTGATCTCCAGTCGCCGCTCGGGTTTTTACAAATGGTTTTGTTCCCCGATGTCATGAGGACTAGGAGCATAACTCTTGGAGGTAGCGAAACAAAAAGAAGCCAATTGCTTCTAACGGGAATCAGCACACACGTGAGTGTCGACCAACCTGCAATTTTTAGATAGGCTCACTTTACTATGAAGGGCAAAAGACTCCACTAACTACCGTATTTTTCGCTCTATAAGACGCACCAGACCATAAGACGCACCTAGTTTTTGGAGGAGGAAAACAAGAAAAAAAATATTCTGAATCTCAGAAGCCAGAACAGCAAGAGGGATCGCTGCGCAGTGAAAGCAGCGATCCCTCTTGCAGTTCTGGCTTCTGGGATAGCTGCGCAGCCTGCATTCGCTCCATCAGACGCACAGACATTTCCCCTTACTTTTTAGGAGGGGAAAAGTGAGTCTTATACAGCAAAAAATATGGTAATTCATTTTCAAATCGGGGGCAAAATCCGGGCCGCTGGTCTTCCCAGCCGCGCTCCGGGGTTTTGGGCAACGGACATTCCCAGCCCCACTTGGGATTTCCAGGGATAGGACCCGGGACTTTCCTCTGTGTTCTGCCATGGAGCTATGCCCCTTTCTTAAAGCACGATAAAGTAAAGGTAAAGGGACCCCTGACCATTAGGTCCAGTTGCGGACGACTCTGGGGTTGCGGTGCTCATCTGGCTTTACTGGCCGAGGGAGCCAGTGTGCAGCTTCCGGGTCATGTGGCCAGCATGACTAAGCCGCTTCTGACGAACCAGAGCAGCGCACGGAAACGCAGTTTACCTTCCCGCCAAAGCGGTACCTATTTATCTACAGTGGTGCCTCGCAAGATGAAATTAATCCGTTCCGCGAGTCTCTTCGTCTTGCGGTTTTTTCGTCTTGCGAAGCACGGCTATTAGCGGCTTAGCGGCTATTAGCGGCTTAGCGGCTCTTAGCGGCTTAGCGGCTTAGTGGCTATTAACGGCTTAGCGGCTTTAAGAAAAAGGAAACAAACTCGCAAGAACTCGCAAGACGTTTCATCTTGCAAAGCAAGCCCATAGGGAAATTCGTCTTGCGGAACGACTCAAAAAACGCAAAACCCTTTCGTCTAGCGAGTTTTTCGTCTTGCGAGGCATTCGTCTTGCGGGGCACCACTGTACTTGCACTTTGACGTGCTATTGAACTGCTAGGTTGGCAGAAGCAGGGACCGAGCAACGGGAGCTCACCCTGTTGTGGGGATTCGAACCACTGACCTTCTGATTGGCAAGTCCTAGGCTCTGTGGTTTAACCCACAGCACCACCCACGTCCCTAAAGCACAATAGTAAGGTGCTAGTCCTCATGGGCTAGTTTAAACAGGAAGATGCTCAGCCCACCGAGCTCGGAATCGATAGGGATAGTGGATTCCCTGGGGTTTCCAAAGATGGGGGCATTCCCAGCCCTACCTGGAGACGCCAGGGAACACCCCTGGGACCTCCTATTGATGCTACGGAACTTCCTTTAAAACCAATAGGAAGATTCTAGTCCTCATGGTTATGAGACAAGGGCTGATTTAGGCAGGAACGGAGGAGGTGCTTTCTACGGAGCCAGAAACCGCCTCTGTATTGTCTGCGCACTGGCTGGCAGCAGCGCCTCTCCTGGCATTCGGACAGGGCTCTCCCTCCCAGCCCTACCTGGAGAAGCCAATGGCGGGTCGAACCTTCTACATGCCAAACAGCTGCTCTAGTCACTGAGCCACAGCCCTTTCTGCCTCCAGCTGCGCAGACTCAGCCCTCGTTGGACAGCGCCTGATGTTATTCCACTGCTGAGTTGCCAGGCCCCTCTCCTGCCCACGGGGTCAAGGGCCTCTGCCCCATAAGTCCAACCCCCCAACCAAGCCGCTGGGTGCCCAGCCCCGCTCTCCTCGCAGGCTTGAAACCGAGAAGGCGCCCGGCTTGCTCTGGACGTGAGCCTCCCTGCCGACTCTGTGCACATCCTGTTTTCGTCCGACACTCGATCCCTTCCGAGAGCGAAGCCACCAGAGATTCGTTTTTTAAAAAGAGAAAAGGGGGGCAGCCAAGGTTAAGGAAGTGAAATATCAGCCGTTGGGTTTGTGGCGTTTGTGCCGAACGAAAGGGGGCGGCCTGTTTTATTTTCGTCTCCTGCCTTTTACTCCGAGGGGCTCGAGGCCCCACCCCAATTTAAAGAGGCCTGGGATCCGCTGGTGAAAATGGGGCAATAATTTTAACAAAAACGTTTAATGCCCTCGACAACCCTGTGAAGGTAGGTCAGGCTGAGAGGCAGCGACTGGCCTCCTAGGTCACCCCCATTTTGCTTCGTGGCTGAGTGGGGATTTGAACCCGGATCCTGGTTATTTATTTATTTATTTATTTATTAATTATTGATACAGTAAGAAGAAAGAAAAAACACAAATACAGTGGTACCTCGGGTTAAGTACTTAATTCGTTCTGGAGGTCCGTTCTTAACCTGAAACTGTTCTTAACCTGAGGTACCACTTTAGCTAATGGGGCCTCCCACTGCCACCGCGCGATTTCTGTTCTCATCCTGAAGCAAAGTTCTTAACTTGAGGTACTATTTCTGGGTTAGTGGAGTCTGTAACCTGAAGTGTATGTAACCTCAGGTACCACTGTACCAAATTACACACAGGAATAACCATAGACACATAATTTTCTTAACAAACAATAAAACATAAATTGGTCTTAATGCTAAAGACCCAACCGCCTGTCTATTCCACGTTTTGATTTCATATTGCATATTGCCAGTACACACTTTTATCATAATTAAAACTTTTTCTTAATATATCTAATTTCTTCTATCTGCCTTGCAACTATTACTGAAGTTCCTCGAATGCTGCAACAGAATTTAAACCACTATATTTATTTTTCACATATTCTTTGAAAGCCTCCCATTTTGAGACAAATTCCTGTTTCAATTTATTCTTTATTTTTTTCTGATAGACCGTCTAATTTGGCGTATTCTGTCAGCTTTTGGATCCAATCTTGTATAGAGGGGATTTCACTACTCTTCCATTTTGTCGCGATCAGAACTCTTGCTGCCGCCGTCGCATATAAAAAGATACCCTTCCTCTTTTGCGGAATATTCCTGGTCCGACACTCTTAACCGCTAGGTCGCACTAGTTCTTAGAGTGGGGTTTCAAAAAATGTGTGTTTATAGGGAAGCCAGGCTGGGTTGGCCCTAGAGTAGGACTAATGGAGCACTGCCCCACCAGCTTTGGTCTGCCCTCTGCCAGCCCTCACTTGCTTGCCTTCCTACTGACAAAGGGGTCAGGGGCAAAAGTAGAATGGGATGGCTCTGTTGCCTCTGGCGCCCCCTACTGCCAGGCTCCCCACCTCCCACCCTGTCACGCCCAATGGGACACCATGCAAGGAAGAGATTTGGAGAATCTCCCCAATTTTTTCGCTCCATAAGACGCACTTTTTTCTTCCTAAAAAGTAAGGGGAAATGTCTGTGCGTCTTATGGAGCGAATGCGTGGTCCCTGGAGCCGAATTGCCCAGGGGCAAAAAGCAGATCATGCTCTTTTTTTTGAAAGAGGGAAGTGGGTGTTGAAACAAAGCAGCTGATCGTTTGCTGATCAAGGAGACAGATAAGGGACACTAGAGATAAAGGAGGCTGCCAGGGAGGGGGGAGGTAAAGACAGCAAACTTGCAAGGAGAGGAGACAGGAAGATGAAAGCAATGAGGAGAGAAATTAGAAGAAAAGGAGGAGCAAAAAATTGCTCCAGCTAAGGAAAAGACACTAAGGCAAACAAGACGGAAGGGGGTGTTGAAAGGAAGCAGCTGATGGGTAAGCGATCGGGAGGGAGATAAGGGATGCTAGTGATAAAGGAGGCTGCCTGGGAGGGGGGAGGTAAAAGCCCATGGATCCTCAGGCTTTTTACAGTGGGTCACCCCAAATTCACCATCAGATCACATTGCATGTTCATGGCTACAGCCTGCACCAAAAAAATCATGCATCCACTGTTGCATGGGGCCACAATGGCGGAAAAATGTGGTTACAAAGCACGGATCCACATGGATCCTCAGGATTTTTGCATCGAGTCACCCCAAATTCACCATCAGATCACATTGCATGTTCATGGCTACAGCCTGCACCACAAAAATCACGCATCCACTGTTGCATGGAGCCGCAATGGCACAAAAACATGGTTACAAAGCACAGATCCACATGGATCCTCAGGATTTTTGCATTGGGCTACTACCCCAAATCACATGTCAAATCACATGTCTGTGGCCACAGCATGAACCACAAAAATCATACGTCCACTGTTTCGTTCAGAATATTTTTTTCCTTCTTTTCCTCCTTTAAAAACTAGGTGCGTCTTATGGTCAGGTGCATCTTATGGAGCGAAAAATACGGTGCTTTCCTTTTGCAGTCCTCTTCAGTGTCCTCCTTGGGCACTTCTGCCAGACCAGGATGTGCTGGCGGAGGATGGAGGGGTGTTTGAGCGTGAGAGAGAAGGGATGGGGTATCAAAACCTCTGGCTTCTTCCTGGCTGGAATGCGGCCCCCGGAACGTCACCCCCGGGAGAATGTGCGGCCCCCTTGTCCCGGGCTGACCTCTCGAGCCGAGTCTCCTCTTTCAAATGCTGCGTCATTTTATTATGTTTATTATGATTATTATTATTATTGCCACATGTTGTAATGACTGGTGTTTATTTTTACACTGTAATGAGACTGCTTTTTATCGTGGGTTTTAATTAGGGACCTTCATGTTTTGAGCTTTACGTAATTGGCTTTTAGTCTCCGTTAACGGTAGCCTAGTTAAGAGGACTGTTTGGCTTCAAGCAGCATATATGTTAAGGAAGAATAATAAACACATGTTGTATACATATTGATATATATCTATATGTATATAATCTATAGTTATCTCTCTGTATATCTGCATATGTGTGTATGTATCTATATAACTACATACAAACACACACACATTGTTGTGTCAACCCAAATCCTCCTCAAAAATATACACCCATTGAAATTTATTTATTATTTTTAAATTTTATTTATTCAAGTTATATACAGCCTTTTATCAGGGCGGTGTGCAACATTAAAAACACATTACAGAACATCAATGATTAAAAACATAATAAAGAACATACTGATAGCCTAATAATAATACAATTGGTGCCATAACTAAGGCCTCATCTTCATTTTACATTTAAAGCAGTGTCATCCCACTTTAAACAGTTATGTTCCCCTGCAAAGCATCCTGGGAACTGTAGTTTGCACCGGGTGCTGAGACTCCTTAGGAGGATCCCCAATCCCCACACAGAGCTACGATTCCCAGAGCGGTTTAACACTTCCCATGGAATTCTGGGAACTGTAGCTTTGTGAATGGGCTGGGCCCAACGATTCTCAGCACCCTGAACAGACTACAATTCCCAGGATTCCCTGGGAGAGAAGCCACAGTTCTTTAAAGTGGTACAGTTCTTTAGAGCTGTTCCGCCTGGCCTTTGGTTTGGACTCGGTCTGACCCTTATGTTTCCCTCCCCTTATGGTCTTCATTTTTCAGCTACTTTAAAATGAGGCTGCATTTTAAATTGCATTTTAACCTGTATTTTAAATTGGGGTTTTTTTCCTTTTCTCCCCCCCCCCCTTTTCCCCCATTATGTTTTTACTGTGATTATATTGGTGTTAGGCACCCTGAGCCTGGGGTAAAGTAAAGGTAAAGGGACCCCTGACCATTAGGTCCAGTCGCGGCCGACTCTGGGTTTTCAGCGCTCATCTCGCTTTATTGGCCGAGGGAGCCGGCGTACAGCTTCCGGGTCATGTGGCCAGCAGGACTAAGCCGCTTCTGGCGAACCAGAACAGCACACGGAAATGCCGTCTACCTTCCCGCCAGAGTGGTACCTATTTATCTACTTGGCACTGGTGTGCTTTCAAACTGCTAGGTTGGCAGGAGCAGGGACCGAGCAACGGGAGCTCACCCCGTCACGGGGATTTGAACCGCTGACCTTCTGATCGGCAAGTCCTAGGCTCTGTGGTTTAACCCACAGCGCCACCCGCGTCCCTCTTGAGCCCGGGGAGGGCAGGGTATAAATAAAATTTTTTATTATTATTATTACAATGCCATTTTAAACGTATGGCACAGATGGGTCCTAAACGAAGACCATTTGTTTTGATGGATCTGCTCTGAGTAGGACTTGGTAAGATCCCATTTTGTGGGAAACTGGATCCAGTCAGGGAGCCAGATTCTTAGGTTAACACCCACCCTGCGGGCCGGCTTGGGCAGGCAGGCGGGACCACAGCCCTGCCAATCAGTCGCCTGGCAGCCTGACCCCAAAGCGACTTTGCCAGCCCTGCACACCTGATGCAGGCGGTAGGTGTGGCTACGCAAACTGCTCTTTCACCGCCGAATTCCTGCCTCCAAAAACTGCCCGCCTGGCTTCCCACTTCTCAGGTTCCTTCTTATTTATTTTCTGCTGCTCCACCCCGGTCCAGGTGGAGAGATGAGTCAGAGGTGAGCAGGTTGAGGCAGGAAGGTGAGTCAGTTTGGGCCAGGAGGGCTGGCCTTTCGCCTCGGGGAGGCCGGTCATGCCAGGGCAGGTCGGATCCGTCCTTCCCCACCTCCCTGTAACACGGCAGTTATTTCTCCTCCCTGAAACGAGGACAGATGGGGCTTTTTGGAGAGGCGAGCCGGTGGGAATAAATGCCTGCACGAACACTCTTTTATTTCCTTCGTGTGATGCTTTTGAATTCTGGTGCTGGAGGAGACTCTGGAGAGTCCCATGGACTGCAAGAAGATCCAACCTCTCCATTCTGAAGGAAATCAGCCCTGAGTGCTCACTGGAAGGACAGATCCTGAAGCTGAGGCTCCAAGACTTTGGCCACCTCATGAGAAGAGAAGACTCCCTGGAAAAGACCCTGATGTTGGGAAAGATGGAGGGCATAAGGAGAAGGGGAAGTCAGAGGACGAGATGGCTGGACAGTGTTCTCAAAGTGACCAGCATGAGTTTGACCAAACTGCGGGAGGCAGTGGAAGACAGGAGTGCCTGGCGTGCTCTGGTCCAGGGGGTCACGAAGAGTTGGACACGACAACAACTCAACAACAATAACAATAATAGTGAATTTTATTTATACCCCGCCCTCCCCAGCCAAGACTGGGCTCAGGGCGGCTAACACCAGATATAAAACAATTGATTGAAATACAACTTTAAAAAACAAGATTAAAATACAACATTAAAATGCAGCCTAATTTCAGAAGAAACTCAAAAACTTTTTTGGGGGATGAAAATGTCAAGTCTTCACCAAGGCCAACTATCCAGACTGGTCCTACGTGGGCCAGAAAAAAGCCAGGGAAGTCCCCAAGTAGGAGTTCCATCACAGAAGGAAAAAGGAAAGGGGGGAAGGGGATCAAGTTGAGTCCAAGCCAAAGGCCAGGCGGAACAACTCTGTCTTACAGGCCCTGTGGAAAGAAATCAGATCCTGCAGGGCCCTGGTCTCATGAGACAGAGCGTTCCACCAAGTCGGGGCCAGTACTGCAAAGGCCCTGGCTCTGGTTGAGGCTAATCTGACTTCCTTAGGGCCCGGGACCTCTAGGGTGCTGCTATTTATGGACCTTAAGGTCCTCCGTGGGTGTACTATCCGATAGTGGCGTGGGTGTCTCTGAGCATGTGCAAACGGCATGTTTTCGTTTCCCGCTGAGCCCAGGGCTTGGCCCTTGCGGGTCAAAGACCGAAGACCCAGGAGATTTCAACTAAACATTAGGAAGAGCTTTCCGATGGCAAGACCTGTTTGAGACAACCTCGGAAGGTTGTTCTACTCTCCTTCCTTGGAGGTTATTAAACAGGGTTTGGATGGCCATCTTTCAAGGATTCTTTAGCTGTGAGAATCCTGCAGGGCCCTGGTCAAGATCACCCATGAGGCCCAACCCTACAATTCTATGATTTGATCCACCTGCCTGCTGACCTCCTTGCCTCTCTTTCTCCAGACATAGCTATAGCCTCTCCCATCATCTCTGACCCTTGCCAGTCAGAGTCCAGATTTATTGACTGATTTTGTAAAAATAATAAAAAAAAATGTATACCGCTTGCTCGCTCAAAACAACAATCTCAAAGCGGTTTCCCGGGAAAACAAATTATTAACAAAACAATGGAGTTAGTGGTTAAAAACATTTGACCAATAATTAAAAACCAACGAGCCACAAACAGCTTAAAACACACGTCAACGTTCTACACACCTCGGTAGTCTTGCCAGAACAAAAATGTTTTAGCAGGAGCCAAAGAGAGCTCAGTGAAGTTGGCTGGCTGAAGTCAATGGAAAGGGAGTTTACAAAGATTCAAGACAGTCTGTCTATCTATCTATCTGTCTGTCTGTCTGTCTGTCTGTCTATCTAGGTAAAGGTAAATGGACACCTGACCATTAGGCTCAGTTGCGGATGACTCTGGGGTTGTGGCGCTCATCTCGCTTTATTGGCCGATGGAGCCGGCGTACAGCTTCCGGGTCATGTGGCCAGCATGACTAAGCCGCTTTTGGCGAACCAGAGCAGCGCACGGAAACGCCGTTTACCTTCCCGCTGGAGCGGTACTTACTTATCTACTTGCACTTTGACGTGCTTTCGAACTGCTAGGTTGGCAGGAGCAGGGACCGAACAACGGAAGCTCACCCCGTCGTGGGGATTCGAACCGCCGACCTTCTGATCGGCAAGTCCTAGGCTCTGTGGTTTAACCCACAGCGCCATCTGCGTCCCTCATCTATCTATCATCTATCTAATCTCTATGTCTCATAGATAAACTTGGAAGTGTTCTCATGGCACCTGATGCCCAAATCCACTTTCTCCTTTCTCTGAGATGTTTACCGCTATTCCAAAGCAAAACCCAACACGGCAGACAGCACTGATTGGTCAGCGCCCGGGTCGTCACCGACACGATGCTGAGCCCCTGGAGTGGTTTTGCAACCTCTGCTTAGGAAACTTGTACAGAGTCAGACCCTTGCCCTATCTAATACAGTACTGTCCACACTGATTGGCAGCAGCTGGAGAAGCCACTGGGGAATCGAACCCTGATCTTCCTGCACGCCACTGACCCACGACCCTTCCCCATTCGGTGCTTCCTTTCACTTCTGTTTCAACATTCCCCTGTTCTTTCTTTCTTTGGTGCCAATTTTAACTGCAATCATTGGAGTTGATTTTAGGTTTAATGTGCTGGGTGGCTTAAGGTTTTACTGGTTCGTTGGTATTTTAAGGGTTCGTTCGATGACAAGCCGGGTATTTTGGGAGGTGCCTCTGGCTTGACCCAGAAAGGTGGACGGGAAATATTTCAAACAGATAAATATAGCCGCTGCGGCAAGGGGAGTTTCAGCCTTCCAGCTGTCTCTTCTGGTTAGCCCAAAAGAGCTGCAGATTGGAGATGCGGGGTTTTAGAATAAGAGAAACACAAATTTGTAGAGTCGGGACCCCAAGGGCCAGGAATCAAGGAATAATAATAATAATAATAATTTATTATTTGTACCCCGCCCATCTGACTGGGTTTCCCCAGCCACTCTGGGCGGCTTCCATAGAAACCAAAAATACTTGCAAAACTCTGGACAAATTACTGTCCCTAGAGAGGGGGAGTCAGGGGAGTGAGAAGCTGTGATTTATTTTCTTATATTCTTAATATGTGTTACGTTTCATTTATTTTATTTCATAAAATGTATACGGCGCTCGACTGCAGAAGCAACAACCCTCAAAGCAGTTTACAAAGATGATAAACAATAGAATTATCAGTAAATTTAAAAAACAACCTTGAGGACATTAAAAAAATAAAATCAGCCATAAAAACTGATCAAAACATACATCCACATTTTTTCCCAGATTTCTTTTTCTTTTATTTCAAGGTTCAAAGTTACATTTTATCACTCAACAGTTATCTTTATTCTGCCATACCAATGTCTTCCCGTTCACCCTCCCTCGATATTTATAATCACGATTGCATACAATTGTGTCTTAAAACTCCACCATATCCAGTTTCATTCTCTTTCATGGGTTTGTCAAAATATTCTGCTATTTTTTCTTAAACTTCAAACCCTGCTGTGGATTTCACATATGGGAAATTATTTTTTCAATAGGCTGGAAAAAAGCTTCCAGTCCACCTTGAAAAATTCTGGATTTGTGTCTCTTATACACATTCTCCATGTCTGGGGAAGCTCGTCTCAGTAAAAAACCCTTTTAGCAGGCACTGAAAAGAGTGCAGTGAAGACATCTGCCTGATATCAAGAGGCAAGGAGTTCCGTAGGTGCTGCCACATTAAAAGATTGATTTCCTTACAAATGTGGAACGGGTGTTATGTGGCACCTGTTGTTGTTGTTGTTGTTGTTGTTGTTGTTGTTGTTGTTGTTGTCTGTTGGTGCCTTTGGACCAGCCTGTCTCTAAGCCTAGCCTACTCTGCAGCGCTGTTGGGGGAATTAAATGTAGAATGTAGTAGATCTACACACACACACACCATAGCCAATAAATGGCTGTGGTTAAAACAATAAAGGTGAAATATCTGCAGAGCTTCACAGACTAAGGTTTTCTGTAAAGACAGCTCATCACCCTGGAAAAACGAGGTATCCCTGCCAATTTTCTTCTTATAGACTTGTAATTTCTATTACGGTCATACCTTGGTTCGCGAACGCCTTGCCAGTCGAACGTTTTGGCTCCCGAACGCTGCAAACCCGGATGTCAGTGTTCCGGTTTGCAAACGTTCTTTGGAACCCGAACGTCCGTCATGGCTTGGCTTCCGAACATTTTGGAAGTCGAACGGACTTCCGGAACGGATTCCGTTCGACGACCGAGGTACCACTGTATGTCAGAAGTCTGGAATGCACCGTATTTTTCACTCCATAAGACGCACCTGACCATAAGACGCACCTAGTTTTTAGAGGGGGAATGCAAGAAAAAAAATATTCTTTAAAGGGCATCCCAGGCTCTGCTCAGCACTCCCTTTCACGAGCTGCGAGGAGCGTGTATGCAACGCTTGCAGGCTTTTCCCCAAGGAGGGAGAAGGGCAGCCCGTATTTTTCGCTCTATAAGACATACTTTTTCCCTCCTAAAAAGTAAGGGGAAATGTGTGTGTCTGTTATGAATGCAGGCTGCGCAGCTATCCCAGAAGCTAGATGAAGGCTCCCGCTGCCCTGAGGAGGCTTCGCACTGCTAAGCCAAAAGCTAGAACAGCGAGAGGGAGCGCTGCGCAGCGATCCCTCTGGTTTCTGGGATAGCTGCGCAGCCTGCATTCGCTCCATAAGACGCACACACTCTCCCCCTTACTTTTTAGGAGGGAAAAGGTGCGTCTTATAGAGCAAAAACTACGGTATTATGGATGTCTCTGGCCCTCTCTCTCTCACCCTGCTTGAATATTTCACACCTGTTTTCTGGGATGATTTTGTTCTATGCTTGATAATAATATAAAATATGGAGAATCATGTACATCACCCTGAGTTCCTTCGGTGTTGTTCACAATACTGAGAGATGCTAGTGAAGCTGTAGATCCTGTCCACAACTTCATTAACATCCATCTACAACTTCACTAGCATCTCTCAGTATTGTGAACAACACCGAACTTACCCTTTGGGTTTTTTTCCCATGAACTTACCTAAAAAGATAAAGATAACAAGAGACTGAGTTAAGCATTTGAAAAATCCATTGAAACCAGACATTACAAGTTCATCTTAAGTTGGGTAGTTCACAAGTCCCTGCAGCTTTACACAAGGTTTTGTATTTTTCTCAGGAGATTGATAAAGAATGTATAATTATTTTGGTAATTATTGTTTGTATATTAGTCGCCAACGTGTTGCATGAGTCGTACTACCAATTTATATCCTTACAGCAGCCCTGTGAGGTAGACTAGCCTGAGAGACTGACTAGTCCCTGGGGCCGCACCCAGTGAGCTTCATGCCTGCGTGGCAGGATTCGAACTCTGGTCTCCCAGGTTCTGACTGCCACGCCACGATGTATAAAGCCAATTATACCTTAGTTTTTCCGGCTTTGTCACAGTTAGGGCCGTTGCCACCTTACTGCGCTCTCCTGGGTGGCGTGTCCCTGATTGTTCACCCTGTGTTGTGTCCTCCCCATGCAATTAATTTGAATTTATGGACTCTTGCGCGGCCGGAAGACGTGAAGTAGTAGCCACAGGCTCGGGTAGCCTTAAAAGCGGGAGGAGACACATTTCTGGAGGAGGAAGAGAGGATACCAGACCCTGGAGAAAATGAGAGGGGAAACAGAGAATGGGGGCTGTTTCTTCTCTGCCCTGTTTATAAGCTTCCAAGAAGTAATTTG
Organism: Podarcis pityusensis; assembly: GCF_964106645.2. Lineage (NCBI taxonomy): Eukaryota > Metazoa > Chordata > Lepidosauria > Squamata > Lacertidae > Podarcis > Podarcis pityusensis. The sequence continues at coordinate 3,987,617 of NC_138041.1, read as the reverse complement.
CTGTCCTCCATCAGGAGCAGGCGACTGGGCACAATGGACCCACGTTGGTCTGATCTGTCAAGGAAAATCCTATGTGGTTAGGTCGGTCTTCTGCCATCTGTTGGCTTGGAGAAGCAGATGGAGCCTCCATGTACAGGAGCAGTCTACCACCGAATATAACTATTTCCTGGGGACGGGTAATAAGGGAGGGCTTGGTTGCTTGCCGGGGGGCGTCTGATGGGTTGGAAGTGGGATGCCTGATTTGGCAGGCCTTCAGTCCAATTCAGCGACGGGTCTCCAGGTGATTTCATTCCCGAAGGCAAACAGGAAGCGAAAATCTTGTTTTGTTTTATTTTTTCCCTCCTACGCAGGCCCTGGAAGCCTCGTTCCCTGGCCTTGACATTAGTCCCGGGGCCAAAATAACACCTCCCCTGGTGCAGGGTGAATTCTTCCCACGGTCCTCTGTTGTTGTTGCTGCCTTAAGTAATAATAATAATAATAATAATAATAATAATAATAATTTATTATTTACTATTTATACCCCGCCCATCTGGCTGGGCTTCCCCAGCCACTCTGGGCGGCTTCCAACAAAATATTAAAATACTGTAATACATCAAACATTAAAAGCTTCCCTAAACAGGGCTGCCTTCAGATGTCTTCTAAAAATCTGGTAGTTGTTTTTCTCTTTGACATCTGGTGGGAGGGCGTTCCACAGGGCGGGTGCCACCACCGAGAAGGCCCTCTGCCTGGTTCCCTGTAACTTGGCTTCTCGCAATGAGGGAACTGCCAGAAGGACCTCAGTGCTGGACCTCAGCGTCCAGGCAGAACGGTGGGGGTGGAGACGCTCCTTCAGGTATACTGGACCGAAGCTGTTTAGGGCTTTCAAAGTCAGCACCAACACTTTGAATTGTGCTCGGAAACATCCTGGGAGCCAATGTAGGTCTTTCAAGACCGGTGTTATGTGGTCTCGGCGGCCGCTCCCAGTCACCAGTCTAGCTGCCACATTCTGGATTAGTTGCAGTTTCCGGGTCACCTTCAAAGGTAGCCCCACGTAGAGCGCATTGCAGTAGTCCAAGTGGGAGATAACCAGAGCATGCACCACTCTGGCGAGACAGTCCATGAGCAGGGAGGGTCTCATCCTGTGTACCAGATGGAGCTGCCCTGGACACAGAACTGACCTGCGCCTCCATGGACAGCTGTGAGTCCAGAATGACTCCCAGGCTGCGCACCTGGTCCTTCAGGGGCACAGTTACCCCATTCAGGACCAGGGAGTCCTCCACACCTGCCCGCCTCCTGTCCCCCAAGAACAGTACTTCTGTCTTGTCAGGATTCAACCTCAATCTGTTAGCCGCCATCCATCCTCCAACTGCCTCCAGACACTCACACAGGACCTTCACTGGTTCTGATTTGAAAGAGAGCTAGAAACAAGGGGTGTGTGGACATCGTGAGGGAGAACGTGCATGTAGGATTCGAGTGTTAGTGTGTTTCCCTGTCCGGTGGTTTCCCTCCACCGCTATTCAGATGTGTTACTGCTGACTTGCTCCAGCTGCAGGGTTCCTATGGTGTTTGTATGAAACCTCCAGGTGCAGAGGTAGTCTATCTGAATTCTTGAGTTCTTAGGGTCGTATTTGAGAGGACAGGAGGCTGGACCAGGTCTGGACGTGATCCAGCTGCAAGTCTCTTCTTACGTCCACACCTCCGCTGAACCACGGCTTCCGTTCCCTAATCGGATTGAAGCCTGTTTGAGGGAAAGGGGAGTTTCTCAAGGAGCCGCTTGCGGACGCCATGCGGGCACGGCTCAAATTTGGGGACCTTGAAGGATCGCAAAGCGAGCGGAGGAAATCTGTGGAAGCCCACCGAGAGAACGTTGGTGGAGTATCAGAAGAGTGGAATAAATTTGATGATTATTTACTTAAATTTGTTAAGTTAAACTAACTGAAAACGGCTTGCAGACACTTAACGGGCTTAGGATTTTATTTATGTTAAGTGATGAATTAATATGTTTAATTCCATAAGGTGAAGATCAAAGGATGTTCATGTTTTAAGTTAAATGTCATAAAAAATGGGATTTGGAAATACGTTAAAAGGACATGCAATGAAATTCAACCAAGGGGAGGCGAGGAAGTCACTTAACAAAGTTAATAACTGTAATTTTCAATAAGGCTATGATTTATGTTTGTTTGCCTTGTGTGTTTGTTTGTTTATAATATCGTAAAAACTAATAAATTTTTTGGGGGCGGGGAAAGAGAACGTTCTCCCGTCCCAGGAAAAGGAGCAAAGACGCTTTGCTGAGTCACGCTTTTCCTTCCTCCTGACGAAGCTTTTCTCCGCTTGCAAAAACAGCAATTTGCTCCATGACTCTGTCTTGATTCCTCCGTCATCCTTTGGCAACAGACGGGAACCCTGGTGATCAGCCGCAGAGGCTGCCGGCCAGCCCCGCCAGAGGGATGAAGGCCGCGCATTGTTCCTGTCTGGCTGATCCCACAGCAGACAGTCTTGGGGGCTGGCTGGGCCTTCCCCGGCGGTTTGCTAAAATGATGCCCTTAACAAAAATCTCTTCTTAATTCCGCTTTGCGAAATCCCCTTCGGAAGCTCCTTCCCTCCGCCTTCGGAAAGTGCAAAGCAGTTAGCAGAAGAAGCATCAGGAGAGCATATTGCCAGATTGGGCCAAAAGGGGTCCATCTTAGTCCGGTATCCGGTTCCCTCTGTGGTCAAATGCCCCTAACCACCTAGAACTGAGGTCCAGCGCCAAGGGCCTTCTGGTGGTTCCCTCCCTGCGAGAAGCCAAGTTACAGGGAACCAGGCAGAGGGCCTTCTCGGTAGTGGCGCCTGCCCTGTGGAACGCCCTCCCAGCAGATGTCAAAGAGAACAACAACTACCAGGCTTTTAGAAGACATCTGAAGGCAGCCCTGTTTAGGGAAGCTTTTAATGTTTAATAGGTTATTGTATTTTCATATTCCGTTGGAAGCCGCCCAGAGTGGCTGGAGAAACCCAGCCAGATGGGCGGGGTACATAGCTGTCAATGTTTCCCTTTTTTAAGGGAAATTCCCTTATTCCGAATAGGATTCCTCGCAAGAAAAGGGAAAAGTTGACAGCTATGGCGGGGTATAAATAATAAATTATTATTATTATTATTATTATTATTATTATTGAAATCGAGATAGACTGCCTCTGGACCTGGAGGTTCCATCGGATTGTAAGAAAGAGCCGGTTGGATATGGCCACTGGGGACCCATCTATATAGCATCCTGTAACCAGCCAGATGTCCCAGTGGGAAGCCGAAAAGCAGGATTCGACCACAAAAGCCCCCTCCTACACTATCAATTTGCCTAATCCTCTTTCACAGCCATCCAAGTTGGTGGCTGTCATCGTCTCCTGTGGCAAGGAGTTCCACAGTTTAACTGTGTGATGCAACAGGGTGGATTTGATTTAAATCAAATCGATTTAAATCACGATTTAAATCACTAGTCAGTAAGACTTGGTTTAAATCTTTCTTTTTTTACAGAAAGACTCATTCTTGCTGGTATAATCTTAATATTTACAACCAGATGAAGCTTTCCTTTTTGGAATAATAAGTTTTCAAAGTAGTTTTTACAGTTAAATCAAAAATTACTGATTTGGTTATACGATTAGAAATACATAGACAGATAATTATGAAATTATTGTTTATATTTGGACAACTTTCCTGCGGTACTTTATTGGAAGGAGAAAAATAATCATTTCCTTAATAACAATTGAAACAATTTATTTGACTAAAACAATAACATTATAGCATATGTATCCATGTTTGTTAACTGATGTGGTTAAACAATTTTTTTAAAAACACCTTAGACTGAGTTTTAACACACATGAAAAACTTAAAATGGATCCTTATTTCCTGATGAATAACCTTTGGACTATAATGTAACTTAAATAGAAAACTATCATTGGTAAGATTTTTCCTCCAAAAGCATTTTATTTTAAAAATCCAATTGAAATTTTAAAAATCCGATTTTTGATTTTTAAAAATCATTTATTTTTATCCACTTTGGTCAGTGCTAGAAATTCCTTTTGTCTGTCCTTCAGACGTCCAGGAGAATAACTTTTTTTCTATCCACTTTCTCCGAGCCAGGGACAATTTCGTAAACTTCTATCACGTTGCTTCGTACACGCCTTTTCCTTACACGAAAATCTCCCAAACGCCACTTCGTTTCTTCATCAACCCCCAGCAACCAATTTTAATTCTTTCTTTTAATTCTTTAAAACTTTCAGTTTTCTTTGAATTAAAACCATTTCCTCCTAGATGTGCATCTCTACAGATAAACTCCTTTTCCCTCCTCCCCCTTCCCCCCCCTTTTTTTTGCAAATTGGGCATCCTCTCTGACTTTTGCCCCGCGATGCACCAGCGATTGGCCGTACCATCATTTTGGAACCTCAGGACTGCGATAGAGGAAAACCAGCAGTATTTTTATTTATTTCCAATGCCACTTTGAAACGCACCCACGCAACAACAACAACAACGATGATCAGCAACGGTTTCTGTGCTGAATGAGTCACGGGGAAAGAGAGATGAAAACTAAAGACCAAGCAAAATGCTGAAAAAATGTGGCAAAACTCTTGAGTTCTCTAGAAGTGTTCATCAGGCAAAAGGAGAGTTCTGGAGAACTCAAAAGCTTGTCACATTTTTTTTAAAAAAAACAGCAATTTTTGCTAATAATAATAATAATAATAATAATAATAATAATAATAATTTATTATTTATATCCAGCCCATCTGGCTGAGTTTCCCCAGCCACTCTGGGCAGCTTCCAATCGAGTGTTAAAAACAATACAGTATTAAATATTAAAAACTTCCCTAAACAGGGCTGCCTTCAGATGTCTTTCAAAGATAGGATAGCTGCTTATTTCCTTCACATCTGGTGGGAGGGTGTTCCACAAGGCGGGCACCACCGCTGAGAAGGCCCTCTGCCTGGTTCCCTGTAACCTCACTTCTCGCAATGAGGGAACCACCAGAAGGCCCTCGGTGCTGGATCTCAGGGTTCAGGCAGAACGATGGGGATGGAGACACTCCTTCAGGTATAGTGGACCAAGGCCGTTTAGGGCTTTCAAGGTCAGCACCAACACTTTGAATTGTGCTCGGAAACGTCCTGGGAGCCAATGTAGGTCTTTCAGTACCGGTGTTATGTGGTCTCGGCGGCCGCTCCCAGTCCCCAGTCTAGCTGCCGCATTCTGGATTAATTGCAGTTTCCGAGTCACCTTCAAAGGTAGCCCCACGTAGAGTGCACTGCAGTAGTCCAAGTGGGAGATAACCAGAGCATGCACCACTCTGGCCAGACAGTCTACGGGCAGGGAGGGTCTCATCCTGCATACCAGACGGAGCTGGTAGACAGCCGCCCTGGACACAGAATTGACCTACACCTCCATGGACAGTAGTGAGTCCAGAATGACTCCCAGGCTGCGCACCTGGACCTTCAGGGGCACAGTTACCCCATTCAGGACCAGGGAATCCCCCGCCCGCCCCCTTTCCCCCCAAAACAGTACTTCTGTCTTGTCAGGATTCAACCTCAACCTGTTAGCCGCCATCCATCCTCCAACCGCTAAGTTGAGCGCATGCCCTGATCTGTGTTTAGAAGGATCTCCTCTATCTGTCCAGTCTTAAGTCTGGTTTAAAAGATCCCAGTGTGTCAGACTAAGGCCTGGGAGAGCAGAGTTCGAATCCATCCATCGTTAAGAGGCGACATGATGGAAGTTTATCAAATGATGTACGGCATAGAGAAAGCGGATAGGGAAGAGTTTTCCTGCCTCTCTTGTGGCAACAGAACTTGTGGACCTCCAGCAAAGCTGAATGCTGGAAGATTCAGGACCGGGAGAAGAAACCTATGGAACTCCATCCCACAGTAGGCAGTGATGATCACCAATTTGGAAGGCTTTAGAGGAGAATTTAAAAGCCCAAAGTTCTCACACCTTTACACCCACTGACTCCATCTCTCTCCATCCTCCATCCAGGGAAACAAAAGGGACCATCAGATTTCAAGGATACATCCCAGCCGGGCTGGGCTGATGAGAGGGTAGGGGGGATCCTGAGGGCCAGATATATAGGCCCAGAGGGCCACATTAAATCTCCAGGTCTGAGTCTCCCTCCACCAAGTATAAACAGCTGTGGTCTAGGAATCAGACAGGCTCACATCCGCAGAATAATAATAATAATAATAATAATAATAATAATAATAATAAATTTTATTTATACCCCGCCCTCCCCGGCCAGAGCCGGGCTCAGGGCGGCTAACACCAATAAAATCACAGTACAAAATAGGGGGGAAGGGGGGGACCCATTTAAAATACAGGTTAAAATGCAATTTAAAATGCAGCCTCATTTTAAAATTGCTGATAAATCAAAACCAGAAGGGGAGGGAAACATAAGGGTCAGACTGAGTCCAAACCAAAGGCCAGGCGGAACAGCTCTGTCTTGCAGGCTCTGCGGAAAGATGTCAAGTCCCGCAGGGCCCTAGTCTCTTGTGACAGAGCCTTCCACCAAGTCGGGGCCAGTACTGAAAAGGCCCTGGCCCTAGTTGAGACCAGTCTAACCACCTTGCGACTTGAGACCTCCAAGGTGTTGCCATTCGTGGACCTTAAGGTCCTCTGCGGGGCAGACCAGGAGAGGTGGTCCCGTAGGTACGAGGGTCCTAGGCCGTATAGGGCTTTCAAGGTTAAAACCAGCACCTTAAACCTGATCCTGTACTCCACCGGGAGCCAGTGCAGCTGGTAAAGCACTGAATGAATGTGATCCCATGGCAGGGACCCCGTAAGGAGTCTCGCTGCGGCATTCTGCACCCGCTGGAGTTTCTGGGTCAGCTTCAAGGGCAGCCCCGCGTAGAGCAAGTTGCAATAATCCAGCCTGGAGGTGCGTGCATTTAAAGCTCCTTCGGTGCACTTTTAAAACACAGGGATTCCTGTCCTGCGAAGCAGAGTTTGCTAAGGATGCTGGGAATTGTAGCTCTGTGAGGGGTAAACTACATTTCCCAGGATTCCCGGGGTGGCAGTAGTGTCCTAGATCGGCTCCCAATTTTTAAACACGGCTGTGTTCCGTAGAGGGCCTGGCCCTTCTCATTTTGGTTATGCTTTGGGCACCATTCATTCATTCATTTATACAGAATAAAACTTTATTTAGAGTTCAACAATAACAAAGGGGAGAAAAACCACAGTAGTTGCAACATCAAATCATTACAATTAACCAATTTTAACATTTTATAAATACTAATAAAGAAATTATACCCACATCACTTTTAGCTTACTGAGGTTTTCATACTACACTTTTCTCTCTTTATCTTTTTCTTAACGTATCAAAAAAGGGAAGACCAAGAAAGGAAACACCAAAAGGAAAAAAGAAAAAGAAAGGGGGGAGGGGAGGGGAAGGAAGGGGGGGAGAAAAGGAAGAAAAAATACAAAGCAAAACAAACACGTTTAACTTCCGATTAGACTCATTGTATTATTATTTCTACAATTTTTTCACACACAGTTCCAAGTTATTATATTTCTTTCTTTGTTTTCTTCAGATATAAAAAAACATAATATTTGTTGTTTTACAAAGTTCATTCTGTTTCTGCCAGGAGATATTTGTTATTGTAATACTTTCCCAAATATTCTTTAAAGATCTTCCATTCTTTCTGTACTTTCTGTTTTGGATACCCTCTAATTCTCCCTGTCATCATGTCCATCTGTACATCTGTAGATATTCTATCATTTGGACCTGCAAGGGCACCATACATTTAAAGCACATTCATAGAATCACTGAATTGTAGACCTGGGAGGGACCCTGAGGATAATCTAGTCCAACCCGCCGCAATATAGGAATAGGCAGTTGTCCCGGACGGGTTTCGAACCCGGAACCTTGGCATTATCAGCACCACGCTGTTAACCAACTGACCACATGGCTTCCCGCAAATATTCCTGGGAAACGTAGTTTCCGTTAAGGGATCTGGGAACCGCAGCGCCATAGTTGGTCAGCTACAGTTCCCAAGATTCTTTGCAGGGAGGAACCATTGTTCCTTAAGCATTGTAATAGTGCTCAAAATGTGTGACCTCTGTATTTTTTAAAGATGGGGTTTTTTATTATTTGCAAGGCTGGGATCCGACGCAAAGCTCGCTCCGCTGAGCTCAGTGGGCTCAATTTTCAGTAAACACACATCAGATTGCGCAGCGGTTGTGTTATGACTTTCCGGCCCGTCGTGTGACGCAGGCAGCCGCGAAAGCTTGAGAAATCCAAGCCCCAGAGCCAGTGACCCTCGCTGAGTCTCTCTCTGTGGCAACGCTTTCAAAATGAGGAAGTGGCGTCTTCTTCATTTAGAGTTCTTTTTTTAAGAAAAATAAGTCACTCCAGTCTGGTTCTATGGAAACACTCAGTTTCCTGTTATCTGCAGAGAGCAGTCAAGTCGACCAGTAAAAAAGGAGGTCTTATCTGCCGGGTCTGATCTTCCTCAAAGGGAAATTGTGGGGCGATCTGCGTTGCAACGCCCTTCAGTAAGAAGGTGTCCTTTTAAGAAAAGGGAAGTAAAATCATATTAACAGTCTTCCCCAAAAGAGAATTTCCCCCTCAGGACCAAAACAGGGCAGGAAAGGGTTATTAAGCCTTGGACATGACAAAGGAGACAGTATAATTAAGAGATTAAAATGTTGAAATATTGAAAGCTTTATGGAAATTTGGAGCCTTCTTTGGACTATCTGGAAAATCATTAAAGTCCACAGAAGTGCGAACAGGATCCAACATAGCAGCGGATGGGAAATCGACAATGAATTTTTAAAAGGGGGGAAATAAAGGAATAATTAATTGTAATGAAGGGGAAATATAATAGATAAAAGTATGTTGTAGATAGATAGATAATTTATTACGGTCGGAGACCAGCTTATAAAACACACTTGGGGGTACAATCCCAGAAGGAAAGCAAACATTTAATACAGCAGGAAAGGGTGGGATTGGAAACATCAAGGGGAAACCAACTTATAAAAAATATTTTAAACTCATACTAAATTTGAAGTTAAATTGTTAAAAATCTTTGAAATTCAAATTAATTGGCCAAAAATACCGCACAGCCTCTGCGATCCTAATACTCGTAGCTGATACTGTTTGCAGTTTCTTGCTATATACATAGAAACGCAATGCTGTCGTCACACAGCTCCCATTGGAGGATTTGCAGCGCAGGATTTGCAGGTAGTCATAGCTCAGCCTCCCATTGGCCAATCTGTCGTTCCTCAACAGGACCCTGGATTCGCCAAGGGTGGGCAGGGTTGCTGAGCGATTCAAGCAGAGGGGGGCAGCCCTTCATATAAAAATAAGAGCCTTGTTGCAGGATCAGACCAGTGACCCATTAACCCCAGCTTCCTGGCCATACAATGGCTGCTATGAGACCAGTATGCTGAGCTGATCCAGAACGCCTCTTCTGACACCTTCATGTTCTTAAGGAATATTTAAAATCTCCTAAATGACTCTCTCTTTCCTCCCTTCCCCAAAGGTAAACTTCAAACAACGTCCGAGGAGCCTTATTTGCTTCTGCCTCGCTGTCAGGACACGAGAACGAACTCTGCAAATCTCCGCCGGCGTCTTTTCTCCAGAACGGCGGAATCGTCTCAACTCGCGGAATGATCTCGGAGGCCGCCGTGTGAATTTTCTGGACCCTGCAGTGGTGGTGGTGGGGAAGAAAGCAGCTTTGGGTCGCAGCGGTCGCAGAAACCTTCCGGCATAGAGAGGGATCCGGCACGCGGAAAGGGGTCCGGCTTACCAGTATCTGAGAGGAGATCGACCCACTAGGCGGAAAGCTGGAATCCTCAACGAATATGAGTGATTTCTGGCACAAGCTGGGTTGCTGCGTCGTAGAGAAATCGCGGCAGGTGAGTCGTCCCGAATCTCTTAGCCCTCTTAGGTGCAGAGAACAGCAGGCCAGAGAGTTGGCAAGAGTTTTTTTTAAGGATTGAAGTTTTTATTATGTTTTTAGATACAGTGGTACCTCAGTTTTCGAGCGTCTCGGAATCCGAACGTTTCTCAAACGCCGAAAACCCGGAAGTAATTGCTTCCATTTTCGAACACGCCTCAGAAGTCGGAACGGCTTCCGCTGCCTGTTTTTCCATTTTTCCAGTTGAACTCTCAGCCAGCCCTTTGCGCCTTGGTTTTCAAACGTTTCGGAAGTCGGACCATCTTCCAGAATGGATTATGTTAGAGAACTGAGGTACCACTCTATACTGTAAGCCGCCCAGAGTGGCTGGGGAAGCCTGGCCAGATGTGTGGGGTATAAATATTATTATTATTATTATTATTATTATTATTATTATTATTAGTTCCCCCAAGAGGGGTTGACTGCTAGCTCTGGGAGACGAATAGTGGGGAACAGTCGCCTGACAACTCTTCACACCTGTAACAAACTACAGTTCCCAGAATCCTTTGGGGGAAAGCCTTGACCGTTTAGGGTGGTATCAGAGTACATTGAATATACAGTGCGACGGTGGCTTGAGATAATGACTGTTTTTGTTACCAACACACTGGCAAAGTTTCCTGCAGCCGTTTATTTGGACGGATCCTGTGGTTTTCACCTGTTTCGATGGTACAAGGTATATCTTGACTGGGTTTCCCCAGCCACTCTGGGCAGCTTCCAGTGAAACGTAAAAAGGCGATAAGACATCAAACATTAAGTACCGTCTCTTAAATCACATAGAGATATTTCGGTAATTAATCCCGAACAGATCTAATGATAAATACAGAGAAATTGCCCTCATCCGATCCCTCATCCAATAGCTCAGTCAGTAGAGCGCGAGACCTTTAATCTTGAGGTTGTTGGTTCAAAGCCCCCATTGGGCAAAAGATTCCTGCGTTGCAGGGGGTGGACTGGATGACCCCTGGGGTTCCTTTGAACTCTACAATTCCATGAGTCTATCTCAGAGACAGCTATGCTTCTGAATACCAGTTGCTGGAAATCGCAGGATGGCAGAGGGCTCTTGTGCTCAGCTCCTGTTTGCGGTTTTCCAACAGGGATCTGGTTGGCTACTCTAAGAACCAGATTCTGGACAAGAGATGGGCCCCCTTTGGCTTGATTCGGCAGCCAGGATCTTTTGGTGTTCCTGTGGAACCTCCAGGTCCAGAGGCAGTCTATCCAGATTTCCAGGTTCTTAGAATAGAATAGAATAGAATAGAATAGAATAGAATAGAATAGAATAGAATAGAATTTATACCCCGCCCATCTGGCTGGGTTTCCCCAGCCACTCTGGGCGGCTTCCAACAAAATATTAAAATACAGTAGTCCGTCAAACATTAAAAGCTTCCCTAAACAGGGCTGCCTTCAGATGTCTTCTAAAAGTCTGGTAGTTGTTTATCTCTTTGACATCTGGTGGGAGGGCGTTCCACAGGGTAGGCGCCACCACCGAGAAGGCCCTCTGCCTGGTTCCCTGTAACTTGGCTTCTCGCCGGGAGGGAACCGCCAGAAGGCCCTCAGCACTGGACCTCAGTGTCCAGGCTGAACGATGGGGATGGAGATGCTCCTTCAGGTATACTGGACCGAGGCCGTTTAGGGCTTTCAAGTTCAGCACCGACACTTTGAATTGTGCTCGGAAGCGTACTGGGAGCCAGTGTAGGTCTTTCAAGACTGGTGTTATGTGGTCTCTGTGGCCACTCCCAATCCCCAGTCTAGCTGCCACATTCTGGATTAGTTGTAATTTCCGGGTCACCTTCAAAGTAGCCCCACGTAGAGCGCATTGCAGTAGTCCAAGCGGGAGATAACCAGAGCATGCGTCACTCTGGCGAGACAGTCCGGTTCTTAGGGGCATTTGGCCTCTGTGAGAACAAGGGGGGCTGGATTTGATGGACCCCCTTTGGCCTGACCCAGCAGCCGGACTCTGCCAAGTGGCGCTTTCAATGCGCCAAAGGCCTTGCTTGCCTTCTGGCTCAGGCGAAGCCCGTTCCCGTGTTTCCTCGACTCTGGTGGTGATGTTTTCCTTCCGCCCTGTTCCTCCCTCTCCCCCCGCAGCCGAAGAAGACGCGGCGGAGAATCGACCGCAGCATGATAGGGGAGCCCATGAATTTCGTCCACCTGACGCACATCGGGTCCGGAGACATGGCGAACGAGGGTCTCCCCATGGTAAACCTCTGTTCTCTTTGGCGGTTCGGTTTGGGTTCGGAAGGAGTTGGGCGTTTCTACACAGCAGATACAAACCTTTCCCATCCACTTTAGCAAATGGCAGGAAGTGGGTTTTTCATTAGGTTCTATGAGGAAGGAAAGGTTTGCCCTCGCCTGCCCTCTAGCGGCTGTTTGAGGGCGACAGCCAAACTGGCCTCATTTTTAATTTTGGTTTTGTAAAGTTTTTTTTTTAAATTTCATTTTATAACGTATATAAACCAGAGAGAGCAGTTGCAGCCACAGATGCAAATCTAAAGAGGAGAAACAAAACTGTAAATCAGTCATGTAGAATGAGTTCAGTTGCACATGGGTTTTAAAAAACAACAACCAAAATCCCAAACATTTTCAGGCTTGTGATGTGGACTGGTTTAGCTGTAAAGGAACGCATAATCATATTTAAAGTGTCTGTTGCTTCTGGTCCTTGTCAATATCTCAAATTATGCATAATTTGCTCTATTATACCGATATTGCAAAGCGAGCGATACCAAGTGCAAAATTCTGGGCTGTTTTCTTACTAGCCCATCCGCCAAGATCATATATAAGGCCAGTTCTTTTGACAATATATCTCCCTTGGTATCATCAGAAATATTTGACGGCATTAGTTTTGGACAGCAAACCCTCGGTTCTTTAGTATTTTTCTGAAAAATTATTTATACATTTTTCCATTGCAAATTTTCACATTCCATTCAATTTACTCATACAATCAGAATCATCGACTTCCCCTTCCGTGGTTCTGTATATATACCCATTACGGCTGCATTTTTAAATTGCTCCATAAATTCTTTTGTTCTCCTTCCGCCTCGTATCTTTATATACTCTAAAGTGCTGAGTTTACTGCCACCCTGCTAAAGTTTAACCTGTTAACATGATTCTTCAAATATCCTGCAAACATTTTCCTCTCTTCTTTAAACACTCCATCTTCCTGATTTCTTTAGTAATATTAGGGTTGCCATATTTCAAGAAATCCGGACACAAAGGTTGTTGAGCTTTTTGGGGGGAATTGCCCAAAGAAAGCTCTTTTTTTGGAAATTGTTCAATTTTTAAAGGAAAGTTGCTGAGCTTTTTTAAGGGAAAAACCCAGACGTATGGCAACCCTCGTAATATTTACCATTTGTGTCAAAGTTAAATTCCCGCCATAAAGGATGAGCTGTGCTGAGCTTACTGCAACCCCTTCAACAATGAGGTGAGATGGAAGAGGACGTTTTTGACATTTGCCAGGGAACAGAGAGCCTATTAAACAGGATCAAAAGCTGCAGCAGACAGATTTTGACAGTTTCAGAACTCCAGGGCTGGCAGAATTTGGGCTTGCCACAGCCTGCCCTCCCCTTTTGCAAACATGCCTCTGTGTGCTCCTGGGCTTCCTCGACCAGCTGGCGCTGAGAGACTTGTGTGCGAAAGGGAGATCCGAACGGCAGCCAGACGCCGCACCCTCGCTTCTCCAGTTGAGATAGCGCCAGCCAAAAACCCTCCCTGCCTTCGCCACCCCGACCGCTGCCACCCCCAGTGCCAGATTTTCGTATAAGCTAAAGAAGCTATAGGGCCCCACTCTCTTGGGGACCCCCAAAAAATTTAAAGGGGGGGGGAACTGGATGTACATTTGCAAAATATAAGAGAAAAAACAAATAAAATAAAACCTACATACAGCAACCGTGTTTTGTGTTGTGTAGGCTCCTAGGATGTAAGTCATGGGCTAGCGAGTTCTTCCTGATCCTTAGTCCTAACCTCGACCTCTTTCTCTCTCTTCCATCAGACGGGCGCAATGCATGAAATGAGATCCAAATGCGGCCGAGATCGACAGTGGAGCAGCTCCCACGTTTTGTAGCTCTGTGGTGTTTCCCCCGCTTTCTCTTCCGTGTAAGTGCCTTGCTAGATACGAAAATCCCTTCCCTTTTTTTTAAAAAAAGTTATCCATCTGATCATTAAGGACTAGCTGCTTTTTCTGCCATAGAGGCAGGAGTCCTTTCTCCCTGCCCAAGGTTTGAGCTGTAGTCCCTGTGGGAGTGTTCAGGGAGGCAGGAGGGGATATATTGTTTATTAATACCCTTCCGAACGTGCGCTAGCAAGTTCTGTAACAGGCATCCCCAACCTTTGGCCCTCCAGGTGTTTTGGACTACAATTCCCATCATCCCTGACAACTGGTCCTGTTAGCTAGGGATCATGGGAGTTGTAGGCCAAAACATCTGGAGGGCCAAAGGTTGGGGATGCCTGTGCTATAATTTAGCAGAGTTTTACATCCCCCTTTTAAACGCAGAGCAGATAGCTGGTTGCAGGCTAGTTTAAGCCTCTTACTATTAGGTTCCTGGTAAAGGGACCCCTGACTGTCTGTCTGTCTGTCTGTCTGCCTACCTACCTACCTACCTAAAGGTAAAGGTAAGGTCCAGTCGTGACTGACTCTGGGGTTGCGGTGCTCATCTCGCTTAACTGGCTGAGGGAGCCGGTGTACAGCTTCCGGATCATGTGGCCAGCATGACTTCTGGCGAACCAGAGCAGCACACGGAAACGCCGTTTACCTTCCCGACTGAGCGGTACCTATTTATCTACTTGCACTTTGACGTGCTTTCGAACTGCTAGGTGGCAGGAGCAGGGACCGAGCAACAGGAGCCCACCCCATTGCGGGGATTCAAACCGCTGACTTTCTGATCGGCAAGCCCTAGGCTCTGTGGTTTAACCCATAGGATCCTAGTAAGTTCCCAAATATCCCTCTTAAAAGAATAAACATGCCACAATCTTGTTTAAAGTACAGTCATACCAGTTACAGCTTCAGGTTGTGCGATTTCGGGTTGTGCACCACTCCAAACCCAGAAGTACTTCCAGGTTTCAGCGCTTGTACATGCGCAGAAGCGCCAAATCGCAACCCGCACGTGCGCAGACGCGGCGCTGCGGGTTGCGAACGTGCTTCCCGCACAGATCACGTTCACAACCTGAGCGTCCACTGTATATATAAAAGTTTACTCACATCATCAGTTCACAGTTGGATCCCTGAAGGCAGACTTAGTTACAAATATGTAGATATGGATCTACCCCATATAGGGGGGTTAATCCCAGTGACTGCAAACTGGCAGTCGCTGCAGTTCACGCGACGAAAGGAAGATGGAGAAGAAGGGGGGGGCTGCGTGCCTTGTGCTTTTGTTACCTGCACAGGTAAAGTCACACCCACCTCTAGTCACATGCAAAAGGAAGGATGCTCCAGCCCAGGAGGAAACAGGAAGTTTTTGACCGGCTGGAACAAACATCCCCTTTGCATGTCCACTCTAGGAAAACAAGGAATGTTGTATTTGACTGCTACCTAAGTATCACATCCCACAGTCCCCACTGCCCGGAGAGCAGCCTGCCAGGGAAGTCTTGAGTTAAAATATATAGCTTAGACGCTGTTTTCTAACTAGTTTTCACTTCCCCTGCCAATTCAGGTGGAGGAGCAGGAAGGAGGTGGAGAGGGAATGCAATTCTTCATTCCAATCTCTTTTCTTCTCGCAGGTCCCGGGCAAATTAACAAATCGAGAAATCCCAAAGAAAGAAATAAGTATGTAAAGAACCCTTGCGCGAGTGGCCTGCTCGGATCCTGTCGAGGCAGGTCAGCGAAGCTCAGAAAAACACCAAACACCCTTCGTAACTTATGCAAACTGATTCCAAATCGGATCGGATTTTCTTTTTCTAAAGAGCGTCAGCAACAAACGCAGCAGCTTATTCCTCCGCTAATTTCCGCCTCCCAGATTTGCATAGAAAGATTTGCTGAATCCAACACTCCCTTAGCTGCCGCTTCCTCTCTCTCTACTCTCCTCCCCCCACAAAAAATGCAGAAGCATCTCTGAACCATCAGTCTCTCATGCCGTCCTTCGTTTCGTGGCTACCGCATTTTGCTTTTTCAGAACCTGGCAAGGAATCGGGGCGGGCGTTGGAGGGAGATTGACGCCCGGGGCTTCAGCAAGCATCTACGTCTGCAAACATGCCATCCATTTAAAGCACATCCAAAGCCTCTTCCACATGCACACCCCCAGGCCAATCACCCTGGGAACTGTAGTTTGCTATGGGTGCTGGGAATTGTAGCGCTGTAGGAGTAAACTACAGTTCTCCGGATTCTCAGGGTACATGTGCTTTAAATGTATAATGTGTGTGCCATTTTGCTTCATTTTTTAAAAGTGCATTCTGTTTTATCCCCCCCAAAAAAAATCTGGAGAGGAACTTATCGTAACTGGGTTGTGTTTTTTTTTTTACATGGAAGTGTAATCACTGGATTTTTGGGCGTTTTCTGGGGAGGGGGAGAAAGATCGACCTTTCCATGAGGCACGGTTTTTTTTAAAGAGCAGGAGGCAGAGTGCCAACCCTGCTGGAATCTCCCCTGTGAAAGCCTTGCTGAAATGACTGGAAGGCCCGCGAGAGTGTGGTTAGTGACATCACAGGCACTAGCCAGTTGCCACCTTCCAAAATTGGCCAGCATTTTGCTCCTGCTCCTGAAGACCTCTTCTCTGTGCCAGTCACTAAAGATGGGGTGTGGCCGCTTTTGGGTTTCCTGCGGCAAAGCATCCCACACGCAGGGCGGCCTCTGCACGTTGGACTTCCTCTACCGAAGGGCAGCAAAACGGGAGAGACGATGTTTGACCAGGCAAAGCGAGAGAACGAACACGGAAGATGGAGAGGATCCGGTCCGGATGATGGCAAAGTCTTGTCACCTCTTTGGCCGCAAAGCATCATGAAGGGAGAAAATCTCTGGATCACATCAAGGCAATTTTGGAACTTCCTTTTATATGTATAAAAAATGCAATATTCCTGTTAAAAGCTGGGCAAAGTTCGTCATTCTGTTGGGATAGGGACATTTCACTGAGATCTTGCTTGGACTGCAGGAGCCTTGATCCTCAGTTCTTCCCGTCGAATCATGAATGTTGGGCTCTAGAGGCACTCAGACTACAACTCCCAGCAGCCCCGGCGCACCCAGTGAGGGAATTATGGGAGTTGTAGTCCGGCAATTTCAGGTGGGTGGCAGATGCTTCCCTGCACCCCCCTCCCCAATTTCTGGAAGTTCCCCTCTCTGACCCCGTGAAATTCTCCGCAGAAACATCCCCCCATCTGATCGCTAAGGACTAATCCTGACTCTCCTCCCGAGGGGTGGAGAACCTCAGGCCAAATCCGGCCCCCCGGGCTGCTCTGTTTGGCCCTCGGAACTCTCCCTAGGCCACGCCCCTCTCCACAGGCCATGCCCCCTCTCCGTCCCTCCTTCGCATCCTGAATGATGTTCCCTGGTTGGGATTTGTCCCTAAACTCTGACGGGGACACAGAGAGAGAGCACTGTGTGAAAATGTGCAGGGACCAGCCCACTGCACAAAAGCGAAAATTATATCCCTTGCTACGCCCGTTTTTCTCCCTGGCACCACTGCCCACAGATGGCACGCTGCCCCCGGAAGGAAATTCAGCCCTCCGGCGAGTTCCTCGCTCCAGAATTACTCCTTCTTCTGACTGAATGGGGTTTCCCAAGAGGAGGAGGAACTCTGAGGTGGGGTGTGTGGGAAGGGCGCTAGGGGCTGGTGTTGGGGGAGCACTTCAGATTTCAAATTTCTAGGCCTCATGAGGCTCTGGCACCGGATGGCGGATCGTTCCCACCCCTATTCCTTCTCTCTCGTTATTATTAGCAGGGGCGTTGCAGGAAATATGAAGCCAGCGAGGCTGAACTCTGGAATCGCTTTAGGGTTCCACTGCAAATAAAATAAAATAAAAAGCCCACATCTTTCTGTTCGTTAAAGGAAAAAATAGTATGCTTAGCTTTATTGAGCAATGCCAGCTTTGCTTGTCTGTTGATGCCCCCCCCCAAAAAAAACCCATCTTTGCTTTCTCACATTAAGATGAGGAAGACTTCCATCCATTTGCTCATTACACAACAGGTTTGAAATATATCAGAGTCTGCCTTCATTTCTATGTGCGCTGGCCAATAATTTTTTACTGCCATTTTTCCACCATTTTTTTTTTAAAAAGTTAACAAATGCAGGAGGGCGAGATTCAGCTAAGCCAAGCTCAGAGTATACCTCTTGAAACGCTCCCTTGCTTTCCCTGGGTCTCCTCTGAGTAGGGCTTACGTCTGATGTCACCCCAGAGGTTATCAGATAGCTGGGAATTGACATTTAGATCCTAGGGGTGAGGAGCCTCGATCCTTGAGGCCAAAAGTGGCCCCCAAACCTCTCTGCCTGGCCCTCGGAACCATCTGAAGGCCACGCCCCCTCTCCCCAGGCCACACCCCTCATTGGCTCTCTTTCACACCCTCCTGGAGCAACCTTTTCCTGATTCGAATTCGGATCCTGCCTCCTGCTTGCGTGGATGTAGGATGGAAACTAACCTACTGCACAGAGGCAAAGTTTGCACTCCTTACTCAACTGATCCCCCCCCCCCCCGGCACATTCGAGCCGAAGAAAGCCTCTGGAACTGTCCTTTCGCTCCAAATTAATCTCAAATCTTGATCATCTCCTGAAGGAAACCAGTTTAAAAATACAGCTATGCTACAATGCCTCTGTCTTCCTGCTCCCCGTAACTTTGGACCCACTCCCCTCGAGCCACAAAAATTTCTGGTGTGGCCGAGACCGACCACAACAAACAGGAGATTTTCTCAGGCTGCCAATGACGTCGGCTCTGACTCTGTCCGCCGTGGCCTCTGGCGCCACCTACTGTCGACCTCCCGCCCTGATCACCACTTTGCCTAACGTCAGAGCCGGCCCCATCTTACCCCCCAAAGCTCCTGAAACCACCTCTCCCCTCTGCGATTTCAATGGGTGACTCCGTGTCAAACTGCTTAAGTTTCGCCCCGGCAGGGCTGGCGTCGAAACCATCGCTTTTGGGAAAGAATAGCTGGACTATTCGGGTGTATCCTTGTTTGCTGAAAACATGTTCTCTCTTCTTCCTTCTTTTTTTGTAAACGAGGAAATTTATGAGGGGGGCGAGGGGGGCAGACCAAGATGTCTAAATATAACGAGGAAGCTTCCTAAAAGAGTTTTTTTTAAAAGGAGGGGAGAAGCCGCAATCTGTGCACAGAAATTTCGCTGGGGTGGATGCAAGAATTTGGTGTGTATCCGATCGGTGGGAAGGTTGGGCTGGTGGGGTAGATTCTTTTATTTTCCTTCGCCTCTTAAAATTTTTTCTGCCCCCTGCACTGCTGCCTGCCCCCCCCCCCAACTTGATACCTGTTCTGGAGAGTGTAATGTATGCTTGAAAAATTAAAAAAAGTCAAAAGATGGCCAGGATCTGTGTCTTGGATGGCGGGAGGAGGGAGAAAATGACAATACCTGCCTACTCCTCCTCTTAAGAGACTTTCTCTTGAGGTCCCGCCCTGAAATATTTCATTATTATATGAAGTTCGGATTTCAGAGATGATGGGCCCAGCTGCTGTTCTTAGAGGACCTTCAAGTCTATGGTGCACATCATAGATTTAAAACACATTCGATGCACATTTCCCCCCGGTCCAGGAATCCTGGGAATTGTAGTTCAGCCTCGCAGCCCCTTAAACTACAATTCCCAGGATGCTTGGGTGGAAGCCAGGTCCATTAAATGCGCTTTCAAGGTATGGCATGGATGTGACCCAATCGCACCTGGCAGGTTTTCTCCCATCTGAATTTGTCCGTGTTTATTCTTTAGTTGAGATTCCTGCATTGCAGGGGGTTGGACTGGATGACCCCGGGGTGTCCCTTTGAATTCCACACTTCTATGATTCCCTGAACAGAAAAAGAGGTGCATCTTCAGCATTTTCTGGAACCTATTTCATGAAGGTGCCAGGGGAGGAAGATCCACAACTTAGGGGCCACCACAGAGAAGACCCCGTCTTGGGTCACGAAACCCCAAACTTCTGAGGGTGGTGGAACTACCAAGAGGGACCCCTCTGCCAATCTGAACACCCAGGAGGTCCCTAGGGAAGGAGGTGGCCTTTCAGATATTTGGGGTCTTAAGTTGCTTACGGAAAAGAGGTCATGCAAGCACTCAGCAGAACCCCAGGCAGTAATCTGGCTGCCACGTTTTGAACCAATTGGACTTCCTGTGCCGTCTTCAAGGGCAGCCCCACAAAAAGTGCATTGCAGCAGTCCAGCCTGAAGTTCACCAGGGCGTGGAGTGCGGAGGTCCTGTCACCTATGTCCGTAACTATGTTGGGTCCAGGAGCAACCCCAGGCTACGAGTCTGCACCTTCCAGGGGTGTCCAGAACAGATCATCTCCCCAACTTCTGGACCTGGAAACTCAGGAAGTTCTCCCTAAAAATCTGTAAAGTTTCGAAAGGTTCAGACTGTATCCAAACGTTTAAAGGCAGATCCGCACTGTACGTCCAAAGCAAACCCAATGTGCCTTTATAGCATGGGACATTTCCCCCAAAGAATTCTGGGAGCTGTCGCCTGTCAAGAATGGGAATACTAGCTCAGTGAGCAAGGAACTAAAGTTCCCAGGATCCTTTGCAGGTAATCACCTGCTCTAAAAGCACGGTGCAAGCCTTTATCTCGGAAACGGCCGTGCAAAATTTGATTACAATATCTTAAGAGAAGGGACACGGGTGGCGCTGTGGGTTAAACCACAGAGCCTAGGACTTGCCGATCAGAAGGTCGGCAGTTCGAATCCCCGCCACGGGTGAGCTCCCGTTGCTCGGTCCCTGCTCCTGCCAACCTAGCAGTTCGAAAGCACATCAAAGTGCAAGTAGATAAATAGGTACCGCTCCGGCGGGAAGGTAAACGGCGTTTCCGTGCGCTGCTCTGGTTTGCCAGAAGCGGCTTAGTCATGCTGGCCACATGACCCGGAAGCTGTACGCCGGCTCCCTCGGCCAGTAAAGTGAGATGAGCCCCGCAACCCCAGAGTCGTCCGCGACTGGACCTAATGGTCAGGGGTCCCTTTACCCTTTACCTTATCTTAAGAGAGCTTGGGATGTGTAGCAAGGAGACAAACAACTTTTTTTCAAAATACATGGATACAATCCTGTACTGAGGGAATATCTGTGCCCTCCTCCCCAGACACTTTAGGATTCCTACCTCCCATCGTGGCCTCAGCATTCAGTGTGCCTATTGGTCAGGAATGAGGATGATGGGCGTTGTAAGGCCATCAATATCACCTGTCCACAAGTCACCTGTCCGTGCTCCAGTCTCTCTAAACCAGAGAGTAATAGAAAACGGAAACCTACTCAGGAATCAGTGTTTTTTATTCAGCTGCTCTCAGCAGCGGGGGGGGGGGGCTCCAAAGGAAGGCAGAGGAGACCCCAAAAGAATAATAAAAACCCCTTTCTTTCCAACACAAAATGTTTAGCATGCTACATCAGTCCATGGTACAACCTCCTTCGCCCTTCCTGTTTTCCCGGCTCGCTTTGTTGCCAATTCGAAAGCAGTTCTGGCAAATCAAGGGCGTTTGCTTTTGGGTAGAAAAAGAGCGAGATCCCAAGCGCCACATTTCCTAGAAGGCCCTGCTCAGGGCTGATGCTCAAAGATCGCCATGGCTGCTTGGCCTTCACTGTTGGCGCCTCGGCTTCAGTTCCTGAAGTGTGAAATGGAAAAGCAAAGAGAATTAAAATGTAAGCGGGGAAACACATGCCGCACACATTCGTGGGAATCGACGAGCTCCTCAAGATGTTGCTGGGCGGGTAAAAAAACTCTTGACAGTTGTTTGAGCGACACTAGAGGCAAGGCGGGTCAGATGTGACCCTACAGAAGAGGTTATTAAACGGTAGGTGGCATGGAAAGTTCGGAGAGGGGAAAGGTTTTCTCCCTCTTGCATCATGCTAGAATTCAGGGGCATCCGAGGAAGGTAAACCTTGAAAGATTCAGAACAGGTAAAAGGAAGGAATTCTTCAGAGCATAGTTAGACTGTGGAACTCCCTGCCACAAGAGGCAGGGATGAGCAGCAATTTGGATGGCTTTAAAAGAGGACTGGGCAGATTCATGAAGGAGGAGAAGGCCGTGAGTGACTACTAAGCCACAATGGCCATATTCCACGGTATGCGATGTTTCTGCACACCAGCTGCCGGAAACAGCAGGAATAATAATAATAATAATTTATTATTTATACCCCGCCCATCTGGCTGGGTTTCCCCAGCCACTCTGGGCGACTTCCACCAGAACACTAAAATACAATAACCTATTAAACATTAAAAGCTTCCCTAAACAGGGCTGCCTTCAGATGTCTTCTAAAAGTCTGGTAGTTGTTTTTCTCTTTGACATCTGGTGGGAGGGCATTCCACAGGGCGGGCGCCACCACCGAGAAGGCCCTCTGCCTGGTTCCCTGTAACTTCACTTCTCGCAGGGAGGGAACCGCCAGAAGGCCATCGGAGCTGGACCTCAGTGTCTGAGCTGAACAATGGAGGTGGAGACGCTCCTTCAGGTATACTTCAGGAAGGGGAGAGTTGCTCTGAGCTTGGGTCCACTCTACGTGGGGCTACCTTTGAAGGTGACCCAAAAACTACAACTAATCCAGAATGCAGCAGCTAGACTGGGGACTGGGAGCAGCTGCCGAGATCACATAACACCGGTCCTGAAAGACCTACATTGGCTCCCAGTACATTTCCAAGCACAATTCAAAGTGTTGATGCTGGCCTTGAAAGCCGTAAACGGCCTCGTCCAGTATACCTGAAGGAGCGTCTCCACACCCATCGTTCTGCCTGGACACTGAGGGCCTTCTGGCGATTCCCTCATTGCGAGAAGCTTAGTTACAGGGAACCAGGCAGAGGGCCTTCTCGGTGGTGGCGCCCGCCCTGTGGAACACCCTCCCACCAGACGTCAAGGAAATAAACAACTCTCTGATTTTTAGAAGACATCTGAAGGCAGCCCTGTTCAGGGAAGTTTTTAATACGTGACGTTTTAATATATTTTTAATCTTTGTTGGAAACCGCCCAGAGTGGCTGGGGAAACCCAGCCAGATGGGCGGGGTACAAATAATTTATTAATATGATTATTATTATTATTATTATTATTATTATTATTGATTTCCCATTGAGACATCTGGTTGGCCACTGTGAGAACAAGATGCTAGACTAGATACGCCTCCTCTGGCCTGATCTAGCAGACTCTCGTGATCTTATGCACTATTGACCACGTTGGCCGGGTCCACGGAGAACTGTGATCCAACGTCACCTGAACCTAGGAACTAAGATAGACTGCTTGGAGACCTGGAGGCTCCATGAGAATACCGGAAGAGCCCTGCTGGGTCAAGCTTTTGGGAGCTTGGCTGAACCTCTTTGCTCCGAACTTAGCCAGGAATTTTTTCAGTGCCGGCCCAAAACATTTATCTTCCTAAAGAAAGGGCGAGATGGTGTGTTCTTGCACAACTCTAGTGATTACTGGTGAGCTGAAAGGCGGGATATTGGCAGAAGGTGTGCCCAGAGCCAATGCAAGCAGAGCTACCCCTGGGTTGGTTGTGGGGAAGGAGACAGGCAAGGAGGAGGTGTGGGGGAAACACCTTGCTTTAAATTAAAAAGAATCCACTCCCCAAGCAAGTGGTGTAATTCTGACAGGAAGCATTCCTCTGAGCATGTGCAGAGAGCAGCCTCACAGGGCCCCACTCTCATGACCCGAAACAACAGGTCTCCACAGCTGTGGGGATCAGAGGAAGGGCTCCCTGTGGGGATAAGCAACCTCATAACTGATTATGTTTAAGTTGAATTAATGCATGAAAGGGTTAAAACCATAGAGTAAGCTGTCCAGCCAGGCTTAGCTCACTTTGGGAGGAGCTAGATAATCAAGACTTGGTTCTCCTCCAGTTTCCCTGAGAAGCTTGGTGTGTAAAGAGGTCTGAGCTGGTTGCTCCAAGCTCAGGCTCTTACAAGTCGCTCGAGTTCCTGTACTAATAATTTAGGAACTTCCACCACTGTAACCAAGCCACGTTTTACTGCCTGTGTTTTCTGATCGATGTGTGGAAAAGCACATGAACCTGACCTTGGAAGAGTTTGTAAGTAAACCAATTTTTACCTTACTAAACATATGGTCTTTTTTTTCTATGCTAGGGGAAGAGGGGGACTTTGGAAGGAACCCAGAAGGGCATATTTCCATGCTTTGCTTTGCTGCATGTTTTATGGTTTTAAATCTCTGCTTTGCCCCAAACCTGGATCTTGGCATCCAGGCAGTCCTTCTTTTATATGCCTATTTTCCCTTGCACCCACGGAGAAGAAAGCCCACCACCCGACATAAGAACATCAGGAGAGCCTGCTGGCTCTGGCCAAGAGGGCCCCTTCTAGTCCAGCATCCTTGTTCCCCCAACGGCCAACTCGGTCCCTCTTCTGGGAAGCACTCAGGCAAGACCTGAGCGCTATAGCAGCTCTCCCCTTCCGCGGCTCATCACAGAGCATAGCCACCAATAGCCTTTCCCAACCAGCGAGTGCGCCTGCATCAGCCCTAACTCACAGAAGCTGGTTGAGAAATTTGAGTTTTCCTCCTCCCTCCTCATTCCTTTTTCCTTGCGTGTCATGTTGCTATTGTTTTCCAGATTGGACGCCAGCGTGGTGGGCTGTCTCGTTTTAACAGATTGTACGCAAGCCACTCTGGGGGGCCTTTGGGCCAAAGAGCAGGGGTGCACCAATGCTCTGAATGAATAAACAAAACGGAGAGCGCATTATGGAGCGCCTCAGCCCCCCCTGCCCGTCTGCCCCCACCTGCTCCGGCGGGAAGGCGTCCTTGATGCTCTTCCAGAGGTCCCTGAGTCCCTGGTGGACCTGGGTCCAGAAGTCCTTCCTCTTGTGCTCCTTGTCTTGCTTGATGTCTTGCAGTGCGCACATGTGCATTGGCCCCTGGTCGCACACCAGCGTCGAGGAGTTGCACTGGCCCTGCTTGCACTGGCAGGCCTGGTAGTTGCACACCTCCCTCTCGAAGCGCAGGATGTCGTACTCAGCCGGGTCCAGGTGGACGCCGGGCTGCGAGTAGGTGATGTCTCGCACCCGGGACATGCTCCCCGCGGCGCAGTTGCAGTGCCACTCGCTCCACTCCTGCCAGGCGTAGCGGCTGTCGCCCACGACGAGGACGGTCTCCTTCTCCTGTGAGGTCCCCGCGCTGAACGTGATGGAGACCGACACCAGCGGCGCTTCTGTGGTCGTCTGGGTCTCGTTGCCGTTGGTGTAGCCCGCCGCCACCGTCGCCCTGGCGGCCTCGGGGATCAGGGCCACCAGGTGTGGCGGTGCCCCCATCTGGGTCATGTCTTCCGTGTCCTCGCCCAGGCCTGGCCCGGGCGCCAGCCAGCCCCACAGGCAGAGCGTCAGCACCAGAGTGGCGCCCCCTAAGGCCATGGAGGGGGACTGCGGGTTATGAGCTCGGGCAGGGACAGCGCCCGGAGGTCTTGGTCTGGTCGGGATCGGAAGGGGAGGGAGGGGGCGTGGCCTGCTGTTGTTGGGGGCGTGGCCTCGCTAGGCAACCCGCTCAGAACTCTGGGGGAGAACAAAGGAAGGGCAGAACTCTGGGGAGGGACAGTAGGCAGGATTTATGAAAATGGGGTGGGATTGGAGGCAGATAATTAATAACACTGGTCAACAACAAATTTGTTGTCTGCGTTTTTTCAGTTGATTTAGGACGAATCTGATGCGCTAAATCCAAAAATCACATTGGTTTTGCTCAATCAGGTCAAGTTTTTGAGCTATGGCCACATGTCGATTTTTTACGTTTTTGATCACATGTACGCTTGTGTGGAGCCTTTTAGAAGAAGTTGGTGGGGGTAAAATGTCATGTCGAATAATTGTTTTGATTGGAAATGATTATTTTAATGACAAGAAGCATTCAGGTCCGATAGTTCTGGGTGATTATGTCGAAAAGGGATCAGTTTGAAGTCATAAAACCTCGAAATCTTCCATAAATTGGTGCGGCTGGGATCAACAGAAAGAACCGGAGCAGCCTCAAGTATCCTGATCTTCAATCAGCACGTCGTCCTGTAGCTCATTGTGATGAACTTCCAGTGCCTATCTTCGGAGAACTTCCTGACATTAGTGACGAAGATGCCTCCAGTGTTGAAGGACATGAAGAAGAAGAAGTGGTTCTTGAAGATGATGCTCCAAATCCATTTTCCCAAAAGGAATTGAATGATCTAGTTTGTGACCTCAGCTTGTCAAAGGACTCTGCCGAACTGTTGGCATCCAGATTGAAGGAAAAAAACCTCCTCTCTGACAGTGCTCGCATCAGCTTCTTCTGCAACAGGCATCAAGAGTACCTCCGTTTTTTCTCGGAAGAGAAGGACTTGGTGTACTGTGCAGATATTGCGCACCTTCTGCCCAACCTTGGAGTGCCACAGTACGAACCCAAAGATTGGAGACTGTTCATTGACAGCAGCAAGCGATCACTGAAATGTGTTCTGCTACACAACGGCAACCAGTTTGCCTCTATACCCCTGGCTCACTCGAGTACACTGAAGGAGAACTATGAAGCGGTGAAGTATGTGCTGGAGAAAATTGGTTATGATCAGCATAAGTGGTTTATTTGTATAGCTGAAGATGGTGAACTTTTTGTTGGGACAACAGTCTGGCTTCACCAAGTAGCCATGTTTCCTGTGCATGTGGGATAGTAGGGACCGTGCTCAGCATTACACGAAGAAGGACTGGCCTGTGCAGGAGGAATTGGTGCCTTGCAAAGAAAGGAACGTCATCAACGATCCTCTGGTGGACAGAGACAGAATACTCTTCCCACCGCTGCACATCAAGCTTGGCTTAATCAAGCAGTTCACCAAGGCTCTGGACAAGGATGGTGACTGCTTCACTTACCTGTGCCAGGCTTTTCCAGGATTGACCATGGAGAAGTTGAAAGCTGGCATCTTTGACGGTCCTCAGATCCGTCAGCTCATCAGAGATCCAGAGTTCGGAAACTCAATGAACGAAGTGGAACTGGAAGCGTGGAAGGCATTTGTTCTGGTAGTGAAGAACTTTCTTGGCAACAATAAGGCCAGAAACTACCCAGAACTTGTCAACAACATGCTGACTGCTTTCAGAAACCTGGGCTGCAACATGAGCGTCAAGATGCACTACCTATTTTCACATATGGACCGGTTTCCTGAGAACCTGGGTTCAATGAGTGACAAGCAGGGGGAGAGATTCCATCAGGACATGAAAGAGGAGAGCACAAAATATGGTCTGAAGCTCAACATCAAAAAAATGAAGATCATGGCCACTGGTCCCATCACCTCCTGGCAAATAGAAGGGGAAGAAATGGAGGCAGTGAGAGATTTTACTTTATTGGGCTCCATGATCACTGCAGATGGTGACAGCAGTCACGAAATTAAAAGACGCCTGCTCCTTGGGAGAAAAGCAATGACAAACCTGGACAGTATCTTAAAAGGCAGAGACATCACCTTGCCAGCAAAGGTCCGTATAGCTAAAGCTACGGTTTTCCCAGTAGTGATGGATGGAAGTGAGAGCTGGAGCATAAAGAAGGCTGATCGCCAAAGAATGGATGCTTTTGAATTCTGGTGCTGGAGCTCTTGAGAGTCCCATGGACTGCAAGAAGATCCAACCTTTCCATTCTGAAGGAAATCAGCCCTGAGTGCTCCCTGGAAGGACAGATCCTGAAGCTGAGGCTCCACTACTTTGGCCACCTCATGAGAAGAGAAGACTCCCTGGAAAAGACCCTGATGTTGGGAAAGATGGAGGGCACAAGGAGAAGGGGATGACAGAGGACGAGATGGCTGGACAGTGTTCTGGAAGCTACCAGCATGAGTTTGACCAAACTGCGGGAGGCAATGGAAGACAGGAGTGCCTGGCGTGCTCTGGTCCAGGGGGTCACGAAGAGGCAGACACAACTAAACGACTAAACAACAACAAGAAGCCATAATTTTGTTTTACAAGTTTACTTGTGTTCGGTGGTACTGTTATCTACTTCCAGTCTATCTTCCATTTCCTGCAATTCATCCTCCAGTTCATTTTCCAGTTCATGTGAGGACGCAGTGTCACTGTCCCAATCATCTTCACTGCATTTGTCCATTAGGTATTTCTGAGGTGTAATTCCATCATCAAACGGTTTCTTGGCTGGGAGGTTGGGCTGCAGAGAGAGGGTGGGCAAGGGGGCAGGGGGCAGCTGGAGGGGGTGTGGGTAGAGCAGGTTGGCAAGTATTGTAATACAGTGATACAGATACAGTGATACAGTGGTACCTTAGGTTACATACGCTTCAGGTTACAGACTCCGCTAACCCAGAAATATTACCTCGGGTTAAGAACTTTGCTTCAGGATGAGAACAGAAATCGTGCTCCGGTGGCGCAGCAGCAGCAGGAGGCCCCATTAGCTAAAGTGGTGCTTCAGGTTAAGAACAGTTTCAGGTTAAGAACGGACCTCCGGAACGAATTAAGTACTTAACCCGAGGTACCACTGTAGATAGATAGATATGATTTATGGATCTTGCACCAACCACTGTCTCTCAGCCTAACCTACCTCGCAGGGTTATCGTGAGGGTCAGTAACAGAGGCAGGGACAAACATTTCCTCCTTCGGGGAAAGGTGAAATAAATTTAAAAACAAATTTTAAAAACAGATAAATGAGCTGCCGTTCACCTGGTTTACATTTCCGAGTGGGAAGGAAACTTAACTTATATGTTGCGATTATTCATGCATAGCTTTACATAAAGAAAAGAAATTAAAGCCAGGTTTTCCACACCCAGTATTTTATTCCTGGAATGCACAATTCATTTCCTGTCAACCTGATCAATACAAAATTTTGGAGGTAGCTTTTTCATTCTGGAGGAGGAGCACTAAAAACTCAACGTCCCATTGGGGGCTTTTGTTAATTTCAATTTATTTACAAATGTACAAGTTATGCCCAGGAGAGTCAGCAAGCACCAGGTCAGGTGGATTCATCTGGGTCCCCCAAAGCAAGCAGCATGTTTTTGTGAACCCCTCACCCCCCCAAAAAACCCCCCACTTCTCTCTTGTTTTGGGCCATCCAGCTGAAAAATACATTCCATTCCAAAACTGTGTCTCCTCATTCTTTCCCCCAGGTACGCTTATTGAAAGCGAGTAGCCGGCAGCTCAAAAAAGCCACCGGCAATTCATTTAGCGAGCAAAAGTTTCCAGCCATTTCAGCCTCTTATAAGAATTAAACAAAAACTGGAATTAAATAGGAATGACCTCAGCAGCAAGCCGAGAGCAGATCGTCGACCCAAAGCTTTCCTGAACAGAACTTTAGGTTGAATGCTTGGTTGCAGCTTTGCACTCTGTACGTGCTCAGAGACACTGGGCTGCATTCAATGTCATTCCTGCGCAGAGTTAGACCCTGCAGTACCCAGAATGTCTCCTTTTCGAATTCAGGTGCGGAACAAAACTCTCGTAAGTTTCATTTCCTTTTAACCTCTTTAAAGAAATGTTTTTAATGTTTGATGTATTACGGTATTTTAATATTTTGTTGGAAGCCGCCCAGAGTGGCTGGGGAAGCCCAGCCAGATGGGCAGGGTATAAATAAATTATTATTATTATTATTATTATTATTAAGGGGGGAATGTTTAAGAAGCAGGATCAGGTCGCAGTTTCTAAGAGGGTCTTAGGGACAGAGAGGGAAGGAAGGAGGCACCTGTGAGTGTGTGCTTGTCAGCATTTGATACTTAAAAAAATAAAAATAAAACACTGTCGTAAGGTGCTAAGTAATGCAGCCAGCTTCACGTCTTGTTAGCTCCGGGAACTGACCCTGGCTTGCTCTAGCCTGGAAAAGATGGAGGGAAAGGGAACAGAAAGGGCTGTCAGACATTCAAATATTAAACTGAACAAGGTTGCAAACGCATCGCGCACACTGCAAAAACACCGCACACATTTAAAGCATTTCACTTTGTAGTGATCAGATGGGATTACCATGAGGAATTATAAAATATGCATCAAGCCATTGTGTCTGCGATGAAAGCATTGCATTGGCTGGGTTTAATTCATTGACAATAATTTCTGATCAAATCCCACAAGCCTCTGCATCTCTGATTTCTCTACACCTGACAGGCACGTATAAGCATTCTGAAACACAGGCCAGTTGCTTCATCAGGCATCCTCAGTACATAAAGATAGTAGGCAGTTCAGTTTCTTTGATGTACCCTTCCTTGGTTTTGTTAATCTTAGCGCCTGGAAATAGTTTCACATGAAGGTGATAAAGATACCTATCTCCTTGCCACCCTTCCTCTCGCGTTTATTGCTTGTTTATGACCTCCAGGGTCGCTGAATGCATTCCTCCTTTTTATTCCTGCTTTATTTACTCTCAGAGATGTATGCATGCTCTGTAGTTAAAAGAATTTCTTCTGATCTGACTTTGTCCCACGTGGGTTTTTTTTTTTTAAATGCTCAGAGGAAATCTGATTGGTTCTTACGAGCCCTGTGTAAAAAGTTCTTTTGTGAATAAAACAACCTGGGCCGAGGGGTGGAAAGGATTATTATTGGCACCCCTCCCAGAGTCTTGCTGGTTAAGCCTCTGTGTGTATTTTATTAATCAGAGCATAGCTGTCAACCGTCCCTTATTTGGCGGGAAACTCCCTTATCCCAGCGCCGTGTCCCACTGCTGTCCCTTATTGATGATGCCCCTTAAATTTCCCGGGTTTCATGCTCAGGAGGGAAGCAGCGGCTCGGGATCCTCCGCCGTGCGAAAGAGCGTGCACGGTCTGCCGCGTCCCCATCTCTCCCTTTCCCCCCTCAGGGCGCATCGTGAGGAGACGGGTGGCGATGGGCGGGCAGGCAGCCCTTCTCTTGCGAGACTTCCACCGCACTGCCAGGGGGAAGCCGGAGGTGGCAGTGGCGGCGGTGACTGAGGAGGCGGCCTGAGGGAGGAGGAAGAGAAAGGAATGGGGAGGGACGCAGAAGGGGGGTGCTTCAGCGGCCGCGGCGCTGCCGCAAGCGCCTCATGCCGGGCTCG
Source organism: Podarcis pityusensis (assembly GCF_964106645.2). Taxonomy (NCBI): domain Eukaryota; kingdom Metazoa; phylum Chordata; class Lepidosauria; order Squamata; family Lacertidae; genus Podarcis; species Podarcis pityusensis. The sequence continues at coordinate 3,956,740 of NC_138041.1, read as the reverse complement.
CGGGCAGCCTGGGCAAGAGTCTGTCTCCCTCCCTCCCTCCCTCTCTCTCTGTCGGGCGGGGAAGGGCCAATGGAACTCCTTGCACCACGATGACGGCAGCCCCAACGTGCTGCTTAGCATCCCCTCCGACCAGTGCAGCATCTTAATGTAGTGATTTCCCTCTCTGCATCCCTTTCATAACTCTATTTTTATAAATCATTTGTCCATCCATACTTCAAATTTTTACTACAAGTTTTCTGTCAATCCTACCAATGTATGTAACTCTTTACAATAGCTTTTCAACTAAATTATAAACTTTCCCCATTCTTTATGAAAGAGGTCCTCTTCCTGGTTTCTAATTCTGCCTGTAAGCTTTGCCATCTCGACGTTGTTCATCAGTTTTGTCTGCCACTCTTCTTTGGTGGGAGTTGTAGACCCTTAGGATCATCTAGTTCCTGCAAAACACAGTCAGTGGCAGCAAAAGCAGCCTGGCTCCATCAGTGGCGGATTTCTGTATAAGCTAAGCAAAATCCCTTATTGTGGCTGCTGATCCCTTATTTTCGAGGCTGCTGGTCCCTTATTTTCAAATCTGTAAGTTGACAGCTATGAATCAGAGTCCAATCCTTCCTTTGCTTTGGGAACGCCACATCGTTTCCCCCAAATAATTCCGGGAACTGTAGTCTGTTCAGGGTGCTGTAGTGCAGAGAGGGGTACACAGTTCCCAGTATCCCTTGCGGGAATTCATGTGCTTGAATGCATGGTGTATACACAGCTTAAGGATATATATTATTTCTCTTCCTCCCTTAGGCCCACCCCTCAGTAACCCCATTGCATTGTGGGACTGGGCATTTCGGGGATACGGGTCAGATTTCCCTGCAGAAAGGGGACACTGGCGCTGCAACAGAATGCCGCAGCAGGGAGGGCTTCCCTTTAGCAGAACACTCCATTCCATCCCTCAGTTTTTCTGACAACCAACAGAGCTGAGCGTTAGGAGATGCAAGACAGGTTTGTCTGTGGTGTTGTTGTTTTTTAAGAATTTCATGCAGTGCAGAGTTAATCTATGGAACTCGCTCCTGCAGGAGGCAGCTAGGCCCTCAAACCTAGAGGGCTTCGAAAGAGGATAGGGCAAATTCATGGTGGTCGTTTCGCACAGGTGTGTGCTTGGCCAATGTGGGGAAAGGATCCTGGACTAGATGGGCCTGATCCAGCATCCTTATGGAACCTCCAGGTCCAGAGGCAGTCTATCTGGATCCCTTGGTTCTTTGGGGCATTTTCCACTAAGAGCAAGATTCTGGAGTATTGATATGGAGGATATTGATGTTCCGTTCCACCTTAACACAGATGTGTGGATTGTTGTATGTCGCATGCCTGTTTACGCTCCAGCGCAGCTTGCTGGGAACTTCCGTTTGTATGTATAGCTATTGCTTTTGCTGCTTGCTCTTGGACCCGAAAGGGAGAAGACATGTTTTTCCTTTGTCCTGATACACGCAGAATAAACTGCCTGTAAATATGCTCTCACAGCCGTCTCCTGCCACTTCTGTTTGCACAGTGTTATTTACTCTGCTGATTAGAGCCTGCTCCAGCTTCAGAAGGCTTCTGAAGCTGCAGGTCACTGTTTCATGCTGAGCCAAGGACTGGAGATCGACCAGCTTGGGGCTTGCAAATTGCCCCCGTTTCCTTGGAAGCATCCCAACAGAAAGGCCCTCCTATGTCCTGATCCTCTTGCATTCTGATGGAACCTCCAGGTCCAGAGGCAGTCTATCTCGATTCTTAGGTTCTTTGGGCATTTGTCCACTAAGAGAGCAAGATTCTGGAGTAGAAAGTCCCCGCTTTGTCCTGATCCATCTGCAGAGCTCCTCTTACATTCTTATGGAACCTCCAGGTCCAGAGGCAGTCTATCTCGATTCCTAGGTCCTTAGGGGCCTCTGGCCACAGGTCGCTGGACTAGGTGAGCCTCCAGCCCTTCTTACGCTCTTTTATCCCCTCGGTGCTCACCCACCCAAGTTTGCTTTTAGGCATGGTGGTGATGTAACCACCTGTAACAAGCTGCCCCCCTCCTTCCACTGCCTCCTCAGGGACCCAGGTGAGGACGGAGGGAGTGGGAGGACCAGGTACTCACCGGTGGACGCAGTCCGGGATGTGGACCTGCTCCAGAGGGATCAGGTGGCCCAGTTCCTCCAGGCTGTCCACAAACTGCACCTTCCGGCTGAACTTGGAGCTGGAGAGAGAAAGGGTGCAAGAAAGAGAAGCTAAAGGGGCAGACAGGGCAGGAGCAAGGCAGCAATAAATCACACTGAGCAAGCTGGAGTTACTGTATTTTTTGCTCTATAACACTCACTTTTTCCCTCCTAAAAAGTAAGGGGAAATGTGTGTGCGTCTTATGGAGCGAATGCAGGCTGCGCAGCTATCCCAGAAGCCAGAACTGCAAGAGGGATTGCTGCTTTCACTGCGCAGCGATCCCTCTTGCTGTTCTGGCTTCTGAGATTCAGAATATTTTTTTTCTTGTTTTCCTCCTCCAAAAACTAGGTGCGTCTTATGGTCTGGTGCGTCTTACAGAGCAAAAAATAACTCTTATAGGGCAAAGAAGTAACTCTTGATTAGCAAAACAGGATCGGCACCGGAGGCTCAGGCCTAGAAGTGTGATGGCCTGGAACTCGGACTCTGAGCCAGAGGAGTCTCAGTCCGCACCGGATCCTTTGCCTCAGGCATCATCTGAACCAAGCCTGGGGCCTGATCCTGAAGAGTCCCAGTCTGCACAGGTTCCCCTGCAATAAGCACCAGCTGGGCCGAGTCAGGGGCCTGAGCCTGCCCTGGCTCCAGATGCGGGGATGACCTCGTTGCCTCCAGCTGGGTCATCCCTTACAGCTGCTCCACTACCGGATGGGTCAGGGGAGGCTGAGGCAGCCTCTGGATCTAGTAACCCACCAACGTCTCCCGAGCCGCAGAGACTGAGGTCTGAGAGAAGGAGAGACCTGAGTACTCGCAGGAGGAGTGCTCGCCTTCAGGCGAGCCAGGGAGGTGAGTCGCCGGGGGATCGGGACCGGCCGTTACCCTGACAAAGATAAAAGGCTGTCGGACCCCGCCCCAGGTTGCGGGAGCAACATTGCTGTATGCTAGATCCTGTACCTGTCCTTGCCTGGTGTCCTGCCTTGGCCCTGTCGGACTGACTCCCAGCGGAACCTGCAGATTATGGACCGTGTTTCACGGGTTACCCCCGGGCCCAGCACAGGGAGCACAGCAACTTGTCTCTTACCCCCACGAAGCAGTTGCTGAGACTGAAGGTGCCCGCCTTGCCATAATTTTCCCAAAGCAATCTGAGACGCTGCCGGCATGTCTGCCTTTGCTCCTCTCTCTGCATGCCTCTCCTAGTCCTGGGAGACCAGGAGAGAGGGGAGCTTGTCGCAGCCGGAGGGAGAGACACCCATGACTCTTCACCAAACAGACTCACCTCTGCCTCTTGGCCTCCCTCCTCTCCTGCCTCTGATTCTGGACTGCAATTACCGTCAATTTTACCCATTTACATTCCTCTTTTGTTTTTAACTCAGTACTACTCAGGGTAATAAGAACCATTAATTTAGATATTTCCACATTCCTTCCCACAATTCCCAATATTTCTATACCAACCTGTTTCCAAAATTCATTAACTAACGGACAATCCCACCACATATGACTGTACGTTCCCATCACTCCACATTTCCTCCAGCAATTCTTACTTCCAGATTTTGTAATATGGTATAACCTTACAGGTGCGTAATACCATTTTTGTACCAGCTTCAACCCCTGTTCCTGGGTTATCCTAGAGGTCGCGACAAAGGGTGGTTGCCAAAAGATTATTTCCCAATCTTCATCTAAAACCTGTTCCTGAGTATCTAACTTCCAGTATTCTTTCAAACTTCCCTTTAGTGATTTCCCCTTGTTTAATAACACCTTATACAATTTTGAAACTATTTTGGCCCTATCTGTCCTATATTCTTTCACTAATTCTTCAGAGGGTGTAATAATTCTTTTATTACATTTTTTAACTTCTTTTTCCTTTAGCAGAGAGGAAATTTGTCTTTTCTATAACCAATTAGTTTTATTCCAAATACCACTTTCCTGTTCCATTGTACCTTCTATTCCCCAACTATTCTCCATCTCCTCAATTGAGATCTCCTTTAATTAAATTAATATAAATAAATAAATAAATAAATAAATAAATAAATAAATAAATAAATAGGGGTGGGTGTTAGTTCATGGGTTCCATTTCACCCACACACCCACACCCACAAAGGGACAATTTCCAACAACCTGCAGTCTAGTATTACCATATCGGAACCAGCAAACAGATTATTTGGTTAAATTGATAAAGATACACTAGGAGAATGAGATGTAACCTGTTCCCTTTTCCCCGACTGTCAGATGCCAGAATGGGGTGGTGCGGTGGTGAGATTTAGTAGATTTAAATGCAGTAAATAATAAAATGATAATAATTGGCCAACCTACCTGATGAAAGGTCTGAACACCGCCATCAACGCTTTGATGTACCAAGTGGGATGGACGATAATCAACGTCTTCAGGTTCTTCCGGAGCCTGTCGCAAAAAAAAGCCAAAGGAACTTACGGCACTGTTAAACTGGTGGAACTCCCCGCCACAAGATTATCTGCAAATTGGCAAATGAACTTAATTTCCTTTTGGCTAGCCTCTTGTGTGAAAACATGTGTCGTTGTTGTTTTTAAAAAAAGAAACAGTGCTCAGTTGGTTAGGCCATGGTGCTGATAACACCAAGGTTGCAGGATTGATCCCTATATGGGACCAGCTGCATATTTCTGCTCGCAGGGGGTTGGTCTAGATGACCCTGAGAGTCGCTTCCAACTCCATGATTCCATGAAGGAAAGAAACGAAAAAGATTTCATTTTCCGAAAACAACAATCTGTTTTTGCTTTTCTAAAACGTCATATCGGTGTTTCGGAAATAATGCATTATTTTCTTACACAGTCCTAGCAGCCCTTTCAAAATAAACAATGAAACACCAGCACACTGTATTTCAAAGCTGTGGTACACAAAGAAGAAAGAAGGAAAAAATGGACCTGAATGAAACTTAAAAGTGACCCAAGTCTGTTTAAGAATTTCTGCAGCAGGAAAGATTATTTGCACCGGCCTATAAGTACAGTGTCCCATGGACTGCAAGAAGATCCAACCTTTCCATTCTGAAGGAAATCAGCCCTGAGTGCTCCCTGGAAGGACAGATCCTGAAGCTGAGGCTCCAAGACTTTGACCACCTCATGAGAAGAGAAGACTCCCTGGAAAAGACCCTGATGCTGGGAAAGGAGAAGGGGACGGCGGAGGACGAGATGGAGGGACAGTGTTCTCGAAGCTACCAGCATGAGTTTGACCAAACTGCGGGAGGCACCGGAAGACAGGAGGGCCTGGCGTGCTCTGGTCCATGGGGTCACGAAGAGTTGGACACGACTAAACGACTAATCCACAACAATAAGTACAGTGGATGCTTGGGTTGCGAACGTGATCTGTGCGGGATGCACGTTTGCAACCCACAGCGTCCGCAACCCACAGCAACATGTCTGCGCCAGTGCGGGTTGCGATTCGGCGCTTCTGCGCATGTGTGACCACCGAAACCCGGAAGTAACCTGGAAGTAAGCCCTCGGAAAGCGGGATAGAGGGCAATTCGGCCCCCAGTCTGGAAAAGATTCCCGTAGAATAGCAGATCCGCCATCCAGCGCAGCGAAAGGAGGCAATAAATTTTGTGCCAGGAAAGCCCAGCTGGCGTTTGGGGAAAGTCCCAGATAGTTATCTGAACTATTTATTGTTTGGACTTGTAGTAAAGTCAGCAGGTGGGAAAGTGGACTTGAAAAGCAGGTTTTGCAAGAAGGCGTCATGGAGATCTGAGCAACAATTTTGCTTCAGCCAAAAGTTCAGGATCAATCCTGCCCAGCCGTGACCTTCAGCGAGAAGAAGGCATCTAGGAAGACCGGCTCATTGTGAGACCATTGCTCAGAGCTCTGGAGTGTAAATTCACGTCCAGATATGAAGAAAGAGGCGCAGAGAACTTTAGAATGTTTTCACACAGGATGGGGCTGAGGAACCTTAGAATCATAAAACTAATTTTATAGTATTTTTCGCTCTATAAGACGCACCAGACCACAAGACGCACCTAGTTTTTGGAGGAGGAAAACAAGAAAAAAAATATTCTGAATCTCAGAAGCCAGAAAAGCAAGAGGGATCGTTGCGCAGTGAAAGCAGCGATCCCTCTTGCTGTTCTGGCTTCTGGGATAGCTGCGCAGCCTGCATTCGCTCCATAAGACGCCACACATTTCCCCTTACTTTTTAGGAGGGAAAAAGTGAGTCTTATAGAGCAAAAAATATAGTATATATACAGTCATACCTCGGGTTACAGGTGCTTCAGGTTGCGCATTTTCGGGTTACGGGCGCGCCGAAACCCGAAAGTACTGGAATGGCTTACTTCCGGGTTTCGGCACTCACGCATACACAGAAGCACTAAATTGCGCTTTGCGCATGCACAGAAGCACCAAATCGCAACCCGCGTGTGTGCAGACACAGCGCTGCGGGTTGCGAACTTGCCTCCCGCACGGATCACGTTCACAACCCCAGCGTCCACTGTACAATGAGTTTAAAAAATATTTAGAATAACTTTTTCTTTAAAAACCTGAAGCCTTCCTTTTAGGAATTCTAGGTGCCAAAATCCCAAGGGAACAGAAAAGACTTTTTATGTATGTGACCACGGCTGCGAGGATGTTATTGGCCCAGAGATGGAAAGAAGATAAAGTCTCTAGCAGAGAAAAATGGCAGATCGAAGATAGATTATAGATTATGCTGAAATTGCAAAAATGACTGGGAGAATCAGAAATCAGGAAGACCAAACTTTTAATAAGGAATGGGGGGAATTTATAATTTATCTTAAAAACCATTGTAAACAGTTAAAATCGTTAGTAGGATTGGTATAACACTTGTAGTTTAGTGGTGAATTTTTGGGCACAAGGGAGAGGTAAAAGATCTGGATTATTATAAAAGATTATTATAAAAGATGCAGGAGGAAATGATTAACCAAAGGACCCACAAAAGGGAGGAAAGAAGTTCAGGATACTCTTCGGAATCTTGTTTCTATGTTGTATGTTGGATATATAACTGTAAAACCTTAATCTGAAAAACCAAATAAATAAATTATATATATATAACCCCCTGCAATGTCAGCCAGAACTGCAATCTTTTTCTTTCTAGAATGTAGTTTTAAAATGTATTCATTTCCCCTCATAAAATTTATACACCGTTTGCTTATGAAAAGCAAAACACCTACAAATAGAATAGAATTAAATAAATTAAATAAAAACAACTCTTTTAAAAGTTCAGAAGATCAGCAATGAACTAAAACAGTCAAAACACCCACCCACATTCTACGTGTCCGGACAGGCTTTGCCTAAACAAAAATGCTTTTAGCAAGCTCCGAAAAGAGTACAGTAAAGGCACCTGCCTGGCCTCAATAGGCGGGGCGTTCCAAAGTGGAACATTCCCAAAGTGGGACGGGATTCATATGGCACCTTGAGCAGTGTTTTCACTTTGCTTTTAGACTTTGTATCTGTTTGCTGCCCTGAGCTCCTTGGAGAGGAAGGGTGTTGTATTATTATTATTAATAATAATAATAATAGGCTCCCAGCACGTTTCCGAGCACAATTCAAAGTGTTGGTGCTGACCTTGAAAGCCCTAAACGGCCTCGGCCCAGTAGACCTGAAGGAGCGTCTCCACCCCCATTGTTCTGCCCAGACACTGAGGTCCAGCGCCGAGGGCCTTCTGGCGGTTCCCTCCCTGCGAGAAGTGAGGTTACAGGGAACCAGGCAGAGGGCCTTCTCGGTAGTGGCGCCTGCCCTGTGGAACGCCCTCCCTTCAGATGTCAAAGAGAACAACTACCAGACTTTTAGAAGACATCTGAAGGCAGCCCTCTTTAGGGAAGTTTTTTATGTCTGACGTTCTATTGTTTTTAATATTTGGTTGGAAGCCGCCTATATTATTATTAATAGGTAAAAGTAAAAGACCCCTGGACTGCTAAGTCCAGTCAAAGGCAACTATGGGATTGCGGTGCTCATCTCGCTTTCAGGCCGAAGGAGCCGGCGTTTGTCCACAGACAGCTTTCCGGGTCATGTGGCCAGCAGGACTAAACTGCTACTGGCGCATGGAGGACCGTGACAAGTGGCAGAGCGCATGGAAACGCTGTTTACCTTCCTGCCGGAGCGGTACCTATTTGTCTACTTGTACTGGTGTGCTTTCGAACTGCTAGGTTGGCAGGAGCTGGGACAGCAACAGGAGCTCACCCCGTCACGGAGATTCGAACCACTGACCTTCCGATTGGCAAGCCCTAGGCTCAGTAGTTTAGACCACAGTGCCACCCATGTCCCTATTATTATTATTATTATTTCTAATCCTGATCCTTAGAGCTACAGAGCTCAAGCCTGCTCTGTCTGGGGCAAGAGGACTTGTTGATCAATCCAGCCAGGCTGATTTTTCATTCTCTTAATAATATTGGGAGTTGTCTGGGACACAGAACCTTTTAAAAACACACAGGCTCTGTCAGGAGTAAGCGTGGACCAAATAGTATGGGAAATAGCCCTACTAGAAAAATTAATCAATAAACTGAAACTGACACGGGGACAAATAGAAGACGATACCTTCACCCCGGTATGGCTCCCCTTTATCACATACACAGCCCAAGAAGGCAACGACAAGAATCCACCAACAGCATATGAATCAATATGGCTAACCTGATCCAAAACACCCACCTACCCAACTCACACACGAAAACAAAGACCACCACAGCTAACCACAAATGAACAACCACACCTTGGCCAACCCCAACCTCTCTCACCACCAAAGGAACACAAGTGAACAGCACAAGCAACACTGACACCAAACCCTACATACATTAAGCATGATAGAAACATCGCCACCCGACTCCATCCCTTAGCTGTCAACTTTCAGATTTGAAATAAGGGATCAGCATGGCGGAAATGACTGGCAGAATCCAAGACCAGGGAGAAGAGTTGGTGGAAGAAGATTGGAAGAAATTTAAAGACTACTTACAGAAATATTGTAAAATTAATGAATGTTAGAATGATGTTGGATTGAAGTTAAGTGGTTTCTAGCCGTAACGGTATAAAAGAATATGGAAAAATTGGTTTTTAATACGTAAAAATTTAATGTTATAATATATCAAGATTAAAGATCAGGATTAAAAAGGAGGGAAAGGAATTGCTGGACTAACAAATTGAACTGGAATACAAAAGAGGGAGGTATGAGGAGGTCTGGGAAACAAGTAAATATAAGAGAAGTGATGAAAAGATGGAATTGTTTTTAACTGTTTTTTCTTTTTTGTACTTTGTATTTTTCCTTTTTTATTGTTATTTTTCTTATTAATGTAATCTTTTTCTTTTGAAATTTTAATAAATATCGTTTTTTTAAAAAAAATGAAATAAGGGATCAGCAGCCTCACCTGTCCCGGGGACAGTCTACGGGATATCTAACAATGGCGCTGGAATAAGGGAATTTCCCGCAAAAAAAGGAAAGGTTGATAGCTATGTCCCCCTCCCCATCTTTTCCCCCCCTCCACCTCTTTCCCCCTTTTCTTCCTAATGTCTCAACAAATGAAACTGATTTGTAAAAATGTTACATGGGGGGGGGGGAATACGAGAGAGAGACATTGCACACACTTTTGTAAATCAAGAAAATCTTTAATAAAAAGAAAAAAGGGGGGGCACAGGCTCAGAGCCAATGCTGCTCACCGTTTGTCGATGGTTTGGTAACACTGCTTGATCCAGGAAAAGGAGGGCACCTGGCTGCGGGGTGTGGCTCCACTCAGGCACACCAGGATGTAATTTTCGGCGACCATCAGCTCCAGAGTCCCGATGATGTACCTGGGGTTTGAGGCAGGACAGGGACGTCAGAGCTGGTTCCAAAAATGCAATAGATACATTGGATAATGGATAATCGGTCATAATATAGACATGCATGGGAGCGATTGTGGAATATGGATATAAAATTTACAGCGCCCTCAGCCAGTAAAGCGAGATGAGCGCCGCAACCCCAGAGTCGTTTGTGATTGCAGAACTGTGATTTGAACCCCATAAAAACAGAATTTTTCCCCTTTGCAATGTAAGCTCAACAACTTTGAAATGATCCTCAAAAAAAGGGGTTTCCCCCTTTGTAAAAAAAAAGCTGCACAATTTTGAGCTGATCCTCAAAAAAAACCCAAGGCTTTTCCCCTTTGCAAAAGAAGCTGCACAACTTTGAGCTGATCCGCCCAAAACTGGGCTTTCCCCCTTTCCTCCTCTAAAAACTAGGTGCGTCTTATGGTCAGGTGCATCTTATGGAGCGAAAAATACGGTAACTGTCAGGAGTCCTTTACCTTTGCCTTTTATGGTTTAAGAGAAAATTACTGTATATGAAAATGATATATCAATGGTACCTAACACTGAGAAAATTGGGGGAAATGTCTAAATCAAAAAAGTGTTGGAAATGTAAAGACAAAGAAAGTTCCTTTTATCAAATGTGGTGGTGTTGTAGTAAGGTTACCGGGAAATGATATACAGTATATTATAATGAATTGAAAAGGATGTTTCTTCTGGGGTGGCGCCACCGGCAATGGCGGACTCCCTCTGAACTGGAGGGACTAGCTCCGTGGGAAACGGGTCTTCTCCGCTACGGCGAAGCGGGGACCCTCTTAAAAATCACAGGCGGATGAAGCCTGTGACCATGGGACTCAGCGGGCACCTTTAGCGCCCCCCCAACCCGCTAAGGAACCCACTAACGGGCTCCGAAGTGAAGAGGGGGAAGTGGTGTGTGCTGTGAGTCAACTGCTATTTCCGTGGAGCGAAGCCGCATAGCCGTTGCCGGAGAGTGGTGCCTTTTTCCTGGGACAATTCGGACTTTAAAATAAGCACCCGTGAGTACTTAGACTTTGAATAATTGGACATCAAATAAGGACTAGCGAGCAGGAAAGAATTGGATTTCAAAAATTCTACTCTAATTTGGTACGGAACGGGAAGGTCTAAACAGGAAGTCAGCCTTCCATTCTTTTGTAAACAGAATAAAGCAAAGACAATTCAAACTAGAGCTCAGAAAATCGTTTTTAAAAGATTGGATTTCACCATTTAAAATTGTGGAACCCCCCTTTGACAGCAGGAGAAGGGGGGGATCTTTTTGGATTGTTTAAAGTGACTTTAAAGTAAAGTAACTTTCCTCCGTCCTGATCCTGGAGCGGGGTGTCAGGACTGACGTTTGAAGTTCATTGACCAAAGACAAGTGTTTTTGACAGATAGCTAAAAGAAGAGAAACATAGTGACTCCACTGTTCCCTTTCGCATTTTAAAGGAATATATATGGACAAAGTATCTTAAAAAAGGAAACTTTGTTGCAAGAACAAATAGAAGTCTTCGCCCTAGGGGGAGTCTGTGAAACTGTAACTAACTCCAGGGAGCCGGCAGCTGTCACAGATTACAACCATGGGAACAGGCATTTGACCTTGCAGGACAATGTATTCAGAAGCTTTGTTGTGTGCTCTCTATAAAACAAATGCCCTACTGGAACAATTACACGAGAAGGTGAATTGGATGGCGACTTCGACTAGAAATTTTGAACAGGCAGTGGGAAACTTTGAACAGACAGTGGGAAAATATGTGGAGCCCACTCAGGAATTAAATCAGGAGTGTGTCTTGACAGAACAGGCCCAACAGGAATATGATTTTTCGGATTTGACAAATGAACTTGGAAAAAGCCAGATTTGGAAAGGAAAAGTTTGGCTTGGTTTGGAAATGGGGGGCTGGATTGACCCCCCTATGCTGGGATGTTTGGACTTTTCAAATAAGGCAATGGGCCGTGAGATGTTTGGGACTGTGGGGGCTCTTAATTTTAGAGGGTCTTTGAAACATGCTTTTAAATACTACATGGAATTCAGTGTTGAACATGGAAAAGGGGCTGATCCGTCGAGAAGGGTCAAAAACATTGTCAAGCTGGAGTTACCACGAGCAGGAGACAAGGGAAAATACAGTTACAAATATGAAGAAGAGGGACATGGAAGAGACTTGAGGGCCTCGGATATAAGGTTGCCAGGTTAATGGGCCAGATCGACGGCAATAAGGACTGACAAAACCCGGAACCAGGAGGAAGGGACGTTGGATGAAGATTGGATTTGTTTGTATCTCTTTTCTTTACCATTAGAACTGTTTTATAAAATTGATGAATGTTAGAAAAATGTTGGAATGAAATTACTTGGCTTTAGCAAAGATGTTTAAAGAATTATGAAAGAATATTATGGTTATGAGAAGTTGGTAAGGATAAGATTTAAGTTTTAAGCTTTAAGGTTTATTTTATTATAGAAAGATAAGATCAAAACAGATTAGGGTAATGCAATGACAGAATATTATGAAATATGGAAAGGATTTGCTGGGATAATTAATAACTAGGATACAGAGAAAGGGAGGAGGAGGAGGTCTAAGAAAGAAGGCAATGACAGTTAAGGATCTGAAAATAAGGCATTTGTTTTTAAATGTTTTTAAAGGTTTGTGATATATTTTTGTATTTTCCTTTTTTTCTGTCACTTTTTCTTATTTTGAATTTTTTACTCATATGGTGGGAAGGGGTTTGTTTGTTTTTTTTTTTTTACTTTTCTACTTTGTCAACTATTTTTATTTTGTACTTTCTTCTGTTTTTATTTTATTTTTTTATTTTTTGTAACATTTTGAAAATTTCAATAAATATCTTTTAAAAAAAAAGAAAAGGATGTTTCAAATAACGCTTGTAAAATAAAATAAAAAACCCAACCCAGAAGCTTTTCTTTTGGAATTATAAGGACAGAACTACCCAAATTGCATAGAAATTTATTCATGTGTGCTACTACAGCAGCAAGAATGTTACTTCCCCAAAAGTGGAAAGAAGCAGAAGTCCCAGTAAAGGAAGAATGGATACAAAAACCTATGGAATATGCAGAAATGGCGGAACTTACCGGAAGAATAAGAAATCAAGATAACAAACTTTTTATATATATAAAAGAATGGAAATGGTTTATTGAATGTTTACAGATAAATTGCAAACAGATCAAAACACTGGCAGGATTATTGTAATAACCTGCAGTTTCATATAAACAAACGAGCAAATTAAATGAATTTGGATGTGCAGAAGAGATTAAAAAATAAATTTAAGGAACGGCAGAAAGAGGGGGAAAGGAAGTTGAGCACTGAAATGTTGAAATGATTGTAAAATTAATTAAATGTATAAATCTGGAAAGTATAAATAAAAATGTAAAAAAAAAATGCATTTAACTGAGAATCGTAGCATCCCCAGCAGTCGACGGCGCCAGCAGAATCCCTCTTTCCCGCCCAGTTTCAAGGGACCAGGCGGCTCTCACCTGAAGAGATTCTCCATGACGTACGGATAATCTGGGATGGAGCTGTCAGGTAAATAGCACGAGGCAAACATGATGATGGCGTTCAGGCCTTCTCCAAAGTAGCCTGGAAGGGAATAAGGGGAGAGGTCAGCTGGGAATCCTTTGGGAAGAAGGGGTCACCGGTCACAATTTGATTTGTGCCTGCCACACGGTGACGGACAGGTTGGATAATAAATTAATTATTTATTTTTTATTATTATTATTATTATTATTATTATTATTATTATTATTTTATTTATTTGTACCTCACCCATCTGTCTGGGTTCCCCCAGCCACACTGGGCAGCTTCCAACAAAGATTAAAAATACATCAAAATGTCACACGTTAAAAACTTCCCTGAACAGCCTTCAGATGTTTTCTAAATGTCAGGTAGTTGTTTATCTCTTTGACATCTGGTGGCAGGGCGTTCCACAGGGTGGGCGCCACCACCGAGAACGCCCTCTGCCTGGATGCAGAGGCCAAATGCCACTGGGGACAAACATATCTAGATAGACTGCCTCTGAACCTGCAGGCTCCACAAGAACTTATGAAGAGCCCTGTAGCTGGATCAGGCCAGTGGCTCCTCTACTCCAGCATCCTGCTCCCACAGTGGCCCACCCCATGCCCCCAAGGGAAGCCTGCAAGGAGGACGCAAGCCCCACAACTCCAACCTCTTCACCTCAGCAGCTGACATTATTCCTTACCTCCGTGAGAGATGACTTTCTTGTAGGGCTCGACGGCTCCCAGGTCCACTTTCTGCTCCCGCTCGTCCGTCAGGAAAATCCGCCACTTGCGCCCGTCTTGGCCCTTGATGTCCACCACGCGGCCGGTGCAAAACTTCTCGGGCAAGTTGCCCTCCACCCTCCGGGCTCTGGGGAGATCATCTGTGCGCATCGGACAGGGTAGCCGGGGGGGGGGGGAGGACCGAATTTGGGTCAATGTCAGGCAAAGGATCTGGAAAAGCAGAAGCTAGCCAGCTTCTTGGGACAGCGTTTCCCAAACTTCGAAGCGGGTTGGACTAGATGACCGCTGGGGTCCCATCCAACTTACTGTTCTAGGATTCTATGAGCCTATTTTCTCTTACCACCACCCTCCTAGATTCCTCGGGGCACAGTGGATCCCACAAACAAATCTCTTTCCGTTCTGGCAGACCACCCGTTCCCACGCAGGGCCCACCTCCCTGGGGTGTCGTCCGCCTTGGGAGAACCTCGAACCCAGGCCCCTCACCTTCCCATTCGAACTCGTGCCCGTTCTCAGAGCCCTCCTGGAGCTCGCTGTCGGACGGGGTCTCCAGCTCGTCCACGTTGATGTCCAAACTGCCTTCCGGCGTGGCTTCCAGCCCCTCTCCAGATTTCACCGAGCTGAGATCCGGGGCTGGGAGTCTTTTCTTCATGAGCCGCCGACCGCACAGCTCTAGGGTGTTGGGGGCGACTGGTGTGGGGCGGAGGAGAAGAAGGGAGTGGGGAATCAGAGGTCAGAGGCCGGACGCTTGCTTGGCATGCAGAAAGACATTGATTCAATGATTCAATCCTGAATCACTGAATTGCCGCTGTAGATAAGGCTGTAAACACATTTATATACATATTGTGGATAATGCACACAGTGACTTGCGATCTCGATCACACGCAGTCTGTAGTCCGCTGGCAGTAGGAGTACAATATGGGCATGTCTTTAAGTTAACATCTTACATTAAAAACCTGACAGTACCAAACTATCGAAGGCTTTTCACCAAAGCCAGACTAAACGTCTTTCCTTCTGCAGTGTTGGATGGCAGGTTGAGAGGAGTTCCCTACCAGGACAGACTTTGCTCGCGTGCTCAAGACATTGATTCCATAAAACATATTTTGTTGTATTGTGCAAAATATGAGCAAGCCAGGGCTGAACTGATATTACCCTTGGTGGTACCTTTCCCAGGAAAATCAGAGGCTCACTATGTCAGGTTCCTATGGGAAGACCAGACAAATGCTAGAACATTAGCAGTGGCAAAGTTTTTATCGGTGGTTGCAAGAACAAATGATCCCTATATTCTGAACAAAATGCTTATTTAACCTGGAGGTAGGCTGTCTGAATTGTGTATTGCTTTGTAACGATTTGTTGGGTCTCTGGACCGTAATAAAGATTGATGATGATATACATATTGTTCTTTGTTTTTTCTTTTCTTTTCTTGTAAAATTCTTTTTTTTTTAAGCGTTTATTAATTTTCCAATAAGAACATCCAATTAACATATCAAATCAAATCCAATAAAAATAAAAAACTAAAATAAAAAAAGTCCAGTTGTCTTCCAAATTGTAATCTTAATTTTTTTTTTGTTGACTTCCCACGGTCTGAATTCCGAAGCATTTCCCACATCGTAGTCCGGCCAGTGTTTTCATAATTCCATATCACGATTTTATCCTCCTTTTCTTGTAAAATTCAATAAAAATTTAATAATAATAATAATAATAAAAAGAATTGCTGCTGTAGCTAGGGGTGCAGCTCTCAATTTCAACTTCTTTCCGTTTAAAATAATCATGGAATGGTATTGCTGCAGAGAACTTTACCAGAGGCCATCCTGCTTAACCCCCTTTCCAAGTCCATCTCTTCCTCATCGGGTTTGGTTTTCAAAAAGCCCTTGTGAAAATTCAGGGCCTCCTACACGGGCTGGCAGCAGCTCTCCAGCCTTTCCCCTAAAAACAATACAAGATGCTAGTCCTCATGGTTTTAAACAGGGGACACAGGAAGTCTCCATTGGTCCACCCATCTCGAGATTGTCTGCAGTGACTGTGTATGTGATAAAGGGGAGCCATACCGGGGTGAAGGTGTCGTCTTCTGTTTGTCCCCGTGTCGGTTTCAGTTTATCGGTTAATTTTTCTAGTAAGGCTGTTTCCCAGACTATTTGGTACCATTGGTCCATGCTTACTCCTGACAGGTCTCTCCGGTGTCTGGCTATGATGCTTCTGGCTGCTGAAAGTAGGTGGGTTATGAGTTCTTTGTGGTGTAAATGGGCATTGTTGTCTTGGAAGATGTTTAGCAGGGCCAATTCTGGGGTGGTTTCTAATACAGTCATACCTCGAGTTGAATGTGCTTCAGGTTGAGCGCTTTCAGATTGTGCTCCACAGCAACCCAGAAGTAACGGAGCATGTTACTTCTTGATTTCACCGTTTGCGCATGCACAGATGCTCAAAATGACGTCACGCGCATGCATGGAAGCGGCAAAACGCAACCCGCGCATGCACAGATGCGCCATCGCGTCTTACATTCCATTCAGGATGTGAACGGGGCTCCGGAACAGATCCTGTTCGCATCCCGAGGTACCACTGTACTTGTTTGGTTATTTTACTTATTTCTCGTATGGTTGTTGTCCAGAATAGTCCCTTCAAATCTTATGATTCTGTGATTTAGGCCCACGGACAGGTCAAACTGAGGCACTGACAATGAGGGGAGGGGTCTCCGCATGCCAGAAGGAAGAGAGGGAATCCAGAAGGGGAGAAAGCAACCCCCTCTTGCTACTCCAGGAAACCCAAGTAGCCACCTGTTGGGTCTCTTACCTGGGCTCATTTCCGAACTGGATTCTTCCAGATCCTCCTCAGAGATCTCCTCTGGAAGAGGCCTGCAAGGCAGAAAAGAGAAGGGTCCTCTGAGGAACGAGAGGAAGGTGGGAGAGGCAGAGGCAGCGTTGCCTAGCAGCTATAGCAGGAGCAGGGAACATTTTCCATCCCAAGAACCTTCTGAGGGCCACAGGGCCAGAGGGAAGAGTGGTACAGCCAGCTAGTTTCTATCCACACCCTCCCCCCACCTTCCAACTAAATAATAATAATAATAATAATAATAATAATAAATTATTATAATTATTATTTATTTATACCCCGTCCATCTGGCTGGGTTTCCCCAGCCACTCTGGGCGGCTTCCAACAGAACACTAAAATACAATAACCTATTAAACATTAAAAGCTTCCCTGAACAGGGCTGCCTTCAGATGTCTTCTAAAAGTCAGATAATTGTTTATTTCCTTGACATCTGATGGGAGCATGTTCCACAGGGTGGGTGCCACCACCGAGAAGGCCCTCTGCCTGGTTCCCTGTAACTTGGCTTCTCACAGTGAGGGAACTGCCAGAAGGCCCTCGGAGCTGGACCTCAGTGTCCAGGCAGAACGATGGGGGTGGAGACGCTCCTTCAGGTATACTGGGCCGAGGCCATTTAGGGCTTTCAAGGTCAGCACCAACACTTTGACTTGTGCTCGGAAACGTACTAGGCAGAAAAGTGGTGTGACCAGAGGTCAAGGAGACATCCCAGCAAAGGAGGTGGGGTGTGTTTCTCGGGGAATGGCCGGATAAAGGACTGGACACCCGCATTGGCCCTGCCCTGCCAGGCCTGAGCTACAGCAGCTAAGAACCCAAGAACGGCTGGGCGTAGGTGTGGTGTGTTGCCTCCCAGAGAGGAGTCCCATGGATACCTCAAGGAGGTGCCTGCCAGGTTGAGACGGACGCCCCTTTTGCTCCAGCACCCCTTTTTCCTACTGCGGCCAACCGGACAGCCGGCGAGCTGAGCTGAAAGGCCCACCCCTATCACTCGGCCTCCAGCCAGCCAATGCCCAACGTTCTAAGATAGACTGCTCTTGGGCATGGAGGCTCCGTTCCTCCATCTCTTCCCTGGGACACCTGCCGTCACCCGCGTTTCCCCAGCACGCGGCTTACCGAGGGAATTCATCGTCCTGCCATTCCTCCTTCAGTTCCATGTCCTTGATGTTCACGGCCTCATCGGTGGTGTCTCCCCGTTCAGGAGAAAGAGGTTCTGCGGCTTCCTTCTTAAACCTGCAACAGAGAGAGAGAGATTGGTCGACAGCCTAGTCCTGCAGACGTCTCCGCAGAAGTTCGTCTCGGTGCTGAGTTCCAAAGAAGCTTGGTCAAAATTGAGTGGGGATGGCTGTGACCTTTTGCACCTAGAACCCCTCTGTCCAAGGACGTCTGAGCTTGGTTTCCCCAGCCACTCTGGGCAGCTTCCAACAAAGTATTAAAATACAGTGGTCTGTTAAACATTAAAAGCTTCTCTAAAGAGGGCTGCCTTCAGATGCCTTCTAAAAGTCTGGTAGATGTTGTTCTTATTGCCATCTGGTGGGAGGGCGTTCCACAGGGCGGGCGCCACTACCGAGAAGGCCCTCTCTCTGGTTCCCTGTAACTTGGCTTCTTGCAGTGAGGGAACCGCCAGAAGGCCCTCAGAGCTGGACCTCAGTGTCCGGGCAGAACGAAGGGGGTGGAGACACTCCTTCAGGTATACTGGACCGAGGCCGTTTAGGGCTTTAAAGGTCAGCAACAACACTTTGAATTGTGCTTGGAAAAGTACTGGGAGCCAATGTAGGTCTTTCAGGACCGGTGTTATATGGTCTCGGCGGCCGCTCCCAGTCCCCAGTCTAGCTGCCGCATTCTGGGTTAATTGCAGTTTCTGGGTCACCTTCAAAGGTAGCCCCACGTAGAGCACATTGCAGTAGTCCAAGCAGGAGATAACTAGAGCATGCACCACTCTGGCAAGACAGTCTGCGGGCAGAGACGGTCTCATCCTGCGTACCAGATGGAGCTGGTAGACAGCCGCCCTGGACACAGATTTGACCTGCGCCTCCATGGACAGCTGTGAGTCCAGAATGACTCCCAGGCTGCGCACCTGGTCCTTCAGGGGCAGAGTTACCCCATTCAGGACCAGGGAGTCCTCCACACCTGCCTGCCCCCTGTCCCCCCAAAACAGTACCTCTGTCTTGTCAGGATTCAGCCTCAATCTGTTAGCCGCCATCCACCCTCCAACCGCCTCCAGACACTCACACAGGACCATCACCGCCTTCACTGGTTGTGATTTGAAAGAATTATCCCGTCCCAAACCACACGCCACTGAAATCGCTGCCTATTCCTCTGCAACAGTGCCGGATTTACGTGTAAGCTAAACAATCTATAGCTTAGGGCCCCACCCTCTTGGGGCCCCCAAACAATTTAAAGGCGGGGGGGGGGGGAGAACTGGATGTACACTTCCAAAATATAAGATAAAAAACAAATAAAATAAAACCTACATACAGCAACAGTGTTTTGTGTTGTGTAGGCTCCTAGGATGTAAGTCATGGGCCCCGCCTGCTAGCCTGCTCCCCAAAATATCACTGGTTTGCTCCTTTCTATATATAGGGTGCCTACATTCTTCATGGACTGACTGCATGGCAACATGTGCAAATGGCTTGAGATACCTATTAGGACCATAAATTACCATATAGCATATATTCAACACAAAAAACAGTGACAATTTGTTGTTGACAAAGGACAGCTGGACATATAAAGGGTCCCATTACCTTCAGTAGCTCAGGGCCTCATCAGACCTAAATCCGCCCCAACCCCTCTTTGTCGTCAAATTTCAAGCTCTAGCGCCAAGAAGACCTGCTCTCAGGTGCAAAAGCAGTTGCAGCTTCTCCCCCCCGTCAACAATCCCTTGCCTCGGTTTCCCTCCCCTTCCTGCATCATACCGCTCATTGTAAGCTCCTCGGGGCAGAGACCTGCCTCCTCCTTCTCTGCAAACACAGCCGCCGTGCAACACCAGAAATGTTATTTAAAACGACAACAGTGATAATTAATGTCAATAATAGTTGGCGATGCATTAGAACGAAGCCCAAGCCGTCAGGGAATTACCTTCCAAATGAATTTGGCCTCCAGGAACTACCGGTTGCCCAACTGAGTAGCTCAGGAGGTTAAGAACTGGGAAGAGAGAAAGTTTGCTCCAGGTAATCCCCAAAGGTTTCTCATGCTAACTATTCACCGCAGGGCTGGTTTTGCAGCCGGGCGTCACACCCAGGCGGAGGAGAGGCCATTTGCTCCCGTAGCAACCGATGGATCAACGCTCTCTGTACAAACTATGCAAAAAACCAGCTCTGCGATGAGAGGCGGATCCTGGCACGGGCGTTTGAGTTATCGAGCGCAAGGTGAACCTGAAAGGACAAGCAGCCCTGCTGGATTGGGGCCAAGAGGCCCAGCCAATCAGGAATCCTGTTTCCCACGCTGGCCAGTCAAACGCCCGGCCTTCGATTGAATCGCCTGTTCCCAGCACCAGGCGATTCAGAAGGTAGACTGCTCCTGAGAATGGAAGCTCCGTTCCACTAGCAAGGCTTTGCCGCTGACCTCTTGGTTTTAGAATCGTAGAATCGTGAAGCTGGAAGGGGCCACAAGGTTCATCTAAATCCAGCCCCCTGCAATGCAGGAATCTTCAGCCCGACGCGGCACTCGAACTCGTGGCCTTGAGGTTAAGAGTCTCATGCTCTCATGCTATCCTAGCATTTGATAGACAGGTTTCAAAATTTATTTTGTTGTTAAGGATGCGGTCCCTCGACGAAACTGCCCAGAAGGAAGAAACCCTTCAGACAAGGAGGGGAAACTTGTGGAACTCCAGGCCACAAGATGTGGGTGGCGACTTGAGACTTATACAGTTCCACAAGGGGATGAGAGAAATTCACTGACCAGCTGCTAGTCATGAGGTGTCTTAAATGGAGATTCCAGATTCAGGAGCAGTCTACCACACGTTCAGGACAGGGGAAAGTCTCTCCTTGTAACTTTCTGAGAGGTGCCTGGCTGTCTGCTTGTAGGCTAGATGGGAGCCGTACTCAGCCACAAAGACATTTGTACATGGAATCGTCGAGTTAGAAGGGACCCTGGGGTCATCTAGACCAACCCTGTCGCGATGCAGGCTAAAACTAGATCATACATGACAGGTGGCCATCCATCCTCTTCTTTAAAACCTCCAAAAAAGACTCCTCTCATGGGAGTCTGTTCCACTGTTCCTCTTACTGTCAGAAAATTCTTCAGTCGGAATCTCCTTCCTTGTAACTTGAAGCCCTGGGTTCGAGTCCTACCCTCGGGAGAAAACCAGTTTGCTCCATCGACCATGTGACAGCCCTTAAGATATCTGAAAATGGCGGCAAGGAATATGCTGGCCCAAAAACTGGAAATTACAAGAAGTTCCTACCATTGCAGAGGGGCAGGCGAAAATGATGAAAAATGCGGAGTTAGCCAAACTGACCAGGCAGGATTTGGGATCAGGACGATCAGAGATTCCAGGAAAGTTGGAGTAAATTTATTGTGTATTTAAAGGATAATTGTAAGAATTTAAAAAAGACTGGCAGGACTGAAGTAACTCCTACAATGTATAAGATAGATATGAGGTTAAAAATCATAGTACGTGACGGGAGAGAATAAAGGATACCTGCTGAAGGGAAGGAGGGAAGTTGCAAAGAACTAAAAGTGCATATGTGGTTTAATGTATTGTAAAACAACTGTGTAAAGAAAACAATAAAAATTTATCTCTTGCGGGGGCGCAATTAATGTCAGCACCGTCCGTTAAGAGTTTGGGTGTAATCTTCAACACCTCCCTTTCCATGGAGGCGCAGATTGCAGCTATAACAAAGGCAGCATTTTTTCATCTCCGCCAAGCTAAGCAGTTGGCTCCTTACCTCTCTCGCCCTGACCTAGCCACTGTGATTCACGTGACGGTCACTTCCAGGCTTGATTATTGTAACTCGCTCTACGTGGGGCTTCCCTTGAGACTGACCAGAAACTCCAGCGGGTGCAGAATGCCGCGGCGAGACTCCTTACGGGGTCTTCGCTGCGAGATCACATTCACCCAGTGCTATACCAACTGCACTGGCTCCCTGCGGAGTACAGGATCAGGTTTAAGGTGCTGGTTTTAACCTTCAAAGCCCTATACGGCCTAGGACCCTCGTACCTACGGGACCGCCTCTCCTGGTATGTCCCACGGAGGACCTTACGGTCTTCAAACAAAAACATCTTGGAGGTCCCAGGCCACAGGGAGGTTAGGCTGGCCTCAACCAGAGCCAGGGCTTTTTCAGTAGTGGCCCCGACTTGGTGGAAGGCTCTGTCCCAAGAGACTAGGGCCCTGCAGGATTTGACATCTTTCCGCAGGGCCTGCAAGATGGAGCTGTTCCACCAGGCCTTTGGCCAAGGCACAGTCTGACCCACTCCTTTGGTAATCCTCATAGAACTCTATCCCAATGGTTGCCATTAATTTGATTCTGAATTGATTTTAGAATGAATTGATTTTAGAGTGTTGTGTTATTTTTACTGTTGTTAGCCACTCTAAGCCCGGCTTCGGCTGGGGAGGGCAGGATATAAATAAAATTTTATTTTTATTATTTTTATTATTGATTTTTATAAAAAAGATGTCTGAAAATGGCAATCGTATCTCTTCTCTCAGACTCCTCTTTCCCACACCTGACTCCTTCAACCGTTCCTCACCGGGCTAGTTTCTTCCTGGTTCACCAGGGGAGTGCACTGAACGAAAGTGAGCCTGACTCTGTGGTGGCTGCAAAACACCTCATTCCAGATCGGTGATCCGTGTCTCGCTGAGCCTCCCAGACATGAATCACGCTCCCCTCCTCCTCCTCCTCCTCCTCTCCGGACGAGTCGAACAGGTCCTAACACATCTGAACACTGAAAAGGCAGAGATTTCTTTGGCTGACGTCGTATCCCAGAAACAGCAGCGGCCAGAGAGACAAAATGTGGTTTATTTTGCAGAGGGAGCGTTGTGTCTGTCGTAGAACAATGGAATTGAAGAGTTCCTCGCCAGACCTCTCTACAGAAAACATGAAATTGTCAAGGACGAGAGTGTCCCTGAGCATGTGTGGTGTGTTATTTATTTCTGCGCTCCTTTACGGCAGATGAGGCCAGAGTCAAGAGTAGATAGACATACATGCCCTGCTCACAAACAGATACCATTCACATACATAGAATCAGAATTGTAGAGTCGTAAGGGACCCCAGAGGGATGCGGGTGGTGCTGTGGGTTAAAACACAGAGCCTAGGGCTTGCCAATTGGAAGGTCGGCGGTTCGAATCCCAGCGACGGGGTGAGCTCCTGTTGCTCGGTCCCTGCTCCTGCCAACCTAGCAGTTCGAAAGCACAAAGTGCAAGTAGATAAATAGGTACCACTCTGGCGGGAAGGTAAACGGCGTTTCCGTGCGCTGCTCGGGCTCACCAGAAGCGGCTTAGTCCTGCTGGCCACATGACCCGGAAGCTGGACGCCGGCTCCCTCGGCCAGTAAAGCGAGATGAGCGCCGCAACCCCAGAGTCGGCCACGACTGGACCTAATGGTCAGGGGTCCCTTTACCTTTAAGGGACCGCAGGGGGTCATCCAGTCACACCCCCTGCAATGCAGGCATCTCAACTACAGCATCCATGACAGACGGCCACCCAACCTCTGCTTAAAAACCTCCAAAGAAGGAGAGCCCACAACCTTCCAAAGGAGCCCATTCCACTATCTAACAGCTCTTGCTGCCAGAAAGTTCTTCCTGATGTTGAGTCAGAATCGCCTTCCTTGTCACTTGAAGCCATGGGTTCGAGTCCTACCCACCAGAGCAGGAGAAAACAAGCTTGTTCCTTCTTCCATGTGACAGACTTTCAGATATTTGAAGATGGCTCTCATATCTCCTCTTTCTCGGGCTAAACATACCCAGCTCCTTCAACCATTCCTCATCAGGCTTGGTTTCCAGACCCTTGATCACCTTGGTCACCCTCCTCTGCACATGTTCCAGCTTGTCAACATCCTTCTTAAATTGGGGCGCCCGGAACTGGACACAGGATTCCAGGTGTGGTCTGACCAAGGCAAAATAGAGTGAGTCTATTGCTTCCCTTGATCTGGATTATAGACTTCTGTTGATGCAGCCTAGAATAGCATTAGCCTTTTTTGCTGCTTCATCACACGGTTGAGCTTGCGGTCAGCTAAAACCACATCACAGCAAAAAGGGAGTCTCATGACACCTGAAAGACTCACCATTGTATTATGGAAGGGGCGGAGAACCTTCTTCAGGCCTGAGGGCCACAGTCCCTTTTGAGGAACCTCCCAGAGGCCAAATGTCAGTCGTGGGCTGTGCCTGAGGCAACAGTGGGCGGAGCACTGGAAGTGAATTTTACTTTAGTATACAGTCATACCTCGGGTTAAATATGCTTCGGGATGAATATTTTTGGGTTGTGCTCCGTGGCGACCCGGAAGTAATGGAGCGCATTACTTCCAGGTTTCGCCATTCGTGCATGCGCAGAAGCTCAAAATGGCGTCACTCGCATGCACAGAAGCGGCAAATTGCGACCCACGCACACGCAGACGTGCAAACGCGGGTTGCGTTCGCTTCAGGATGCGAACGGGGCTCCGGAACAGATCCCGTTCGCATCCAGAGGTACCATAATAATCTAATTTCTACACAACAATAATTAAAAGCTCGGAAAGTTGAAATGGAAATAGGCCCAAAACAGAACTCGCATCAACTTTCCAAACATCTGGGTAGGCTTGTCTAAACAGCAATGTTTTTAGTAGGGCTGGGCGATATATCGATATATCATCCAAAACCAGTTTGAAGTTCGTATTGTGATATCAGTTTCATAATTTTTGACCTGGCAATATATTGCGAATTGTGATGTGTGCCTCCTATGCAAAAATGGAGGGAAACCAGATTATCGCCCAGCCCTGGTTTTTAGCAGGCCCCTAAAAGACTACAGTGAAGACGCTTGATATCAGTAGGCAGGGAGTTCCACAGTTGACACTCTAAACAATCAAATCTTGCAAATGCAGAACAGATATTATGTAGCAGTGCCAGTTCCACCGATCAAATTGGCCCAGGGGGCGTTTATGGGCTAAGGCAATTTTGTAGGTAAACCGGTCCCAATTTGTTAAGGGTTTTGTATATTAATAGTGACATCTTTGAACTTGGTTCTCTCCCTGTTTCATCCTCAGAAAACAATCCCGAGAGGTCGGTTAGGCTGAGAAGCCGCAACGTGACCCAAGGAAGCCCCACGTCCTTCATGGCCGAGCGAGGATTCGAACTCTGGTCTCCCAGACTGACTCTCTGTCGACACCACGACGTGGGTGTTGGCCCCTAAGACACTTTGGACCGGTCCCAAATGTCGGGTGTGGAACATTTTATATTCACGGCATCCCAAATTCTGCAGAGCCAGGATTTGGCATGGTGATTAACACCGTAAGGTGTGGAGCACGAAACAGGGACTGAGGACTCCCTCCTGTAACCCGCAGAGCAGTGTATTATTATTTTTCCTTTGGCAGGTTCTCGAAGCCTTCTTTTCTCTGTCGCGGTTGTAAACCGCCCTGAGATCTTGTGACAAAGGATGGTATATATAAATCCAATAAATAATAATAATAAATAAATAGAATAATAACAGGCTTATTTTGAACCTCCCTTGGGAATGTCTCCAAGCACCCCTGAGATTTGGAAACTGGACAGGAAAGGGCATAAAAACATAGGAAGCCAGTTTTTACCTGGTCAGAGCCACTTAGCTCACTGTTGTCTACTACACGGACCGGCAGCATCTCTCCTGGGGACATTCCCAAATCTACGTGGAACCTTCTGCATGCAAGGCAGGTTCCCTTGCCCACTGAGTGACACCCCCTTCCCTTAAAAACAATGCCAAGCTTTCAGCCGTTGAGGTTTTGAGGAAATGACTGTTTCAATAGGGGCACAGGAGGATTGAGGCCAGTATCGCCCGCACGGGTCAGCAGCAACCCCCCCAGGATTTTGGAAAGGAGTTTTTTTCCCCTGGCCCTACCTGGAGATGCCAGAAATTAGACCAGGAGCCTTCTGCACTCAGAGCAAACTCTCTGCCTCTGAGATCCCCTTGCGAATCACCTTTCGGACTCACCTTTCGGAAGGCAGAGCCGCCTCATCGCCAACGTAAGAGCCCATCCGGCCCCACCGCAAGGACTAATGCTGGCCTCGCCTGCTCCTAAGAGGAGGTCAAAGACACAAAACAGCAACTCTGGGGTGTTCCAATATGCCGGCGTACAGCCTGGACTCATCCCAAACTGGTTTTTCAGCATGATTCAGAAAAGGGCGGCTGGGTCCTAATGCCGTTGCAAAAGGTAAAACAATTTTTAAAGTAAGATTTAGGGATGGGGAGAAACAAGGACGGGGAAGGGGAAGAAATGGAGGCAGTAAGAGATTTTACTTTCTTGGGCTCCATGATCACTGCAGATGGTGACAGCAGTCACGAAATTAAAAGACGCCTGCTTCTTGGGAGAAAAGCAGTGACAAACCTCGATATTTGCGAGATTCGATATTTGCGAGACCAGAAGTTCATCGAGGACTGGGGAAAATTTACATATTATCTGAAAAGTATATGTGATGAGCAGACAACGTTTGTAGGTTTTCAAGATGTTCTGTGAAAGCATAAGAAATATTGTTAAAAAGGGAATAAGATTGGGGAGGTTATAATTTAAAGGCAAAAGAAAAATTAGAAATGTGTAAACAAAAGATTAAAACGGAAGATTGGCAGAGAAAATGATGGAAGTCAAAAAAGAAGACTAGATAGGGCAGTAGCCTATCTAGATCCGTTTCCTGTTATCACAGTGACCAAAGGCAATCTGGGTAGACTGCCTCTGGGGCTGGAGGCTCCCTAAGTCCCTGTAACTTCACTTCTCATCGAATCATGGAGAGCCAGGCACTGAGGTCCCGCTCTGAGGGCCTATTGGCAGTTCCCTCGCTGGGTGCTTTAGCTAAGATTCCTGCATTGCAGGGGGTTGGTCTAGATGACCGTCAGGGTCCCTTCCAACTCTACGATTCTATCATTCTATGAAAAGTAAAGGGAACAAGGCAGAGGGCCTTCTCGGTAGTGGCACCCGCCCTGTGGAACGCCCTCCCGCCAGATGTCAAGGAGATAATCTATATGACTTTTAGAAGATATCTGAAGGCAGCTCTGTATCAAGGAGTTTTTAATGTTTTTTTTAAAAAAAATGTTTTTATTCATACTTTTCAAGTTTATACATTTCATTAGTTTTACAATCAATTTAACATTTCAGACTTTGACTTCCTTCCCCCTCTTTCTGCAGCTCCTTAAATTCATTTTTTAATACCTCCCACCTATCCAAATTCATTTACCGGTAATTTGCTCATTTAATTATCTACTTTTAAGCATATACTCTTATGAAACTGCAGGTCATTGCAATAATCCTGCGAATGTTTTTATCCGTTTGCAATTTATCTGTAAATATTCGGTAAACCATGTCCATTCTTTTATTAAAAAGTTTATCTTTATTTCTTATTCTACCAGTAAGTTTCGCCAATTAAAGTTTTGCCTTTTGTTGTGTTTTTATATTTTGCTGGAAGCGACCCAGAGTGGCTGGGATACAAAGAATAAAATTATTATTATGGTGATGATTAAGGACCAGGCCAGTGACCTCTCCAGCAAAAGCATTCTGCTCTCAAAGCGGCCAAACGACTTTAAGAAACCTGGGAACCAAGTTGAACCGAACAGCAAATAAAAATTGACATCTGAAAACATTTTCTGTTCTCTTGCTCATCAGTAAGTGAAACAGCTGTAGACTTTCCAGCCCTGCGCCATCTTTTCTGGCCAACGTTCAGGCTTGTTATTGGGGCTTCTGATATTATTTGCCACGAAAGCTAGGAATGTAGCCTCCATAGGCAGTCGCAGTCTACCTGGGACACCAGACATGGGTCTCTATATTCTCCCGTTTTGCACTTAACCCTGCCCTCTAGTGTTAGCTAGTGGAGTAGCAGCACTGTCAAGTTTTAAAAGCCCTTTCCCGTCAATAAATGACCCTCTTCTTCGGCAACCTTGTGAAATGTGTATTTTTATGACTGACATCCCGCACATGTCTCGGGGTGCTGGTACCTGCATACCCCCATCGAAAGGAATGCAGCCCAGATAGGCGGTGTCCATAAAAAGGTAAAGGGACCCCTGACCATTAGGTCCAGTCGTGCCCTACTCTGGGGTTGCGGCGCTCATCTCGCTTTACTGGCCGAGGGAGCCGGCGTACAGCTTCCAGATCATGTGGCCAGCATGACTAAGCCGCTTCTGGCGAACCAGAGCAGCCCATGGAAACACCGTATACCTTCCCGCCGGAGCGGTACCTCTTGATCTACTTGCACTTTGACGTGCTTTTGAACTGCTAGGTTGGCAGGAGCAGGGACCGAGCAACAGGAGCTCACCCCATCGCGGGGATTTGAACTGCCGACCTTCTGATCAGCAAGCCCTAGGCTCTGTGGTTTAACCCACAGCACCACCCGTGTCCCTTAGGTGGTGTCCATACTCAGATCCAATTTACACCCAGAGTTCTCAATCCTGCGCATGTTATGCTCCATCACGGATCGGGGCGGAAATCTCCTCCTGGGACAAAAACTTTAGTTTTCCTGCATTCCCTGGGAGGAATCCTGAACCTTCGCCACTGCCGGCACAAGCGGTTAGGAATTCAACAGGTGAAGCTGCCCTCAGCCCTGCATTTCACAGCCAAGAGGGAAAACAGGGTGTGTTTTTTTCTTCTTTCTTCGTTCCATTTGTCAACCCGGCCTTTCCTTCCAAGGAACTCGAAGTGGCGTGCATTTTTTTTCCCGGCACCCCCTACCTGTTTCATCCTCACAACAGCCTTGCGAGGTAGGTCGGGCTGAGAGACAGCAGCTGGCCCAAAATCACCCCGGCAAGGGCTTCGTGGCTGGGTGGAGATTTTCGAACCCGGATCTCGCAGGTCACCATCCAACGCTCACCCACCCTGGTTCTCAATATCTGATGGATTGATCATGGTGAGGGAGGGGAAATGTTTGATCCGCAGAGGATGGTGTGTGGGTGTGGGCGGGGCCAAACCATGTGGTGGGTGGAGCCAGAGCCAAAAGTGGGAGGGGCATCCTTTTCTCCCTCCCTCTCTCCTCCATCAGCTTTTCTGTCTTCTGCCCCTCTGGTCGGTCTCTCTGCATTTTGACTAATGGGTATATTGAGGATGGATATATAGATTTTTTTAAAAAATAGGTGTTTTTTAAAACCACAGTATTCCTAGACATCTGATCTGCCAGGAGCTGGCACAGAAATAAAAGACACGATATATTCTAAAATAGAATGTATATTTGAGGGCAGGTTCTTTGTTTTTGCTTTTATTCATTAGAAAGTGTATTAAATCCATTTCAAACACACTCCACAACAGCATGCTAGAGACACACAGAGGCGGCTGAAGTCTTTGGCCCGCGGTGAAGCTCTCCCCAGACCCAAAATCTTGCAAAAAGTGATGGTTCAGCTTCGTTTGCAGCGGTTGCCCCGGTGCGGAGCTAAAAGTCTCGCCGTACTTTCCCCTCTGGCCTGGTCCAACAGGTCTGGAAGGTTTCCCACAAAAGCCTGCCTGACCTGTTGGGACAGGAGGCGACGGTGAGACAAATGGTGTGTGTGTGTGTGTGTGTGTGTGTGTGCATGTCCCACAGATATCAATGCCTTTCTCCAATCCCTATTGAGACAATGGCCTATCTCTGGATCAACAGCTCACTGGACCGTTCTCTTTCCCGTTTCAATGAGCCTTGAGCTCTGTGGATCAAAACCTCTTGCTCTTAACGGCCAATGGAACTGGGGAGCAAACAGTAGATGCAAAACGTTTCCAAAAGCCAGAACTGCCCTGGGACCCCCGTCGACAGAGGTCTCCCCGCGATCTAGAAAATTATACCTGCCATTGCTGCATATTGTTTTAAATGTCTGCTTTGCTTTTGGGAGTGCAGTCCCATTATGTGTTTTGCAAGCTGGTCTCCGACCATAATAATGAATTATTATTATTATTACCTGCGGGCAGCTGCTCTGTGCATCTTTGTCTCTAGACTTTGCCATTAGTGGAGACCCCGTGCTCAAGGTCTGTCTCCCCGAGCCGCAGAAATGCTTTGTCCAACCATCTCCCCGCCCAAAATCCTTTCCCTGCTGCCTCTCGTTTCTCCGCGTGCGGGACCGCGTGGCAGAGAAAAGTGCCGCACATTGGATTCCCCCACGTCCGTCCGTGCGTCCGTCCGCACACACAAACACATTCACACACCCCTGCTAGAGAATTTCCCCGGCTTCAAAAAGGAGTCCGTCTAGCATCACTTCTTCCCCGGTTCGTCGTCCGCGGAGGAGCGAGCCTCGGCGATGCGGCTGAACTTTTCGAAGACGGCCTCGGCCGACAGTTTGGGGAGACCCCGGTCGAGGGGGCACTCATCCACCAGGCTGTTCATGGGCGTGGGGGGCAGCGGGGTGTCGTCGTCCGCGGCCAGGTCGTCCCCCAGGCGGTGTGGCTTCGCGGGGTCCTTCCTGGGGCCGCCGGGCCCCTGCTCTCGCTCGCAGGGTTCGGCGCCTCGGGGCTCCGGCCTTGTCTTGCCGTACGGGGCCGTGGCCTCGGGCTCCATGGTGGCGGGGGCCGGCCGGTCCCACTCCCGCAGGAAATCTCGGACGACGGGGAGGACTTTCTTGCGGGAGGCGGTGGTGTTGCCCTGGTGGTAGGCTTGGACGGTGGCGTACGGGCTGTCAAGGGGAGACAGGCTCAGGGGAGGGCTGCTGGAGGTTTCCAAAGCTCGGCAGACCTGGGGAAACAGAAACACAACAAGCCCGATGGTTATACAAGATACGTTCAACACAGTGGTACCTCGGGTTAAGTACTTAATTCGTACCGGAGGTCTGTTCTTAACCTGAAACTGTTCTTAACCTGAAGCACCACTTTAGCTAATGGGGCCTCCTGCTGCTGCCGCGCCACCGGAGCACGATTTCTGTTCTTATCCTGAAGCAAAGTTCTTAACCTGAAGCACTATTTCTGGGTTAGCGGAGTCTGTAACCTGAAGCGTATGTAACCTGAGGTACCACTGTAATAGTTTTGACTCCGTGCTAGCGTTCGAGTGACAAAGGAAGTAAAAGTAGGCGGATAACAATTTAGGATTAATTATGTTTCCCGCTTCTTGGGAGTGTGGGTGTCTGCACATATGTGTGGTTTTGTATGGAATGTTTGGGAGGAAATAAGACAGTAAATAACAGATAACAAATTAAATATTGATGTATGTAATTTTTATTTCTTAATTATATTTAGTGGTAGAATGGCTGTATTGTTTTTTGTAACATAAAATCATTCAATAAAAATTATTTAAAAAAAGAAAAGAAAAGCAATGACAAACCTAGACAGCATCTTAAAAAGCAGAGACATCACCTTGCCGACAAAGGTCCGTACAGTTAAATCTCTGGTTTTCCCAGTAGTAATGTGAGAGCTGGACCATAAAGAAGGCTGATCGCCAAAGAATTGATGCTTTTGAATTCTGGTGTTGGAGGAGACTCTTGAGAGTCCCATGGACTGCAAGAAGATCAAACCTCTCCATTCTGAAGGAAATCAACCCTGAGTGCTCACTGGAAGGACAGATCCTGAAGCTGAGGCTTGCAGCACACGGAAACGCAGTTTACCTTCCCACAGGAGTGGTGCCTATTTATCTACTTGCACTTTGACGTGTTTTCAAACTGCTAGGTTGGCAGGAGCAGGGACCGAACAACGAGAGCTCACCCCGTCGCGGGGATTCGAACTGCCGACCTTCTGACCGGCAAGTCCTAGGCTCTGTGGTTTAACCCACAGCGCCACCCGTGTCCCTTAAAAAAGGTGTAGTCATAGGTATATCAGCGAATCCAAATCCGAATGGTCAAATTGTGTTATTACTGTTATCATGGGGTTTTTTTGTATGTGTATTTTGTGGTTGATGTTTGTATCGAAAAATTGATTAAATAATTTTTTTAAAAAAGCAAGGCGGAGGGCTGAAAACCTCTTTCCACAAAGGGTTTTCCTGATGCAAAAAGGTTTTGTTTTTCAGCCCTTTGCCTTGCATTCTGGGCTTTGGGAAACTCCCAAACAGATTCCCAACAGCCTCGTGAGAGTTTCCAGCACTTTGGTAAGCCCCCTTTCTATGTATTTATTTTTCATCGCTGTGCGTACAGCGGCAATTGTGCATGTGAAATTACTTGTGTTCCTACCTTACTTATTCAAACCTCGCATTTCCCCCCCCCCCCCCAGACCAAGACTCAAATTAGAACCACACAGATGAAATACAGAAAGCTGAAAAACAACGGTTCAAAAGTAATTAGGTCCTCGCAGAATTACGTGGCCACAGAGTTTAAAAAACCGAATCGGTTAGAAATGCAGATCACGAAACGGCTGCCGTGTATGCCTTTCGCTGTTTGGATATTGCTGTGCCCTTACTTTCATAAACCAATAGTCAATACTGAAAATAAATGTGTGCAGCCTGGGGTCTCACGACGACAGGAGAAAGGGGCGAGAAAAGGTTAAGGAAATAAAATGAAGCAAGCAAATAAAGAGCCTTAGCTCAGCTGCAGGCGGTTGGAGGATGGATGGTGGCTAACAGATTGAGGTTGAATCCTGACAAGACAGAAGTACTGTTTTGGGGGGACAGGGGGCGGGCGGGTGTGGGGGACTCCCTGGTCCTGAATAGGGCGACTGTGCCCCTGAAGGACCAGGTGCGCAGCCTGGGAGTCATTTTGGACTCACAGCTGTCCATGGAGGCGCAGGTTAACTCTGTGTCCAGGACAGCTGTCTACCAGCTCCATTTGGTACGCAGGATGAGACCCTACCTGTCTGCAGACTGTCTCGCCAGAGTGGTGCATGCTCTGGTTATCTCCCACTTGGACTACTGCAATGCGCTCTACATGGGGCTCCCTTTGAAGGTGACCCGGAAACTGCAATTAATCCAGAATGCGGCAGCTAGACTGGGGACTGGGAGCGGCCGCCGAGACCACATAACACCGGTCCTGAGAGATCTGCATTGGCTCCCAGTACGTTTCCAAGCACAATTCAAAGTGTTGGTGCTGACCTTGAAAGCCCTAAACGGCCTCAGTCCTGTATAGCTGAAGGAGCGTCTCCACCCCCATCGTTCTGCCCGGACACTGAGATCCAGCGCCGAGGGCCTTCTGGTGGTTCCCTCATTGCGAGAAGTGAGGCTACAGGGAACCAGACAGAGGGCCTTCTCGGTAGTGGCACCCGCCCTGTGGAACGCCCTCCCATCAGATGTCAAAGAGATAAACAACTACCTGACATTCAGAAGACATCTTAAGGCAGCCCTGTTTAGGGAAGTTTTTTATATTTAACGCTGTACTGTTTTTAACACTTGATTAGGAGCCGCCAAGAGTGGCTGGGGAAACTCAGCCAGATTATTATTATTATTATTATTATTATTATTATTATGCAGTGCATATGTTTGGACTGCAGAAGGCCATCTGCAGCGGCGCCTCCGCGCAAGGCTACAAAAGAGGAAGGCCAGACCAAAGTCCACCTCATGGGCCCCGTCTTCAGGACGGAGGGGCTTTCCTCCCACCTGTTGGTCGCATCCTGAGACCCCAACCACTCACCTCGATCAGAGAGGCGAAGGATGGGCGTAGAAGGGGTGGCAAAGGCGAGAGAAATCGTCCTAAGCTGGGCTCGCTCTCTCGCACCGCCGGCGTGGAAGTTTCTAGGGCTGTTGATAAGAGCCTCTTATTTTAGGTCTTTTTGACAGCCCCTTTTGGAAATGTGGAAGTCAGCCGAGGACAGCAGCCCCTGGATGGCGGTGACTCACTTGTGGGCTGTCCGCGACGTCAGGCAAATCCAGAAACAGCGGCCACAGGATCTGAGCCTGCCGTCGCGATGCCAGATTAGCCTTTGCCAATAAAAGGCAGAGGAGAGGGTGGGGTGGGGGTTAGGAACAGTCCCAAAATATGCCTTCACAAAGAGGAGGCCCCCCTCATCTGACAGCAAGGTCAGCTCAGAACGGTCAAAAGCCTTTTTTTGGCGCTTCGACGCAGGGCTAGCTCGGATTTTCTGGGTCGAGGGCCGCTTCTGTAATTCGTGGACCCTCCGGGGGCCACGTGGCGGCAGAAAGTGGCTACATGACGCCACGCACACGATGCGCAGCACATGTGTACAGCTGAGATCAGAGAATTGTTGCGTTGGAAGGGACCCAGAGGGTCATCCAGACCAACCCCCCCCCCTGCTGTGGAGGAAATTTTCTCTCTCCAAAGAGCTCAAGGTGGTCCACGTGGTTCTCCCCCTCCTCCTTTAATCCCCACAACAACAACCCTGTGAGGTAGGTTAGGCAGAGAGAAGACAGCAACTCGGCCAAGGTCAGAACCAGGGAGTTTCACGGCTGAGTGGGGATTCGAACCCGTGTCTGTCCCGGGTTCTAATTCAGAACTCTCATCACTGTGCCATGC
This sequence comes from Podarcis pityusensis, assembly GCF_964106645.2. Classification (NCBI taxonomy): domain Eukaryota; kingdom Metazoa; phylum Chordata; class Lepidosauria; order Squamata; family Lacertidae; genus Podarcis; species Podarcis pityusensis. The sequence goes on along the minus strand of NC_138041.1, from coordinate 3,922,362 downwards.
TGTATCCCGCACAGCAGAGCAGCGGTTGCAAGTGCTTCCGCATAAACTAGCATGGAAATTCTCAACAACAGCCCTGCAGGGTTGTTCGTTTCGAAGTTGCAATTGCTTTGGAAAAGAGGGGGGTTTAACGGAATTTACGCGGGTCCCAGAGAACCAAAGTTTAGCTGGATGAAGGTCCAAGGTTCAAGGAGAATCCACGCCGGATCATGCCCCAAAGGCCCATCCTAGACCAGGATCCTTTTATTGCAGCAGCCATCTAGCCCAGTACTGTCTGCTCTGACCGACAGCATCTCTCCTGCGTTTCAGGCAGGAGATCCCGTATTTTTTGCTCTATAAGACTCACTTTTTCCCTCCTAAAAAGTAAGGGGAAATGTGTGTGCGTCACATGGAGCGAATGCAGGCTGCGCAGCTATCCCAGAAGCCAGAACAGCAAGAGGGATTGCTGCTTTCACTGCGCAGCGATCCCTCTTGCTGTTCTGGCTTCTGAGATTCAGAATATTTTTTTTCTTGTTTTACTCTTCCAAAAACTAGGTGCGTCTTGGGGTCTGGTGCGTCTTATAGAGCGAAAAATACGGTACTTCCCAGCTCTACGTGTGGATGCTGTCGGATATTGGACTGGGGACGTCCTTCGTGCAAAACGAGCGCTAGGCCACAGAGCTACAGCTCTCCCTCTAAAACTAAAATCTTAAGATTCTAGTCCTCAGGGTTCTGAATGCTGATCTGAAGAGCAACGCAGGAAGCTGCTTCCTGCAGACTCAGATCACGGACCCAGTGGCTCTTCGGGGCTTCAGGAATATATTTTGCTGCCCAAGGTGGAGATCCTGGGGACTGAACCTGGGGGACCTTCCCCTAGGCTCCCCCAAATTCTAGCCTGCCTTCCGGTTCCAAATAGCACTGCACCCGCCCATCCCCTTTGCCTGAGCCCTACCAATGCCGCAGCCCTGACTTTGCGAGGCTCGTTTGACAACCACAAGAAATCGAGCCTTTGGGGTCATCATCGGGCCGGCTCTGTGGAACTCCCTGCCACTGGAGATCCAGCAGGAGAACTTTAAAACACCTGCTGAAAACTTTTCTATTCCAGCAGGAGTACGTCCTTCCACAAGGGTCAATTCATGTCCGTTTTTAACTTTCTAATGGATTTATAGTATGGTTTTATTGCTTTAAACTGCTTTGGCATGTACATTTGTTTATGATATGGTGGTAGAAAAGCAATTTTTAAAAATAATGATGGAGTAGGGAGAGGTAAGTAAAGGAACCCCTGACCGTTAGGTCCAGTCGTGACCGACTCTGGGGTTGTGGCGCTCATCTCGCTTTACTGGCCGAGGGAGTCGGCGTACAGCTTCCGGGTCATGTGGCCAGCAGGACTAAGCGGCTTCTGGCGAACCAGAGCAGCGCACGGAAACGCCGTTTACCTTCCCGCCAGAGTGGTACCTATTTATCTACTTGCACTTTTGACATACTTTCAAACTGCTAGGTTGGCACGAGCAGGGATTCAGCAACGGGAGCTCACCCCGTTGCGGGGATTCGAACGGCCGACCCTCTGATCAGCAAGTCCTAGGCTCTGTGGTTTAACCCAAAGCGCCACCCGTGTCCCATAGGGAGAGGAGCCCCCCCTAAAAAAAAACAACACACCAAACCAGTGGGCAGCATCAAAGCTACAGCCAGCCTTGCAACCTGCCCAGCCTTGAAGGCCTTTCTTTGCCAGAGGTGAAAGCTGTGAGGACTTCCCACTGAAAAAGAAAGAAAGAAAAACCACCCAAAGAATTGCCCTCATTTGTATTCAAGGAGGAAGGGCAGAGAGGGAGAAAAAGACGATTTTTACAGCTGCCTTGTCAAGGACGGAGGCTGGGGGAATTAGCCGCTTTGCGAACCGTGTCCCTCGCTTGTTATGCGTCCATTAACTTCTCCCGCTTCCTAATAAGCTCCTTCCAGGGGGCGGCGTGCAGAGGAAGAACCGCAAAAGATATCGAGTTAAGGAGAATGGTTTGGGGCCTCTTTCTTTTGCAATAAAAATTTAAGATCATCTATATCTATAATAAATGTTATTTAAATGTACCAACCAAGCACAAACATAGATATGTGGACCACATGTCTGGAGCAGCACAGGAAGGCCGTCCTGAAACCATTTTGACTCCTAAACTGACCAAATGTTTTCTCTGCAAGGAGGGAGGGCAGGAATTGGGTAATCACCGTCTCAAAGGAATGGGCAGATTCTCTGAATGTAATGCGTTAGGTCCCATCTTAAAAAGCAGAGACATCACCTTGCCAACAAAGGTCCGGATAGTTAAAGCTATGGCTTTCCCAGTAGGGATGTATGGAAGTGAGAGCTGGAGCACAAAGAAGGCTGATCGCCGAAGAATGGATGCTTTTGAATTCTGGTGCTGGAGGAGACTCTTGAGAGTCCCATGGACTGCAAGAAGATCAAACCTCTCCATTCTGAAGGAAATCAGCCCTGAGTGCTCACTGGAAGGACAGATCCTGAAGCTAAGGCTCCAAGACTTTGGCCACCTCATGAGAAGAGAAGACTCCCTGGAAAAGACCCTGATGTTGGGAAAGATGGAGGGCACAAGGAGAAGGGGATGACAGAGGACGAGATGGTGGGACAGTGTTCTCGAAGGTGCCAACATGAGTTTGACCAAAATGCGGGAGGCAGTGGAAGACAGGAGTGCCTGGCGTGCTCTGGTCCAGGGGGTCACGAAGAGTCGGACACGACTAAATGACTAAACAACAACAATAATTCTCTTCTTGGCCTCTTTTATTTTCTCCGACCGATGGAGAACCTACAAAGGACTCTATAAGGGCTCTTGTGTTCCCCATAAGGGAAAAAGGGCAGATTATTGTTTATTACACTTTAAATGTACTGCGCAGCGAAAAAGGTTTCCAATCCCACCAAGCAGCCCACACATGCGTGCCCAGTTTGCTCCTCGCGGTAAACGGTCCTTCAACAACCTCCAAATGTTCTGGACCGCAATGAAAAAAGAAGAGTCTGCAGGATGAGGCCCATGGCCCACCTAGGCCAGGATCCTGTTCTCATGGAGCCAACCAAGGGCCTGTGAGTGTGATAGGAATTTTGAGGTCTTAGATATATAATAAATGTTCATAAATGTACCAACCAAGCACGTACATAGATCAGCACAGGAAGACCGACCTGAAACCATTTTTGATTCCCAAACTGACCTCAATTCTTTCTCTGCAAGGTCAAAGGAAAATGGAAAAGCCTCCCCATTGCCTTTTTCTTCACAAATCCTGTCTTAAGGGTATGTCTGTGTATGAACAGGGTGAGCCTGTGACCTGGCTCAGGAACTAAGTATTTATCATTACAAAAGACTGGCCAGGTTCCCCAGGGTATCCAATCAAGTGAGCATTAACAGGCAACCTGTCACATGAGATAAACAACGCACTCAGATTTCTGCTGTAGACCGCCTTTTCTGTGATGTAGGTATGTGGGTGGAAGTCTTGAGCTACACCCCTTCTGTGATGTATGTATGATGTTTCTGGGGATGGTCTTGATCTACAGGGTGGCAATTTCAAAAGTCTATACAGTGGTACCTCGGGTTACATACACTTCAGGTTACATACGCTTCAGGTTACAGACTCCGCTAACCCAGAAATAGTGCTTCAGGTTAAGAACTTTGCTTCAGGATGAGAACAGAAATCGTGCTCCAACGGCGCGGCGGCAGCAGGAGGCCCCATTAGCTAAAGTGGTGCTTCAGGTTAAGAACAGTTTCAGGTTAAGTACGGACCTCCGGAACGAATTGAGTACTTAACCCAAGGGCTTGCACACCATTGTTCAGGGTTCCTCCTCCCTCCTGCGCGTGGTGAGTGAGCAACAGATCAATAAAGATCAAGCTTACTAGCTGCTTTGCTTCTCAATATTCTCTGGTTGGCCTCTGTTATTTTCTCCTACCAATAGGGAACCTACGTAAGGACTCTATATGGGCTCTTGGATACCCCATCAGGGGAAAAGGGCAGATTTTTGTTTATAACATGGGAAACCAGCAAGTAGGATTTGAGTTCAAGAGCAGCTCTCTCCTCCTGTGCTTTCCAGAGACTGGGATTCAGAAGGATCGCTGCCTGCAGCTTTTGAAGGCAGAGAACAGCCATCATGCCTAGCAGCCATCGCTAGGCCTCTCCTCCACCATAAATTTGCCCTGTCCTCTTTCAAAGCCGCCCAGGTTTCAAAGCCATCTTGTAGGAGGGAGTTCCGCAGGTCAACTCAGCGCTTTGCGAAGAAGGAATTCCTTCGATCTGTCCCGAATCTTCCAACACCCAACTTCACCCTTCAACAGCCCTCCATCGTGCCCCCCCCATGAGTGTTTTGGAAGGTTGTGCCCTTGAGCTCTTCCATGCCCAGGCAGGGGGCAGAGATGGATGTCTGCGTTGAAGCTAGCCTCATGCATAAAACCGACATTTCTATCCGTTGCTCCGCCCAGTTTTGCCCCTGGCCCTGCCCACCACCAGCACACGGTCCCCAGAAGGCGCCGTCTCCGAAGAGGCCTCGCCCCTCGGAAGGGCTGGTTGTTGTTTTTCAAACACCCCAAAGGGAATCTCTCTTGCAAGACAATGCTATGGTGGACGGGCTCTCGGCAGCGTCAAAGACGAACAAGTTCGCTGCAGCGGAAGCTTCCGAAACACAAACGCCTGTCTTCGGCAGGCGGGGAAATTTCGCGGTCAAGTGAAAAGCAGCCGCGGTTCGGAGCGAAAGGATTTTGGGGGACGGCTGGCTTGGAAGTTGAAATAAATTGGATTCCATCGGTCTGGGCACAAATAGAGACAAGGGTTCCCTCTCCCACTGGCTGTGTTATCGCAAGTTGTCACAAACCACCACTGAGCAAATTTTATTCTTGCAACTGAAACACTGCAGAGGGTTTGTTTCGCTTTTGGTTGCTTTTTGAGCGTATTATTCACAATTTTTGATGCTTCTCTAGCCGGCTGGGGGTGGGCGTGGGGGGGTTGGCTTTCTCCCTGCACCCGAATGATTGCATTAACTCACATGCAGATTGAATTAACCAGTTGCTTAACTAGAACTGATATGATTACTCAGCCAAGGGTTATTTCTTTCAAGCAGGAGACAGCCTCCAAAGCACTTCTCCAAATTTAAATAAATAAGTTTTTCCCATAAAATTTATATACCGCTTGGTGGGGGTTGGGGTTGGGGGGGGCCCACACCACTAAGCGATTTGCAAAAAGGATAAAACAATGAAATTATCAGTAAAGAGACAGTTAAAAACTGGCATTTTAAACCTTCAGAAATCAGCGCTAGGCTGAAAACGAGATTTCAATGCACTTGAATGTTCTACATGTCTGGAGAGGCTTGCTTAAACTTTTACCCTTTGGGGGGGAAACTAAGCCAACTGAAAAGCATGATTTTAATAATAATAATAGGTCAGAATGAGATTTTCCCGGGTTCCTACAACGCTGCCCAATTTTCCAGTTTGAAATACAGGTTGCAGTTTCGTAAACATTCAATGCACTTTGGAAAAAATGAAGCCCTCTGAAAATGCTGAGGACTGGGGGCTTGATCTTTTAAAAAATAATAATAAGGGAGTGGTATAGTCTCCAAGATTCTCACCACGCTGCCATATTTTTTTGTATTGAAATACAGGTTGCAGGTTTGTAAACATGCATGTAATAATAACAATAATAATAATAAACATTAGTAGTAGGTTGTGCAGGAGAGAAAATTTATCCTAAGCCCTATTGGACACAGCAGCATATCCGCACTGAGCAAATGCATTCAGGGTGGTTAAAAAAGGAGGCGCCTTTGATTCCTGCCAGAACACACAAACGAGCTTTTTAAATACCGGCAGGGAGGAAGAAAGAAAGGGAGGAGAAAATGGAATCCGTTAACACCCTTCCTTCTTAAAGCTCAGCCTGTGCAGAAAAAAAAGGAATCAAATCAATACAGAATCGAATTAATGCAGGGCTGAGAAGGAGACCCTCCGCCACTCAAAGATGGGGAGTGGGGCAGAGGACAGAGGAAAGGGGGGGGTGCAAGAAAGAAGACCCTCCCCAGAGACCCCACTTACCTTCCTTCAGGCAGGCCGGGGGAAATGTAGTGTGACAACCGCGAGCATGACAGGGCTTTCCTGCGCACTGAACGTCCCCCCACTTAGTTAGCTGGTGATCTCAGAAACCTTTGACCGTGGTTAATAAATGACGACTGCTTTAGCAGAGGGGTGGGGGACCCACTCGCCTGCGTAAACATCCCTCCCCCTTGCCTTGGGAGTCAGCCAAGCAAGGCTCCCTTCTCTCCAGACGGATGGATGGATGGATGGATGAATAAGGACTGTCTCTCCTGGCCCACACACGCCCGGCTATGGCAACGGGGAAGATCTGGGGAGAAGCAGGCAGAGGATATGGGGTGGAGACTTTGGGGCACCGTGGAAATGTAGTGTGAGAGCTGACGGGGAGGAAGGGAGCCCAGGAAAAGGACAAAGGACTCGATCAAAATAGCAGGGATTTTTTTTGTCCGCGCATGGAAACCTTGCAGGTCTCGACTTCGAACTCTGGAAGAGAAAGGTGGCTTTCGGACCAGTAGCCAATTTTGCAAGGGGGGAGTTCCCAACAGTTCAGATCCAGGGGAGGGGTGAATGTTGTTTCCTTGGGGGGTGGGGTAATGTGGCAGCAGGTGGGGCCAAAGTGGTGGGGGTTTGTGGAGTGGGTGGGGTTTTGGAAAGGGGCCATGGGTTCAGCTGCAGGTTACCCCGGCACGGATCAATTGGGAGGCCTGATTTCGCATGCTTGTGTGCATCTAGTGTTTACACCATCGTAAAGAGGTTCAGAAAAGGAGGGTGGATCCGTACGAAAGGCGTTCCGAGTTAAAATCAACGCACGCCGACGCAGCCCCACGTAAAAACTACATGCACCGTGAACAAACGTTCATTTCTAAATGCCCCAAGCAAATCGAAGCTATTTTAACACATATAAGAAGAAATAACATTGCACAAACCCCCAATAAAACGATGTAAAACCTAAATTATTATTTTTTAAAAGCCAGAACGAACATAACATTATGAATTTCCCCAGGCAAGATACAGCAGCCTCTTTTAGGTAAATAAAAATCCCCTATCAATTATTTCAGACAGAAAACGTGTAGTCTTTGGTACTGAGTATCTATCCTGTCAAAAGAGCAGATAAACGATGGGGTCTTACCCCAGCTGGACTACAATTCCCATCAGCCCCCACCAGCGCAGATGTATGGGAGTTGAGGTGCAAAAGATCAAGCTGGGGAAGCCTGAATGGACCTCTCTAACATTTGTCCCACCAGCGTGGAAGTCAGAGAGCTTTGTCCGAAACTGCTGCAATTCTACATGTTCGCCCGAGGCGAGCAACAGAAATCATGCAAGCGAATAGGAGCAGAGTTCACTCTTTTCATACATTTCAGTCCATGAACATTACATAATGACATTACACACTGGCCAACGAAATGCCCCAAAGGGAAACCTTGACGCAGGACCTGAGCACAAGAGCCACTCTTCCTTCCTGTTGTTTCCAGCAACAAGCATTCAAAATCATCTAATAGCCTTCCCCTCCACCAATGTTCCTAATCCATTTCTAAAGCCATCATTGCCTCCTGTGGCAGCGAGTTCCACAGTTCAACAGCGTGCTGGGTGAAGAAGGAATTCGTTTTATCTGTCCTCCCAACATTCCACAATTCATTCCACAATCGATAAGGGACTCTAGCAATAAAGGAGGCTGCCTGGGAGGTGGGAGGTAAAGACAGCAAACTTGCAAAGGGGGGGAAACAGGAAGACTAAAGCAATGAGGAGAGAAATTAGAAGAAAAGGAGGAGCAAAAAACTGCTCCAGCTAAGGAAAAGACACTAAGGCAAACAAGAGGGAAGGGAGTGTTGAAAGGCAGCAGCTGATCGGTAAGCGATCAGGAAGGGAGATAAGGGACACTAGCAATAAAGGAGGCTGCCTGGGAGGGGGGAGGTAAAAGCCCATGGATCCTCAGGATTTTTACATTGGGTCGCCCCAAATTCACCATCAGATCACATAGCATGTCCATGGCTACAGCCTGCACCCAAAAAATCACGTATCCACTGTTCTGTGGGGCCGCAGCGTCGGAAAAACGTGGTTACAAAGCATGGATCCACATGAATTCTCAGGAGTTTTGCATTGGGCTACCCCAAATCACATGTCAAATCACATGTCTGTGGCCACAGCATGAACCACAAAAATCACACATCCACTGTTTCGTTCAGATTTTGTTTTTCTTGTTTTCCTCCTCTAAAAACTAGGTGCATCTTATGGAGCGAAAAATACGGTATGTTAGTCTTGGCCAAAACAGGTTTTAGCGGAAGCCGGACTGCAGCAGAATGGAAACGGCGGCGATTGCAACGAATGCCGGAGGGGATGGAAATCTCTCCCTCTTTAAACACCCCTAGTTTAAAGGCACAGGAGTTCAGAAATGAACGTGACCAGCCTATCACTGAGAAAAGGGTGGGGCTATTTCTAATCAATGCTTTGCGGGGACCAATAAGGAAGAGGCCCCTTGCAGCAACCTGTTGTGTTTTCTAGGGAAGGACTAGCTATTCTTTCTCTCATGCCGACAGGGCGCCATTCGAACTCACCGCTGCCTGGAGTTCCGGGTGCTGGCTGTACACGGCGAGCTGCCTGAAAGGCACGTTCTGCTCGTTGAAGGAGATGGTCATGGCAAGCAAGGCGTCGTAGCTCCTCTGTCGGCAGAAGGCAGACAGCTCCTGCTCCAAACCGGGACGGCGCAGGAAGGCCTGAGTGGAGAGGAGGAGCGTGAGAAGAGACAAGGAGGAAGGCAACACAGGCACACCTGAAATGGTTTCTGGCCCCTTCCTGTGCTCACCTGTAGGTTCATGTATACGGCGCTGAGCGCAATCACAGCAGTTTCCCCAGAGAGGGCCTTGAGGTCCTTCCTCAGCATCTGGTCTGTGGTGAGTCCTGGTCATAAAAACATAAGAAGAGCTTTCCTGGATCATGCCAGCGGCCCATCTACCGTATTTTTCGCTCTATAGGACGCACCCGACCATAGGATGCACCTTGTTTTGGAGGGGGAGAAGAAAAAAAAAATCTCCCCTCTCTGCTCAGCGCCCCTTCAGCAAAGCGGCAGGAGAAACGGAGCCCCTTCCATTTCTCCTCCCACTTCGCTGAAGGGGTGCTGTGCAGCTCTCCCTCTCTGCTGAAGCCAGGAGAGTCTTGCTCTCCCGGCTTCAGTGAAAGGAACCCGAAGCCTTCGGAGCACAGCGCGAGTTCCCACTGCGCCCCAAAGGCTTCAGGGATAGCCACCTGAAGCCTTTAGAACGCAGCAGGAACTCGCGCTGTGCTCCAAAGGCTTCGGGTTCCTTTCGCTGAAGCCAGGAGAGTCAGTGCGCACCGACCCCTCTCGTTCTCCAGGCTTCAGTGAAAGCAATGCGAAGCCTCCAGAGCGCGGAGGGAGCGCTTCCTCTGCGCTTCGGAGGCTTTGCCTTGCTTTCGCTGAAGCCAAGGAGCTTGCATTCGCTCCATAGGACGCACACACATTTCCCCTTAATTTTTGGAGGGGAAAAGTGCATCCTACAGAGCGAAAAATACGGTAGTTCAGCATCCCGTTCCCACAATGGCCAAAAATGCCCCAAGAACCTGGGAATCGAGATCGACTGCCTCTGGACCTGGAGGTTCCATAAGAACATCAGAAGAGGTCTCTAGCTGGACCAGGTCAATGGCCCACTTAGTCCAGCATCCCATTCTCGCCGGGTCCAGCCGGATGCCTTGATGGGAAGCCCCTAGGCAGGACCTGAGTTCGAAAGCACTCACCCCGCCTGTGATTCCTAAGAAATAGTACAGTCATACCTCATGTTACGTCCGCTTCATGTTACGTTCTTTCAGGTTACGTCCCGTGGCGACTTGGAAGTACCGGAAAGGGTTACTTCCGGGTTTCGCAGCTCGCGCATGCACAGAAGTGCAAAATGACGTTACGCGCATGCGCAGAAGTGGCGAATTTGAACCTGCGCATGCGCAGATGCGCCGCTGCAGGTTGCGCTCTTTTCATGTTGCGAACGGGCCTCTGGAACGGATCCCGTTCGCAACCAGAGGTACCACTGTACAGTCATACCTTAGGTTTAAGTAGCTTTGGGATGAATATTTTCGGGTTGCGCTCTACAGCGACCCGGAAGTAACGGAGTGCGTTACTTCCGGGTTTCGCCGCTCGCGCATGCGCAGACGCTCAAAATGATGTCACGCGCATGCGCGGAAGCGGTGAATCGTGACCCGCGGATGCGCGGATGTGGGTTGCGTTCGCTTCAGGATGCGAACAGGGCTCCGGAACGGATCCTATTCGCATCCAGAGGTACCACTGTATTCAGAAGCACCTTGCCTCCAGCAGTGGGAGGGAGTTCCAGAGTTTAACTCTGCTCTGGCACAAATAAGGGCTTCCTTTCGCTTGCCTTCAATCACCCAATATTCAGCTTCAAGTTTTATTTTTACAAGAGAGGGAGAGAAACCTTTCTCCCCCCCGATCCACGCTCCCAGAACGATGCATCATCTTATTCACCTCTTACCCTGTCCCTCCTTACTTGCCTTTCCTCTAAATTAAAAATAGCCCCAAGTGTGTATTTTACCTTTTCTTATACGGGAGTTGCCCCACTCCCCCTGCCCTCAGTAGTTTTGGTTGCCCTTTTCTCAACCATTCCGGCTCTGCAATATCCTTTATGAGGCAAGACTAAGGAGGGCGGTGGGCGGCTCATACCTGAGACATCAAACTTGGCCCTCTGCAGGGCTTCAAAGATGACATTTCTCGAGGGCAGATCGGGGAACTTCGACTCCAAAAGGGAAACGTAATGGGTGTCCTTCGCGGTCACTTTGCCAGCTTCAGGGGACATGTTGACACAGTCCAGAACGATCGTGCCTGCAGAGTCAAGGAAGAACCAGGATCAAGAGGCGACACACGACAGTCCAATCCGGAAAGAATCTTTTACGTTTGCAGGTTTGAAAGACAAGAAGGGTGAGAACTGTGGTTCCCAAACTTTGGGGGGGCCAACCTCCCCTCCTTGATTCTACCACCTAAAGGTAAAGGGTAAAGGGACTCCTGACCATTAGGTCCAGTCATGGCCGACTCTGGGGTTGCGGCGCTCATCTCGCTTTACTGGCCGAGGGAGCCGGCGTACAGCTTCCGGGTCCTGTGGCCAGCATGACTAAGCCGCTTCTGGCGAACCAGAGCAGCGCATGGAAACGCCGTTTACCTTCCCGCCGGAGTGGTACTATTTATCTCCTTGCACTTTGACGTGCTTTCGAACTGCTAGGTTGGCAGGAGCAGGGACCGAGCAATGGGAGCTCACCCCGTCACGGGGATTCGAACCACCAACCTTCTGATCGGCAAGTCTGAGGCTCTGTGGTTTAACCCACAGCACCACCCGCGTCCCGGTTCTAGCCCCTACCCATCCCTATTAAAAAGCTTTATGCAGAATAGTGGTTTGCGCAACCCACTAGGGAGGAGAGCAACACAACAAAATTCAAAACAGTAACAATCAATTGCATATTTATTCAAAACCCAGTTAGAACTATTCAGTTTAACGTATGCAGCAAAATTGATCCAGTGATGCCAGTTTTTCAAAGTCTGGGAGCCAGCGACACTTCCAGCACCCCCTCCCACCCCATTGCTTCTTAGTGACCCCTAGGTAATCCTACGGGGGCCCCAGGGGGTGGAAACACCCACTTAGGGAACTAATGGGTTAGAAGACAACTGCTCAGAGGTTATCATTCACTTGCTGATTTAGTAGCAAGCTACCAAGGCTGCAAAGAATTGGTCCCCGAAGAAGAATTCTGTCTAGCTCCAAAGCTGGCTGCCTTAACTAGAACTATGGATGCAAGAAAAATTTGTCAGAACATCAGAAACCTCTGCCATATATGCAACAGTAGCCGCCAGGCTACTGACTGCAAAAAATTGGAAAAGTAGTATAATGCCGACAAAAACAGAGTGGCTTGCCAAATTATTGGAGTATTACAATATGTCCAAAACAATGGGAGAAATTGGAAGGATCTCAAAAGAGAAGATAGACAAGGATTGGAAGGTGTTTAAAGAATATTTGCTAAATCATATTGAAAAACCAGAACTCCTGTTAGAATAAACAGGTTCCGCTATAAATACTAAAATATCAAATACTATGGATAACAATGTGTAACAGAAAAAGAAGTAGAAAGTTGGTTTAATAGTGTGTGAAAGAAAGTAATAGAAATGGAAAGAAATGGAAAGAAATTGCAATTGAGTAGATTGGAAGTCTAGCACAGGGTGGGGTGAGAGAAGGTGGTGGGAAAAGGAAGTACCGTGACCACAGACATGTGATCTGATGGTGAATTTGGGGTGACCCAATGCAAAAATCCTGAGGATCCATGGGCTTTTACCCCCCCCCCGCAGCTTCAGCTAGCCTCCCTTATCTCTCTTCTGATCCCACTGATCAGCTGTTTCCTTTCAACACTCCCTTCCCTTGTTTGCCTTAGTGTGGTATCTTTTCCTTAGCTGGAGCAGTTTTTTGCTCCTCCTTTTCTTCTAATTTATCTCCTCATTGCTTTAGTCTTCCTGTCCCCCCCCCCTTTGCAAGTCTGCTGTCTTTACCTCCCCCCTCCCAGGCAGCCTCCTTTATCTCTAGCGTCCCTTATCTCACTTCCCGATTGCAAACGATCAGCGGCTTTGTTTCAACACCTGCTTCCCTCTTTAAAAAAAAAAAAAAAAGCATGATCTGCTTTTTGCAGGGACCACGCATTCGCTCCATAAGACGCACAAACATTTCCCCTTACTTTTTAGGAAGAAAAAAGTGCGTCTTATGGAGCAAAAAATACGGTATGTGCGGGATTGAATGTGGGTATGTAGGAATATTTTTAAGGATCGTATGAAATGTATGTTTGCTTGTATATCCGTAATATGTATGTATAAATGTTGAATTATCTTAATAAAAAATTTAAATAATAAAAAAAAAAGAACAGAAACCTCTGCCGGATCAAGCCAATGGCCAAACAGACGGCGAAATGAAGACCTGAGCTGCCCTGCAGTTTCCAGCAACAGGTATTCAGAAGCATTACTGCCCCAGACGTTAGAGGCAGAGCGAAGCCATCTTGGCTAGAACCCATTATCAGCCTTCTCTGCCATGAATTTATCCAATCCTCTTTTCGAGAGGGAGCCCAAAAAATCTAGAGCGTGCCATGTTGCCCAACGCTGCTCTGCAGGGCTACGGATTCCCCACCAGCCAGCATTTGCCTGCGGGTTGTTGGTTTTTTAACAAGCAACCACTTCCCCTCACGTCGCTGCAAGCCGCTAGTCCTCACCGTGCAAGAGAGCTGCTGTCTGCCTGTCCAAAACCTGCGACGGGCTCTGCAGGATCCTCTCCGTCACCAGCGTGGCGCACGAGCCCACCGGCTCTGCCGTGACTCTGCAGGGAGGGCCCCGCTCCCGCTCCAGGGGCCGGTGGTCGATCACCTCAACAACCGCCTCCTCCAGTGCCGCATCCCCACTGCAAAACAGGGGAGACGTAGCAGTGTCAATACATGCACCTCAACATGAGCAGATGCTGGAAGATATTTCAGCTTCGCTCGCTGTGCATCCTATCCTGAGAACATGGCTCACCGCTTGAGTCACAGCTAGGGCGCCACTGGGCATGCTTGCAGGTGTACCACCTGGCCAGTAGGGGGAAGTGGTCACTGAGGGAGGGGCCAGGCCCAAGGGTTTAGAGACAGCTCCCCTAGTGTCCATGTACTGCAACTGCATCTATCCCCAAACCATAGTTGTGTGGATCTGTTGGCCAATTCAGTTGTTCTAAGCATAAAGGTAAAGGTAAAGGGACCCCTGACCATTAGGTCCAGTTGTGGACAACTCTGGGGTTGCGGCGCTCATCTCGCATTACTGGCCGAGGCAGCCAGCGTACAGCTTCTGGGTCATGTGGCCAGCATGACTAAGCCGCTTCTGGCGAACCAGAGCAGCGCACAGAAACACCGTTTACCTTCCCGCCAGAGCGGTACCTATTGATCTACTTGCACTTTGAAGTGCTTTCGAACTGCTAGGTTGGCAGGAGCAGGGAACGAGCAACGGGAGCTCACCCCGTCACGGGGATTTGAACCGCCGACCTTCTGATCGTCAAGTCCTAGGCTCAGTGGTTTAACCCACAGCGCCACCCGCGTCCGTTCTAAGCATAGAACACCACATAACACCAGTCTTGAAAGATCTACATTGGCTCCCAGTACGTTTCTGAGCACAATTCAAAGTGTTGGTGTTGAACTTTAAAGCCCTAAACAGCCTCGGTCCAGTATACTCTGAAGGAGCGTCTCCACCCCCATCGTTCTGCCCAGACACTGAGGTCCAGCGCCGAGGGCCTTCTGGCGGTGCCCTCGCTGCGAGAATTGAGGTTACAGGGAACCAGGCAGAGGGCCTTCTCAGTAGTGGCACCCGCCCTGTGGAATGTCCTCCCATCAGATGTCAAAGAGAAGAACAACTACCTGACATTTAGAAGACATCTGAAGGCAGTCCTGTTCAGGGAAGTTTTTAATGTGTGACATTTTAATGTATTTTTAATCTTTGTTGGAAGCTGCCCAGAGTGGCTGGGGAAACCCAGCCAGATGGGCAGGGTACAAATAATAAATTATTATTATTATTATTATTAGGGCTGGGGGACAGCCATGGGGTTTCTCTGGCACCCATGAAGCCTCTGAGCTCCCTCACTGCCCTCTTGGCCACCAAAATCACACACTGCTGAAGGAGGTAGTTGGAAGAGTGACGCTCTTTCTCAATTCCTCCTTCAGCTCTATGTGCTTTTCAAGGCATCCGATTAATTCTACTGGCTCCAGATTTTACCTTGGAAAAGTGATGTGTCTGTGCGTGCGTGCGCATGCCCTTTCTCTTTCTGTCTTTTGTGGGGTGCTGATCTGGGCAAAGGGGATGGAGAAGCCACAAAATCAGGGTGCGGTTCAAAAATGCCGACAACCCATAGCTCATAAGACTCTACTCTCACCTCCAAGTCCTTTGGGTGCCCTACCGCTCCCCTACCTAGACAGCATCTTAAAAAGCAGAGACATCACCTTGCTGACAAAGTAATAGTTAAAAAATAGTTAAAGCTATGGTTTTCCCAGAAGTGAGAGCTGGACCATAAAGAAGGCTGATCGCTTTTGATGCTTTTGAATTCTGGTGCTGGAGGAAACTCTTGAGAGTCCCATGAACTGCAAGAAGATCAAACCGATCCATTCTTAAGGAAATCAGCCCTGAGTGCTCACTGGAAGGACAGATCCTGAAGCTGAGGCTCCAATACTTTGGCCACCTCATGAGAAGAGAAGACTCCCTGGAAAAGACCCTGATGTTGGGAAAGATGGAGGGCACAAGGAGAAGGGGACGACAGAGGACGAGATGGCGGGACAGTGTTCTCGAAGCTACCAGCATGAGTTTGACCAAACCGCGGGCGGCAGTGGAAGACAGGAGTGCCTGGTGTGCTCTGGTCCATGGGGTCACAAAGAGTCAGACAACAACAACAACCCTCTCCACTGACCTCGGCAGGACGTGGTGGTCAACCAGCGTCAGCAAAAGGAGGCCTGCCTGGTGTAGGGTGGCAAGGTCAATCTCGTCCCGGAAGACGAGCGAACTCTCCGCAATGCGCTGCTCTTTGAGGAGGAAGGTGCTCTCCGTGCGCAGAGGGAATTCTGAGCGGGGGATGTTCAGGACCGGGATGAAGGCTGCTTTCGAGTCTGGGGTGGTCTGCGGGGTGCAACGAAAGGTACATTAAAATCCAGGTCTCTGTTGCACGGATAAAATTTCTCATGTTACCCAGTCACTGAGTACCAATAAGAGCCTTGCAGATGTCTCCGAGCAACTGCGGAATTGGATGTCCTCAAACTCTCATTTTGTGGGGGGGAAAGAAGCAGGTTTCTAGTCCTTAAGGATATAAAAACAGGCCCGAAACTGCACAGGCAAAGCCCAGCATCAGTCACGAAGGAACATAGATCATAGATCAGGAAGTGTTGGGGTATAAAGCAAGGAGTCGAAAGGTATAAAGAAAAATATTACAAAGAACCTGTGCAAAAGAGGCAATTAAGCAATATTCCAAGATAAGGCATAATTATCTTTCAGTACTGGCCCTGACTTGGTGGAACGCTCTGTCACAAGAGACTAGGGCCCTGCGGGACTGGACATCTTTCCGCAGGGCCTGCAAGACAGAGCTGTTCCGCCTGGCCTTTGGTTTGGACTCTGGCCCTTATGTTTCCCTCCCCTTACGGTTTTGATCTGTGGGCTACTTTTAAAATGAGGCTGCATTTTAAATTGCATTTTAACCTGTATTTTAAATTGGGTCCCCCCCCCATTATGATTTTACTGTAATTTTACTGGTGTTGGCTGCCCTGAGCCCAGCTTTGGCCGGGGAGGGAGGGGTATAAATAAAATTTTTTATTATTATTAAACAGATCATGTTTTTATATATATATATATATATATATATATATATATATATATATATATATATCTTTTGTCTCCTCCCTTATATCTGACCATACTCAATTGTGTTATTTCCTTTTCCTTTTGTTGGATTGCTGCAATACTCTGTTTGTCTTGTTATATGTTTAATAAAACGATTTATTTAAAATTAAAAAAGGAAAAAAGGAAATGTTCAGCGGCTGAGGGGAAATGTCGCTCCCCATTCTCAGTCTTTTCTTACACAATCCACACCAAATTCAGTCCAGAGGACTCTGAGCCCAGAGCCGCCACATGGGGATGACCTCATCGCGCAGCGCCAGCCTTGCAGGAAAACTGCAGAACCAACCGTGGAAAGGGAGCAAAGAGGGCTCTTCAAAGGGGGCAAAGGGAAATGCTCCAAAGGGTGGAAGCGGAAGACCGACCTTTGCAAAGAAGTAAGCGAGGGCCAAAGCGGACACCATGGAGTCCAGGTCGCAGGCCTCGTTCCCCATCACCACGTGGACCTCTTGGTTCCTCCGGACGTGATCCTACCAAATAAAAACAAAGAAGAATCATAGAATAGAATCATAGAGTTGGAAGAGACCACAAGGGCCATCGAGTCCAACCCCCTGCCAAGCAGGAAACACCATCAGAGCACTCCTGACATATGGTTGTCAAGCCTCTGCTTAAAGACCTCCAAAGAAGGAGAATCCACCACACTCCTTGGCAGCAAATTCCACTGTCAAACAGCTCTTACTGTCAGGAAATTCTTCCTAATGTTTAGGTGGAATCTACTTTCTTGTAGTTTGGATCCATTGCTCCATGTCCGCTTCTCTGGAGCAGCAGAAAACAACCTTTCTCCCTCCTCTATGTGACATCCTTTTATATATTTGAACATGGCTATCATATCACCCCTTAACCTCCTCTTCTCCAGGCTAAACATGCCCAGCTCCCTTAGCCGTTCCTCATAAGGCATCGTTTCCAGGCCTTTGACCATTTTGGCACGTTCCAGTTTGTCAGTGTCCTTCTTGAACTTGATTGTGTAAGAAATTGGAGAGGAAACACAGAGGTTAAGCGATGGCTTTCCCTGGAGAAGGTCCATTCCCAGGTAGCGCTGGGAGAGACTCCTGCCTGAAACCCTGGAGAGATGCTGCCAGTCCATGCGGACAAGCCTGAGCTAGATGGAAGAAGGGTCCAACTCAAGGCTGCTTCCTACGTCTACACATTTTGCAAATGAAGAGAAACGGGTGCCTTGTGGATCGAGCCCAGGAGCGAGAGGCCTGGGTTTACCATTTGCCAGCCAGCGCTGTACTTACGCCCAGAGAAGCCTGTGTAGCCACAGGCCTGCTCCTCGGAAGGAAGGTGGTTTCTGGAGGACGAGAGCGCCTGTGGATTCGGGGGCAAAGGGGGGTGTTCTTGAGGACCTACAACGAAAGTTGTAGCCTTTCAGTGCTGGGTGCTAGGTCAAGGGTCGATCTCCCGCTAGCGAGGGCAGGGTTAAAATCTCCTACTCGGTTGTGAAAACTCAGGGGTTAAGGCCGCAATCACACCAGGCATTGAAAACACACACCTCTCAAAAGAATCCTGGGAACTGTAGCTTGGTAGGATTGATGGGCGCTGCACCTTTGTGAGGAGTGAGCTACAGTTCCCAGGATACAGGACTTTTGCCTTAGTCTCTTTCTCTTTCTGCCTAAGCATATTCCTTCCCTTCCTGCCCCCACCGATAATTTGTAAAAGGGTCACAACTCTGACACGGACACCCCACTATTGCGAACGCAAAACCTTTTGCCAATTGTGCAAGCATTATTTATCGTTTATTATTTACATAGATCTACATTTGTGTGTTGCGGTTGCTACCGGCACCCCAGTGCCCGAGTCTTTGTGTTTTCCTCCTCCTTTCCCATCCTTGTTTTCCTTTTGTGTTACGCCTTTTAAGATGGTCAAATCTGAAGGCGGTCACTGTATTGCTTACTGCTCTGGGACACTTTCCTGCTGAAGAGCAGAGTCTAAAATAAGAGATGGGAATACCACCAACACAAACCAGTCTCTGCCACGAAGCACCTTACACTCTTAAATTAAGGCAGGGAAAGGGGAACAAACTGAAGGGAAGCTCATCCGTGTAGTGTAGGGGTTAGCGTGTCAGACTAGGACCTGGGAGACAGGGTTCCAATCCCCCCACTCAGCCATGAAGCCAGATGTGAGCCAAGTACTGTATTTTTTGCTCTATAAGACTCACTTTTTCCCTCCTAAAAAGTAAGGGGAAATGTGTGTGTGTGTTATGGAGCGAATGCAGGCTGCGCAGCTATCCCAGAAGCCAGAACAGCAAGAGGGATTGCTGCTTTCACTGCGCAGTGATTCCTCTTGCTGTTCTGGCTTCTGAGATCCAGAATATTTTTTTTCTTGTTTTCCTCCTCCAAAAACTAGGTGCATCTTGTGGTCTGGTGCGTCTTATAGAGTGAAAACTACGGTACTATCCCTCTCAGCCTAACCCACTTCACAGTTGTTGTGGGGTTCAGTGAGGAGAGGGAGAACCACGCCAGCCACCTTGAGCTCCTTAATAATAATAAATAAAAATAAATTTTATTTATACCCCGCTCTCCCCTGCCAAAGCCAGGCTCAGGGCGGTTGACACCAATAAAATCACAGTAAAAACATAATAGGGGGGAAAAGAAAAAAACCCAATTTAAAATACAGGTTAAAATGCAATTTAAAATGCGGCCTCATTTTAAAGTAGCTGATAAATCCTTGGAGAAAAAGTGGAATATCAGTGCAATAAATAATAAAAGTAAACGAGGCAATTCGCCTTCTTTATCTTCCGAGGAGACCGTACCGCAATGGAGAACTATACCATGTACCTTTCCGAATATAAGGTTCGGATCCAATTGCAAGGGGCGACCACAAATACACACAAGGCTGCTGTGAGGTGCATTTGGGGTGAGAAGCTGTCGAGAAGCTGGCAAGCGCTTTGCAGAAGCTTTCCCGGTTTAAGCCCATTTCCCTGGCCGCTGGGGAGACCTTGAAAGGTTTCTCTCATCTGCACAACCTAAGAGGCACCAGGCGCCGTTTCCCGGCTACTGCGAAACGCCACGGCCCATTTGCTAAAGCACTCCAAGAGATAAGGCGGCCCAAGGTAAACTGATTTCCTCCCAGGAGCAGCCTTGAAAGCGCGAGGCTGTGGCTAGGGTAAAGGCAGAGAAAACAGCCGCAGATGGTTGAGATGCAAAAAGGGAAATTAAAATCGAGGAGGGAGAGAGTGGTTTTAAAAAAAGAAATCAGACAGGAGAGATAGGCGTCAGCACTTTGTGCAGAACATTGCTCGAGGGCCGTGGAGAAACGGATGCCCTTTTAGAAGAAGATCTCTCTCTCAAAGCACATTAGTCCAGTGTTATTGCAGCCCATATAGGCTGATGTAGAGACATCACCTTGCTGACAAAGGTCTGTATTGTTAAAGCTATGGTTTTCCCAGTACAGTTACATACGGGCTACATACGCTATAGGTTACAGACTCCGCTAACCCAGAAATATTACCTCGGGTTAAGAACTTTTCTTCAGGATGAGAACAGAAATTGCGCGGCGGCAGCAGGAGGCCCCATTAGCTAAAGTGGTACCTCAGGTTAAGAACAGTTTCAGGTTAAGAACGGACCTCTGGAACGAATTAAGTACTTAACCCGGGGTACCACTG
Source organism: Podarcis pityusensis (assembly GCF_964106645.2). Classification (NCBI taxonomy): domain Eukaryota; kingdom Metazoa; phylum Chordata; class Lepidosauria; order Squamata; family Lacertidae; genus Podarcis; species Podarcis pityusensis. The sequence goes on along the minus strand of NC_138041.1, from coordinate 3,902,306 downwards.
TAGTGATGTATGGAAGTGAGAACTGGACCATCAAGAAGGCTGATCGCCGAAGAATTGATGCTTTTGAATTCTGGTGCTGGAGGAGACTCTTGAGAGTCCCATGGACTGCAAGAAGATCAAACGTATCCATTCTGAAGGAAATCAGCCCTGAGTGCTCACTGGAAGGACAGATCCTTAAGCTGAGGCTCCAAGACTTTGGCCACCTCATGAGAAGAGAAGACTCCCTGGAAAAGACCCTGATGTTGGGAAAGATGGAGGGCGCAAGGAGAAGGGGACGACAGAGGACGAGATGGTGGGACAGTGTTCTCAAAGCTACCAGCATGAGTTTGACCAAACTGTGGGAGGCAGCGGAAGACAGGAGTGCCTGGCATGCTCTGGTCCAGGGGGTCACGAAGAGTCAGACATGACTAAACGACTAAACAACAACAACAACAAGTTCAGCATCTTATTTCTCACCACGGCCAATCGGATGCCTCCAAAAAGCCTGAAGGGAGGGTGCGAGGAACACGGCCCTCTCTTTCCCCACGGCTTGCACCTGGAATTCAGAGGCACAGCCACCTCAGATCTTGGTGCAGCTGGGTTAGAAACTTAGATATAGAAGCTAGGCGCACAATGGACTAAGGCAGAGGTTTTTAAACTGCAGTTGCCAACCTAGCGCCCAGAAATCTCCACGTACAGTGGACGCTCGGGTTGCGAACGTGATCCATGCGGGATGCGAGCTCGCAACCTGCAGCGTTCACAACCCACGTCTGCTCACATGCGGGTTGCGTTTCGGCGCTTCTGCGCATACGCAAAGCTCAATTTAGCGCTTCTGCGCATGCGCGACCGGCAAAACCCGGAAGTAACCTGTTCCGGTACTTCCGGGTTCTGGTGGTCTGCAACCCAAAAAAAATGCAACCTGAAGCGGCTATAACCTGAGGTATGACTGTAGTCGCATTTGGACACGCGTCAGTAGCAAAAGGCGCCTGGTGAATTTCGAGCGCTGGGGTGCAGCCGTTGTGGCGGATGATGGGTTCAGATACCTAGGGTCTCTTGTCTGTAACTTTTCTGTTGCTCCCACCACGAGAAGAAGAAAAAAGGAAGCATGAAAAGATCACTTGGGTAGTCCTGGTGATTTAATAACCCTCTCCACTAACAGGATTAAAAATAGTAGCAACAGCTCTCTGAGTTTTGCAATGCAGTGCTTTGGCCAAGTCATGTTCACAGAAATGCACCCAGAGAATGTCTATCAGTGAAATAAATGCAGGAATTTGGGGCTAAGCAGCTTAAGGTACGCGGGTGGCGCTGGGACGCGGGTGGCGCTGTGGGTAAAACCTCAGCGCCTAGGGCTTGCCGATCGCATGGTCGGCGGTTCGAATCCCCGCGGCGGGGTGAGCGCCCGTCTTTCGGTCCCAGCTCCTGCCCACCTAGCAGTTCGAAAGCACCCCAAAAAGTGCAAGTAGATAAATAGGTACCGCTTTATAGCGGGAAGGTAAACGGCGTTTCCATGCGCTGCGTCACGCTGGCCATGTGACCTGGAAGTGTCTCCGGACAGCGCTGGCCCTCGGCCTCTTAAGTGAGATGCACGCACAACCCTAGAGTCGGACACGACTGGCCCGTACGGGCAGGGGTACCTTTACCTTTACCCAGCTTGTTTTAGATGCCCGTTCTAATTTGTGAGTGTGTTTTGGATGCCTGTTCCATGGCGTTTCTCGAACTTGGGTCCCCAGCTGTCGTTGGACTACACCCCCCATCATCCCTGACCACTGGTCCTGCTAGCTCTTGATGATGGGAGCTGTAGTCCAGCAACAGCTGGGGACCCAAGTTCGAGAAACGGAAACACGGCTTTGCAAAAACGTGTGTCTTCAGCATAATGGCAAAAATGTGTCTCTTAGGCAAAACCATTTATTATTACTGAAGCACTGAACATTCTTTTCTGAAGGTTTCTTTTTTTAATTGCAAACTGACATAGAAATGTGGAGAACTGAGCTTAAGATTGGGGGGAAAACGAAAAACTTGAGAGAAACCAAAATCAACCACAGACATATTTTCCCATTAAAAGCAACCTCTCTAGCTAAAGAAAAGGAAGGAAATTTTCATAGACGCAAACTCCCTCTATTAAAAGTTTGTCGGGCTAAGGGAGACAGGTCTGAAAATTATTATTATTATTTATTGAATTTATATAAAACGAGGGTGCACTGCAAACAGTGGCAATCAGATATCTGCTGATGGGGCAGGAAGTCTGCTGATTCAGGACACGAGGTGATTTATCACCCTATCTGTGGGTTTGGACAGAGCCTGGTGGCGAAGCGTTCCTCAATGTACCAAGCAAACACGTACATAAATATATAAACCACATGTCTGAAGCAGCACAGAAAAACAGCCCTGGAGCTATTTTGACTCCCAAACTGACCAAATGATTTCTCCGCAAGGTCAAGGAAAATGGAAAAGCCTCCCCATTGTCTTTTCCTTCACAAATCCTGTCTTAAGGGTATGTCTGTGTATGAATAGGGTGAGCCTGTGACCTGGCTCAGAAACTAAGTATTTATCATTACAAAAGACTGGCCAGGCTCCCCAGGGTATCCAATCAAGTGAGCATTAACAGGTAACCTGCCAGACAGGAAGTAAACAACGCACTCAGATTTCTGTTGTAGACCACCCTTTCGGTGATGTAGGTATGATGCGTCTGGGGGGGTGGTCTTACTCTACACCCCTTCTGTGATGTATGTATGATGTTTCTGGAGGTGGTCTTGGACTCCAGGGCTGTCAATTTAAAACGTCTATTTAAGGGCGGGCACACCTTGGTTCTGCGACCTCCTCTTTCTCCTGCATGTGAAGGGGGCACCCTGTTGCAACAGTTCAATAATGATCAGGCTTACTAGCTGCTTTGCTTCTCAATATTCTCTGGGTGGCCTGTTATTTTCTCTGACCGATGGAGAACCTACAAAGGACTCTTGTGTCCCCCAGAAGGGAATAAGGGCAGATTTACCTTTATTACAGGCAACACAGTAGAAGCTTTGTGAATTAATGCTGGGCATAAAAAGGTAAAGAGACCCCTGACCATTAGGTCCAGTCGTGACCGACTCTGGGGTTGCGGCGCTCATCTCACTTTACTGGCCGAGGGAGCCGACATGCAGCTTCCGGGTTATGTGGCCAGCAGGACTAAGCCGCTTCTGGCGAACCAGAGCAGCGCACGGAAATGCCATTTACCTTCCCGCCGGAGCGGTACCTATTTATCTACTTGCACTTTGACGTGCTTTCGAACTGCTAGGTTGGCAGGAGCAGGGACCGAGCAACGGGAGCTCACCCCGTCGTGGGGATTCGAACCGCCAACCTTCTGATCAGCAAGTCCTAGGCTCAGCGGTTTAACCCACGGCGCCACCCGCATCCCATGAATGCTGGGCATGGAGAGATGTTTTTCTCCCTCTCTCAAAACACCCAATGAAACTGAACAGTAGAAGATTCCGGACAGATAAAAAGGAAGAATTTCTTCATGTAGCACAGTGAAACTATGGAACCCCCGGCCACAGGAGGCAGTAATAATAACCACCAATTTAAGAGCATAAGAAGAGGCTGCTGGATAAGGCCAGCATCCTGTTCTCACAGAAGCCAACCAGCTGCTTGTTGGGAACCAGCAAGCAGGATCCTAGCGCAAGAGCAACTCTCCCTTCCTTAGGGTTTCCAGCAACTGGGATTGTAGTCACTGATGGCCATCCCTTACCAAACTACAGTTCCCTTGGGTTACTTTTTTTCTCTACGCCAGGCATAGGCAAACCCGGCCCTCCAGATGTTTTGGGACTACAACTCCCATCATCCCTAGCTAGCAGGACCAGTGGTCAGGGATGGTGGGAGTTGTAGTCCCAAAAACATATGGAGGGCCTATGCCTGCTCTATGCTTTGCTGGCCTAGCCTCTGGGGCTCTGCTGACTGCCAAAGGCCGGTTGCGGTGCTGTTATTGCATTCAACAATCACGAGAGAAGAATGATTCATGTTTTAAAAATGGAAAAAAGGAAGATACACACAATAAACCGTATAGAAGAAGAGATTGTAAGCACTCAGATGCCACGCTTTGACAATGCGCCCAGCGCAGATGGCTTTTTTCTTATACAAACCAACAAAGGGAGGAGGGGGGGAATAAATCATTTTGGCAACTGCAAATAAAACAGTGATTGTCAAAAGGAAACAGAGGTGCCTCTCACCCTAGATTTCATCCCGAACATGAGCTCGAGGCAATGGTCCCAATCCCAGGTACTAGCGGTCCCCACTGTGGTTATATGACAGGTTTGGAAAGGCACTTTGCTTGTGTTCAGAAACACTCTCATTCTCTCCCTCCTCCAATAGAGCATATTTAGGAAAAGGAAAAAAAGATGGATTCAGCTGCCTAGGATTTTTTCTTCTTTGATTTCCTTGCTGGAAAGATGCTTCCAGGTCTGAACTTTCATGAGACTGTGAATGTAAGAAGAAACCCCAGTGGTGGTTCAGACCCAGGGCTGACCCGGTTGAGCTTCCTGGCTCACCAGCAGGACATGGTGGATCCTGCCATTTGTCTTGGGCATCCAGTAATCAATGATAGACTGCCTTTGAAGCTGGAAGTTCCATCTACGTAACTGGATCAATTTTAGATACTGTACCGCCTTTTCATGTATCAGGGCAGGCAGTCCTTTTTCAGGCTGAGGGCCGCATCCTCTCACTGGGAACCTTCTGGGGGCCGGGAAAAAGAGAGTACAGCAATGCACATGACTCTTCTGTAAATCTGGCTGCCTTCCAGACACAAGTCAAGAAGTTTCTACATGCGCACAGACCTCCATCTGGCAAGCAAGAGGCATGAGCAGAGTTCAAGGACACATTCCAGCCAGGCAGAAACACTCAAGGGAGGGGTGGAGCAGGGCTGGTGAGGGGTGTGGCCTGAGGAGAGTCCTGAGGGCCAGATAGAGAGGCTTGGGGGCCGCATTCATCTGCATGGCCTGAGGTTCCACATATGCTTAAGGGGTGGGGAGGGTTGCAAGGTGGCCAGAGACAAAGCCACCACCGGACTGATCCCTCACCAATTTGTCTAATCACTGTCTGATGAGCAGGCTTAATTAAACCTCAAACAAATCTAATTTGTCCTCAAACTGGCTTTCAGCAACTTGGTGCCCTCCAGATATTGTGTGACTCCAACCCCAAAACACCAGATTGGCGCAGGCCTCCTTAAACAATCCTCTCATTGTTCCTTCCAGAAAAACAAGTTTTATAAACACTTGCAAAACAAAACACTCGTTTCTTATTTTTGGACCCCCTGAGTTTAAAAAACAACAACAACCCTTAGCGCAACAACTTTTTCTTGTTTTCCTTTTCTAACCCCTTCTCCCAATTACTAGGCTGCTTCATGGCGGAGAATCCTAAAATATCTGTCGGCTTTCTGAAAGCCACCGCAGGCCGGTTCAATCCTCCCTGGAACCGAATCGTCGCTTTGAAGAACGCGGTGTGGAGCACATGGTTGGAGCCTCACCTTACCTTCGGGCAAAGAACCGCTCTTCGTCTCAACAGCAAACTCCCTTTGCAGACACGAAAAGTAACTGGAACTGTTCTTAGCAAAGGATCATCCACTTTGGGTGGACTTCTTGCTGTTGGCACCCGTCTGTCTCGAGAGACAATGGAGTGCCCCTCTGGGGGTGCAGGGTCAAACCGCTGCATTAGCAGCACTGAAGTGACCTCCCCTGGGCGCAAGCTTGGGCAGCGGGTCTGGAGGTCCTGGGCTGCCCAGATAACAAGACCCCCCCTCTTGGCCTCGCTGCTGTGGTCCAAATGAAACTCTACAGTCACAGGCAACACGCGGCTAATAATGTTCTAACAAAATATTTGTCACACGTATTATTTCACAGTTCTTAAACAGAAAATATGTAATGGAGTCACAAATAATGAAAATCAATCAATATTGCATGAACAAAATTAGAGAATGTAATCAATCAGTATCAAAGAGGCAAATACAGTGGTACCTTGGGTTACATACACTTCAGCTTACATATGCTTCAGGTTACAGACTCCACTAACCCAGAAATAGTACCTCAGGTTAAGAACTTTGCTTCAGGATGAGAACAGAAATCGTGCTCTGGCGGCGCGGCGGCAGCAGGAGGCCCCATTAGCTAAAGTGGTGCTTCAGGTTAAGAACAGTTTTAGATTAAGAACGGACCTCTGGAACGAATTAAGTACTTAAGCCGAGGTACCACTGTACAGTGGATGCCTCGGGTTGAGAATGTGATCCGTGAGGGATGCACGTTCGCAACCCGCAGTAGCACGTCTGTGCATGCACGTGTTGCAATTCGATGCTTCTGCGCAAAGCGCGATTTAGCGCTTCTGCGCATGTGTGACAGTCGAAACCCGGAAGTAACCCGTTCCGGTACTTCCAGGTTTTGGCGGGGCATAACCCGAAAAAACGCAACCTGAAGTGGCTGTAACCCGAGGTATGATTGTAAGCCTTTCAACAGTTGCAATCCTGTAACCGTGCAGTAATGGACGCTCCAAACATAGAGCAGTTTTCCCGGATGATGAATTGTTTCGATAGTAACTCTTCATCAGCTTGCGATGATGTAACATATTTTCTGTTTAAGAATTGTTGAAATAACACGTGTTACAAATATTTTGTTAGACCATTACTAGCCATGTGTTTAGAGTTGCCTGTGTTGCAACACAGAGGATTTCCTTTGTTACATATCGGTGGTCCAAAGCAAAGCAGAGCAAAATATTTGGCACCAGCTGGGCTGCAGGAGTTACTGGAAGGAGGCGTACAAGGCACCATCCAACCTCTTAGGGACCCCACTACGGATTTGTGTAGGGTTTACTCCTTAGATACAGCGGTATCTTGGTTCCCGAACGGCTTTGCTGACGAACAAATCGACTCCTGAACGCAGCAAACCCGGAAGTAAGTGTTCCGGTTTGCAAAGGTTTTTCAGAAGCCGAACATCTGTTTCAACTGTCGGCATTGTTTCTGGGGCAAATCAGAAGCCGCGCTTTGGTTTCCAAACGTTTTGGAAGTCGAACAGACTTCCGGAACGGATTCCTTTCGACTTCCAATGCACGACTGTGTTGTAAACAAAAATTGCCCTTTTCCCTTATGGGGTATCCAAGAGCCCATAGAGTCCTTACATAGGTTCCCTATTGGTAGGAGAAAAGAACAGAGGCCAACCAGCGAATATTGAGAAGCAAAGCAGCTAGTAAGCCTGATCTTTATTGATCTGTTGCAACAGGGTGCTCCCCTCACATGCAGGAGAGGAGGAGAAACCCAGAAAAATGGCGTACAAGGCCTTATAAAGACTTTTGAAATCGCCTCGCCACCCTGTAGATCAAGACCACCCCCAGAAACATCATACATACATCACAGAAGGGGTATAACCTAAGACCACCCCTCAGATACATCATACCTACATCACAGAAAAGGCGGTCTACAACAGAAATTTGAATGTTGTTTATCTCCTGTCTGGCAGGTTACCTGATTGGATTGCCTGGGTAGCCTGGCCAGTCTTTTGTAATGATAAATACTTAGTTCCTGAGCCAGGTCACAGGCTCACACCTTATTCATATCTTAAATGTGCCCTTAAGACAAGATTTGTGAAGAAAGAGACAATGGGGAGGTTTCCCACTTTGACCTTGCAGAGAAAACATTTGCTCGGTTTAGGAATCAAAATGGTTTCAGGTGGGTCTTCCTGTGCTGATCTATGTACGTGCTTGGTTGGTACACTTATGAACATTACCATATATCTAAGACCATAAAATTCCTATCACAACTGTACAGACATATATGCACCCGCTGTCCAAAAGACCTCCATAGCTCAGGGGTTCAGAGTGCGTGCTGACAGTCCCAGGCTCAACCCCACATTGGCATAACCCTGGAGAGCTGCTGCTGCTGCCGGTCAGTGCGGAAAAACAGGGTTGCCATATTTTGAAGAGCAAAACATGGACACAAAAGAGGACTATGGATCGCTATGACGACTCTACCCAAGAAAAAGATATAGACATATCAGATATAGACATAGCTCAACAACTTTGGGCCAAATAGTAATAATAATAATAGGGTCCAGATTTTCACTTTTTGAAATATAGCAACCCTATTAAGTAATATAATAATAGGGGAAATGTATATGCACACAAATATGGAAGGGAGGAATGTATGTAAGTATGTATCTATCTCTTTTTAGGACCCACCTTGTTTCTGTAATTTTAAGCTGTTTCAAACAGTTTTTACTACAGTATTGTGTTTCAATTGTTGGGCAGGCAATAAATTGTAATAATAATAATCTATTTCTCTCATATATAGGTATGTAGGTGTGTGTGTGTATATATATACAGTGGTACCTCGGGTTAAGTACTTAATTTGTTCCGGAGGTCTGTACTTAACCTGAAACTGTTCTTAATCTGAAGCATCACTTTAGCTAATGGGGGCCTCCCACTGCTGCTGCGCCGCTGGAGCACGATTTCTGTTCTCATCCTGAAGCAAAGTTCTTAACCTGAAGCATTATTTCTGGGTTAGCGGAGTCTGTAACCTGAAGGGTATTTAACCTGAAGCGTATGTAACCCGAGGTACCACTGTGTGTGTGTGTGTGTGTGTGTGTGTGTGTGTATATAGACACACACACACACACATATATATATATATGTGTGTGTGTGTGTATATATACACACACACATATATACACAGACACACACACACACATATATATATATATATATATATATACACACACACACATACATATATATATATATATATATATATATATACAGATATGATGCTGTACACACACACACACACACACACACACTCATATCCATCATATTTACAGCTCCGCACCCAGCTCCGCATCCCTGCCCAGGGTGACACAATTTCCTCTCACGAGACCGTCCCTTTTAAAAGCAGCCTGTATTTCTACATCTATATATGGCGTGGCGGGTACCTGAAGGGCGGCTTTGCGGCCTCCCAGGAAGCTCTCCATGTCCGAGGCGGAGCTGGCGGAGGGGGAGGAGGCCGCCTGGCGGAGCCCGCGAGAGGGGAGGAGGAGGACGGAAAGGGTTGCTGCTCCTCCTCCTCCTCCCTCTCTTCTTTCTCCCGCCGCGGCCTGCTCCCCCTCCCCCGCCAAGCAGGCGGCTTCGCCGGGAGGGAGAACAAATCGAGGGCGGGGATCGCCGCGGGGCCTACATGTGGGGAAATCGTGTCGTGCTTGTGCAACCCAGTCAGATGGGCGGGGTACTAGCAACAACAACAACAACAACAACAACATCGTTATTATTTATTACTGTTTTATTTTAGAGCAAAGGGACAAGCAAGCGACCGAGCGCCTTTTTTTGGCAGTTAAGCGAGCGTCGTTCCCTCAGGGTGTTTTTTTTTAAGGGGCGGGGCACGTCGACCGCACAGGGGCGCAGGCTGATCCTGACAGGCAGAGCGGGACGTCAGTCAGAGGACGGTGCGCACGCGCAGAAGAGCACTTGTGCTCTCTTCCGCCCCGCCTCTGCGCCGACAGTTGCTCGAACTTACTACAGGCGGCAGGGCCAGCGTGGCGTAGTGGCCGCGCCGTCGGCGGAAGTGACGAAATCGGGAAAGCGAGAGAGAGGGGCAGCCGCCATCCTGCCAGTCGCGGGTTCGAGTCCCACCGCCCACGTTTCTGAACCACTGTGGGGTTGCATAATACCAAAAGCTCTTCTAAGTTTAAACCCGTTGAAATGGGTTTAATTAATGAATTGAGATTCATGCTTCTTAATAGACCTCGCTTAGGTGCAGTTCATTTCAATGGGTCTACTCGTTGGTAGTGTCAGCTCCCACTGAATTCAATGAGCCTTGAATCGTCTGAGTAAACGTGAATATTCGGGGCTGGGCTGTGTCAGCTCAAGCCAGTTGTTGTAGCCGACAACGCCCTGCTCAGCGTAGACCCATTTAAATTGATGACATGCCTCAAAGACTATTTAGTTAAATATGTTAAGATAACTTAATTGGAAAAACTTGCAAATACCAAATAGGCTTAGGATTTAAATATGAATTGTTAGAGAATAACATGTTTAAAGTTAAAATGAAAAGAAAGATGTTAAGTGATGAAGTTAATTTTATGAGAAAATTGGTTTTGGAAAACTGTTACAATGATATACACTGAAATTCAGCCAGGGGGGATTTGAGGAAGTCACATAACAATGTTACTAAGATTGGATTAAGTACAATTAAGATCTATGTTTGTTTGTTTTAAAATTTTGGAAAATCATTTAAAAAAATGGGGGGGGGAATAAATTGATGACATGCCCATTGTTTTCAGTGGGTCTGCTCTTGAGTAGCACTTAGTTGCATATAACCCAATGGGGGAGTGCTGCAGCGCAACTGGGTGATGTTGCAGTGCACCCCATGCATACTCTTATTTCTGAGGAAGCGTGCATAGGAGTGCGTTGTAGGAACGCAATCCTAGCACAGTTTACCTGAGAGTAAACCTACTTCTGATTGCTCTGCAGGGCTGCAATGCAACACACACAGAGTGAAAACAGTGGGACTTAATTCAGAGTAAACATAACTAGGAAAGAGCTATCAGCTCACTTGGGGGTGTCAGGCTAGGACCTAACAGACCAGGGTTCAAGTCCTCCCTTAGGCTTGAAGCTGACAGCATGTGACCTTGGGCGAGTTATTGACTGTCAGTCTGACCTACCTCCCTGGACTGTTGTTAGGATAAAATGGAAAACCATGCTTGGAGGACAGGCAGGAAATAAATGTTGGTAAATGCAAGAAGTCCTTCCAGTACACTCCTGTGTGCATTTACCCCGAAGTAAAGTCCACTGAGAAGCACCTGGGAGTCAGGAAATGTGGTTTACTGGAGAAAAAAATCCCACTGAACTCAGTGGGATTTGCCTGTATGTATATTTCAGTGCCTGTTGTCTTTGTCCATGGAGTTTTCTTGGCAGGGATACTGGAGTGGCTTGCCGGTTCCTGTTCCAGGTGGATCACGTTTGGTCAAAACTCTCCACTATGACCTGTCCATCTTGGGTGGCCCTGCATGGCATTGCTCATAGCTTCTCTGAGTTATTCAAGCCCCTTCGCCACGGCAAGGCAGTGATCCATGAAGGGGATCCATGAAGTGCCTGGCGTGCTCTGGTCCATGGAGTCACGAAGAGTCGGACATGACTAAACAACAACATATTTCAGTGCCTACATGAGGCTGCAAATCCAGGAGCGTATATTCTGAAGGCAGTGGCACTAGCCTCTGAATAAACATAAATAAGTCTGGGCTGCCCCGAATTTCAGCTCTGCCCCTTTAAGACTCCAAACACCCTTCTTTAGAGCTGGCCTTTCGGATTCTAGAACAGAAGGGCTTTCAAATTTCCACAAACAGTAGCATCTCTTTGCCCAGAGAGTGGGTGGGTAATATTTTGTAACGAGAAAAAGCAAGGACGACGGGGAAGGCAGCAGGTACTGAATTAAATAGTTCTGGCATCTCATCCTTTCAAAAAAATGTTTTTTCCACAATATGTATTTCAGATGTGACACAATTTGGAAACAAACCTCTAAAAAGTGTATTTGACATGGGGTAGAGCTTTCCCCTATCTCAGCAACCTTCTGACCCATGTAAGGTGTGAGAAAGATAGAAAGAAATTCCTTGGGCGAGAGATCTTAAGCACATATGCAGATGGGGAGTTCATCCGTTGTACCTCTGCATGATGTTCGCCCAAGCAGTCTGCTCCGGAAGTGATTAACTGTGACTATACCCCTTTATGGGGCAAAATTTGTCCAGTAATTCCTGGAGAGCATGCAAGTATTCAAGGAGGGTGCCTGTCGCCCCTCTCTCTGTGTGTCTCTTGTCTCTTTCCTTCTTTCCGTCCAGCCTCCCACTGGGGAATGAGTCCTTGTGGTCTGTACAGCATCAATCTCAATTCAATTGCTGTGGGATCGCAGGAGGAATTTCCCTGTTGCCCTTCTGAATGAGTCACTGCCTCCTTCCGATCAGATTCACGCCCCCAAAAGCAAACCTTTCTCTCCCCTTGCAGTCTCCCCTTTGTGAGAGCAAAGTAACGCCTCCCATTTTAATTCAGAAAATAAGCGCTAAAAAGGTAAAGGGTAAAGGGACCCCTGACCATTAGGTCCAGTCGCGGACGACTCTGGGGTTGTGGCGCTCATCTCGCTTTGTTGGCCGAGGGAGCCGGAGTACAGCTTCTGGGTCATGTGGCCAGCATGACTAAGCTGCTTCTGGCGAACCAGAGCAGGGCACGGAAATGCCGTTTACCTTCCCACCGGAGCGGTACCTATTTATCTACTTGCACTTTGACGTGCTTTCAAACTGCTAGGTTGGCAGAAGCAGGGACCGAGCAACGGGAGCTCACCCCATCGCGAGGATTCGAACCGCCAACCTTCTGATCGGCAAGTCCTAGGCTCTGTGGTTTAACCCACAGCGCCACCCGCTATCAGACCTTTAAAAAAAAAAAAAGCTGTCAGCAGCTTTGGAAAACACTGCCCTTTTGTTATCTGACCCTAATTCCTCTCCCTTTTCCGGACCCATTGCACAAGACCCCTCCAGTGCTGTAAAACCTCCGCCCCAATAGATGTCTCTGTGGGGAGGCGAGAAGGTAAACAAGCCGGTGCAAAGTGACTCTCCTTTTTCTCCGCCAGGTCTCCTCTTGTCTTCCGATTTGGGGAGAGAAAAAAGAAGGGAAGGAAGAGGAGAGGGAGAAACTTCGGAAGGATCCAAAACGGAGGAAGATTTGCAGAGAGAGAGAGAGAGAGAGAGGCAGGCCTTGGGATGAAAGCCAAAGGAAAGGTGAGCAAAGAGTCCCTTGTCGCTCCACATTTCGCCTCCCGCATTTGGATCTGCTTGATTCGGATCAGGGGGTGTTTACATTAGGATCCAGGAGCGGAGAAGCAGCCAGCCCCCCCTTGACCCACAGCCCCACTTTCTCACCTTCTGCACCCGTCACTTTTTCTTGCAAAGCTTTCCCTAATAATATTTTGCCAGCCTTCCCAAAAAAGCCCGTCCTTTTCCCCGTTGTCTTGGACCCTGGCTGGCTGTCCTGGTTGGGTAAGCAGAAGAAGGCAGACAGGACTCAACCCGGTGCTACGCCACACAAAGACCCCCCCCACCCATCCCGGTCCTGGGTGCGAGTTCCTTTGCAAGATGGGTGTGTCCAGACTGGCAGGTTTGGCTTACACAGCCCCAGACTCTTTAACTGGCTGTTAGCACACACTCCTTGGCCTTAAGATTATTTCCATTTACAGTATTTAATTTGTTAAGCCATCTAACTGGCTCGGTGGGCAGTGCTTTGCATTCAGAAAGTCCTGGGTTCAATTTCTGGTGGGCCTGAGAGAGTCCCGCTCTCTCAAACTCCGGAGAGCTGCTACCAGTCAGCGTAGACAACACTGAACTAAATGGAGCAATTGCTGGCTTGGTAATAAGGAAGCTTCCCTGTGTTCCTATTCAGCCGGCTCTTTATTCGGAATCATGAGGACTAGAATCTTAAGGTTACTCTTGATAATAAAATAATAATAATAATAATAATAATAATAATAATAATTTATTTATTTATTTATACCCCGCCCATCTGGCTGGGTTTCCCCAGCCACTCTGGGCGGCTTCCAACAGAATATTAAAATGCAATAACCTATTAAACATTAAAAGCTTCCCTAAACAGGGCTGCCTTCAGATGTCTTCTAAAAGTTTGGTAGTTGTTCTTCTCTTTGACATCTGGTGGGAGGGCCTTCCACAGGGAGGGCGCCACTACCGAGAAGGCCCTCTGCCTGGTTCCCTGTAACTTGGCTTCTCGCAATGAGGGAACCGCCAGAAGGCCCTCAGAGCTGGACCTCAGTGTTTGGGCAGAACGATGGGTGTGGAGACGCTCCTTCAGGTATACTGGATCGAGGTTCATTCAGGTATACTGGACCGATTGCTAGGGAGCCCTGCGTCAGAGATAGAGGACATGCACTGCATGCGGGAAGTCCAGCCCCCAATGGCATCCGCAGGTGGGGTTGGGAGAGGCCCCTGCAACAGAATTGTGTTTTCAGAATCATGAGGACTGGAGTCTTGCTTTATTTTTAAGGGGAGGGCTGTGGCTCAGTGGTGAGAGCATCTGCTTTGCACGCAGAAGGTCCAAGGTCCAGTCCCCATTGGATTCGAACCCGGGGCAACCTAGTCCTAGCCTAACACTAACCATTTCACTGCACTGCCATTTAGCCCTAGAAATGTATTTATCTGTTTATTTGATTTCTATCCCGTGTTTGCTCCCAAAGGAGCCTGCAAAGCATAATCAATGAAACGATATATAATTAAAGCGCTACAAAATGTAAAGTGGCGAAAGTAAAAATAACAACAATAATATTCAGAATTGAAACGTTGAAGGAGTGAGGAGAGTGCGCAGCCCATAGGTAACCAAGGTTAGCTTGCTGCTGCTTCTTTCCTCCTCCCTCCTCCTCCCTTTTTCCTTGTGTGCCGTGTCTTGCTACCAATCTTTGTAAGCCGCTCAGTTAAAGGGTGGGGGTTAAAATGAATAAATTTTGAGGGAACTGGGTGGGGTGGGGTGGGGTGGAGAGTTATATGTTGCACCTCCAGCTGAAGGTGGATTTGCACCGATCCTGCTCTCCCCTTCACCTCCCTCCTGGGTTGTTTGAAACCCAGGTCCCAGCCGTTGCCTGGATCCAACCAGGCTGCAGAGCTAAGCTGTTTCCCCACCCCCAACCCCACCCTTAGGACCGGCTTGGCAGCTTCCCTCTTGCAGAAACACCCCACAACCACCACCCCAAAGCTATGCAACAACCACGGCAACTGAGTGTTCAGCTGACTGACGGCTGGCCATTCCCCTCCCTGATCGGGTCGCGTGGGGAGAGGGGAGCAGCTGGCTCTGCCCTCCCCAATTTACCTAGATCCCCGGCTTTCATCTAAAAAGACAGAGAGCTATAGCAGATCCATGCATTTAAAGTCCATTCATCTCCCATCTGAAGCATGTGACTTCCCCAAGGAATCCTGGGAAGTGTAGTTTCCAACCTCATCAAGCTCCAGTTCCCAGGATTCTTTGGGGGGAGCCATTCTGTGCTTTCCATTTATGGGCCAGAAAGGAAATATGGTTCTGTCCAATCGGGAGAGGAAAGAACGCTTCCAGCTGAGGGTGGTGGGGCCTCGGAGCGTAATATGGCCCTTGGGACCTCTCCCTGTGGCCCCCGGGGGCACACCCCTCGCCTGCCTCGCTTTGCACCCTCCCAGAGTGCTTTCTCCTGCTGTAAATACGTCATTCCACCCTGATCATGCCTTTGACATGTTTGGATGGAGGAGAGAGAGAGAGATTATGTATGGAAGCCAGCCTACTGTGCAAAGGTACTCATGGCCTCACCCACTTTTACCTGTGGCCCCGCCCACACCCGCATGCGGCCCCTGAAAGCCTGCCTGGAAGGGAATTCCACCCTTGGTTGGTCTGGAAAAGACCCACCCCAATTTCAGTCCTTGGAAGTGAAAACATACATGGCTTTTAAATGAAATTCTTCCGTGGAAGCGAGGTAAAGGTGTGTCCAGGTGGAAAAATCCAGGTGTTTCTCTTACCACCCTCTTCCCTTCTTTTTTTATTGCCAGGATCCTGCCGCCCGGCTGATTTAAAACCCCTCCAGCTGAGCCGCTCTCTCTGCAAAGGCAAGCTGTCAACAACCCGCCAAACTCGCTCTAGAGACTGAGCAGCGCGTGAGTTGTGGTTGGCGGCGAGGAGAGAAAGTCAATATGCTGGGATGCCTCAGAATGGAAGGAGCAACTCATATCAGATGAAAATAAGATAGGGGACTGGCTGCCTCTGTTTGCGGTTGCCCAACCTCAAGGACAGCAAAAGGAGGGCGAAGGTCTGGAGCCGGTGGGGCAGAGTCCGTCCTAAAGGGAATAACAACACACTCAAATAACCTTCGTCTTCTACATTTGTCTTTGCTTTTTTTAAAAAAAAAAATAACTTTTTTTAAAAGGAAAAAACCAAACCGTCCGTGCAGCAAAATCTTTGCATTTTTATCCTATTTTTAACCAGTTTATGGAAATTTACTTCTTTTAATTTCATATATATATATAGGCGTGGGTTTCTTTGCTTTTTTAAAAAAGATATTTTTTTTGTACAAAAAAAGGGAGATTTTTCTTTTTTTTTAAAAAAAGGATCTTGAAAGATAATAATCCTTTGCGGATCTAGAAGCAAAGAGATTGAGAGGCGGCCGGCGATTGGGTTTCCTGGGTGTTAAATAATTAAATTTTTAAAGCCGAGCTGGAGAAGAGGTGGCGGAATTGATTTCTCCGTGGCCCCCACGAGAATCGGAAAACGCAAGAGAAAACCAGCCTGGGGAAAAAAACATCGGTTTCTATTCTCATTTTTACTTCCGCCTCGCGTTTTCTCAGCAGTGCCTGACAGCCCCCGAAAACAGCAGACCCCAAATTGTTGTCGTCCCCCACTTTTAAGGTCTTTTACGGTAGCTTTTGAAAAAGGGAAAGGCGACGCCGAGCGAGATCCGGTTGGGAAACAGAGGATAAATTGAAATAGGAATCTTTTCCCAACCGCTTTTTAAAAAAGTGTTAACATTTTCTACCACTTGGGAGTAGAAGGCAGGGCAGCGAGGGTAGAGGAATTGTACCTAGCAAACGTTGCATTTTGTCGAGGCGAATAGAAGTTTGCGAATCGCTTATCGATCCCGGGAGAGGGAGAGAGGTGAGTTTCTCCTGCCAAACGCCCGAATCCGTTTTCCTCTTGAGAGGCAGAATCGGAAAGCACATTCAAACTTCAGCAGAAAGCGAGAAGGAAGCTATCATTTAGGATTAGATCCGACAGCCAGCCCATTGGCTCGTCCGCGGTGGATGCTTGGGTTTTTATAAGGAAGGCGGCAGTAGGGGCAGCGCCGAATGGAGCCCGAATTATCCGCAGAACCGTCAGCGAAGGGGGAGAATGTGCCGGCCGAGCCCCCACCCACCGAGGCCTCCCCGGAGGAGCGAGGCATAGAGGACGTTGGTGCCATGTGTGGCAAGGTGCCCACTGCAAACGGGCAAGACCAGGAGGAGGCACCGAAGGCCCCGGCCTGCGAGGAAACCCCCCCGGGGGCCGGGAAGGGAGGCGAAGGGCCGGAACCCGAATCTCAGGAGTCTGCGGAGGCCGGAAAGCCGGATTCCAAAGAGCGTTCGGGAGAGGAGGAACTGCTGGCGGGCGCTGCCTCTCTGCCAAGCGTCTCTGACCCGGCTGATGCGCCCGCCGCCGCCGCCGAGCAACCCGGGGAGGTGGCCCCCGAGCCCCGGTCTTCTCCCGCCAGCCACCCCCAGCCCCCCGACTTCTACTGCGTCAAATGGATCAGCTGGAAAGGGGAGAGGACGCCCGTCATCACGCAGAGCGAGAACGGACCCTGCCCGCTGCTGGCCATCATGAACATCCTTTTCTTGCAGTGGAAGGTGAGTAGAGCTTCCAGGGTCGGGGGCAGTCCCGAAGGCATAAACTCTTATCTCTAATTCTGTAACGAATTATTGTATTCGGTGAAGGGCCTGTGTGAGTGCCTGGAGGCTGTTAGAGGATGGATGGCGGCTAACAGATTGAGGTTCAATCCTGACGAGACACAAGTACGGTTTTGGGGGGACATGAGGTGGGCGGGTGTGGGGGATTCCCTGGTCCTGAATGGGGCAATTATGCCCCTGAAGGACCAGGTGCACAGCCTTGGAGTCATTTTGGACTCACAGCTGTCCATGGAGGTGCAGGTTAATTCTGTGTCCAGGGCGGCTGTCTACCAGCTCCATCTGGTACGCAGGCTGAGACCCTCCCTGCCCGCAGACTGTCTTGCCAGAGTGGTGCATGCTCTGGTTATCTCTTGCTTGGACTACTGCAATGCGCTCTATGTGGGGCTACCTTTGAAGGTGACCCGGAAACTACAACTAATCCAGAATGCGGCAGCTAGGCTGGTGACTGGGAGGGGCCGCCGGGACCATATAACACCGGTTCTGAGAGATCTGCATTGGCTCCCAGTACGTTTCCGAGCACAATTCAAAGTGTTGGTGCTGACCTTTCAAGCCCTAAACGGCCTCGGTCCAGTATACCCGAAGGAGCGTCTCCACCCCCATCATTCAGCCCGGACACTGAGATCCAGCGCCGAGGGCCTTCTGGCGGTTCCCTCATTGCAAGAAGTGAAGCTACAGGGAACCAGACACAGGGCCTTCTCAGTAGTGGCGCCCACCCTTCAGATGTGAAGGAAATAAGCCTTTATCTTATCTTTGAAAGACATCTGAAGGCAGCCCTGTTTAGGGAAGTTTTTAATATTTAATGCTGTATTGTTTTTAACACTCGATTGGGAGCTGCCCAGAGTGGCTGGGGAAACTCAGCCAGATGGGCGGAGTATAAATAATAAATTATTATTATTAGTAGTAGTAGTAGTAGTATTATTATTACATATCCTTATGAATTTGAGTTTGTAATCTGTTTTGAGTTTGTAATCTCTATTTGAGTTTGCAATCCTTGTCAGAATACATACTTTTGAATGGATTAGTTTTTGTTACAATTGACTATTGATTTGCGAGTAGGGACCCCTCCCACTACTGAAACTTATATTGGCCTGAGTTCTTGGTGTGCTTTTTTCTTGGTAAAGGTAAAGGGACCCCTGACCATTAGGTCCAGTCGCGGACGACTCTGGGGTTGCGGCGCTCATCTCGCTTTATTGGCCGAGGGAGCCGGCGTACAGCTTCCGGGTCATGTGGCCAGCATGACTAAGCCGCTTCTGGCAAACCAGAGCAGCGCACGGAAACACCATTTACCTTCCCGCCGGAGCGGTACCTATTTATCTACTCGCACTGGTGTGCTTTCGAACTGCTAGGTTGGCAGGAGCAGGGACCGAGAAACGGGAGCTCACCCCGTCGCGGGGATTCGAACCGCCGACCTTCTGATCGGCAAGTCCTAGGCTCTGTGGTTTAACCCACAGTGCCACCCGCATCCCCTTTTTTCTTGGTATATACCCCCAAATGCAGGCATTTGGAGGGAGGAGGGGGCGCACACGGGGCAAGGCAGGCTGGTCCTCTTGGCAAAATGTCCTTTATCCTCCCGAATCTCTTCTCTATCTTTTCCCCTCTTTCTCCCTTTCAGGTGAAACTGCCTCCCCAGAAGGAAGTGATCACTTCCGACGAGCTGATGGCTCACCTCGGTAAGTGTCAGGATGCGGCCGCCATCGCTTTCACATTTCCTGAGGGCTGGGGTTGTGGTTTTTTGGAGGGGGGGTTCTGGGTACTAGACAAGGGGCCACCTAATTCCCCCGACCGTGTGAAGCTGCCTTTGTACAGAGTGAGATCATTTGGTACAGGGGTGGAGAAACCTGTTTTTCGTTTTTGCTCAAGGGCCACTTCCCACTTCCGGGCAAGGTTCGGGGGCCGCATACTGCTGGTGGGCGGGGCCAGAGGCCAAAGTGGGCGGAGCAACAAAGGCATTTGCTTACCTCAACCAGAGCCAGGGCCTTTTCAGCACTGGCTCCCGCCTGGTGGAACGCTCTGTCTCCTGAGACCAGGGCCCTGCGGGATCTGATTTCTTTCCGCAGAGCCTGTAAGACAGAGTTGTTCCGCCTGGCCTTTGGCTTGGAATCAACTTGATCCCCTTCCAGTCTTTCCTTTTTCCTTTCTCCTTCTGTGATGGAACTCTTATTTGGGGACTTCCCTGGCTTTTTTCTGGCCTGTGTAGGACCAATCTGGATAGTTAGCCTTGGTGAAGACTTGACGTTTTCATCCCCCCCAAAGTTTTTTATTTGAGTTTCCACTGAAATGAGGCTGCATTTTAATGTTGCACTGTATTTTAATCTTGTTTTTAAGTTGTATTTCAATCAATTTGTTTTTATATCGGGTGTTAGCCGCCCTGAGCTCGGTCTTGGCTGAGGAGGGCAGGGTATAAATAAAATTTATTATTATTATTATTATTATTATTATTATTATTATTATTACCTTTGCATAGTCAGCTTTCTTCTCTATGCAGGCTTGTATTCAAGCAAGTTACAGATCTGCCAGAAGGGACGGGCTTAAGTTAGCCCTGTCTTTTAATCGCAGCGGGTCTGATCCGTGTTGGACGAGCGTTGGACGCAACCCTGGGCAGGCGAAAGGAAGGACTTCTTCCCAAAACGTGTAGCTAAACAGTGGAACTCCCTGCCACTGGAGGCAGTCTATCTAGATTTCTAGGTTACCGGAGGTGTTTTTGAGCACTTTGAGAACAGGAGGCTGGACTAGGTGGGGCCCCTTTGGCCTGATCCAGCGACGGCGCCCTTCTTACGTTCTTTTTCCCCCAAATTTTTTTTATTAGTTTTCACAATATTATAAACAAACAAACAAACACACAAGACAAACAAACATAAATCATAGCCTTATTGAAAATTACAGTTATTAACTTTGTTAAGTGACTTCCTCGCTTTGCCTTGGTTGAATTTCATTGCATGTCTTTTTAACGGTTTTCCAAATCCCAATTTTTATGAAATTTAACTTAAACATTCACATCCTTAGATCTTCACCTTATGGAATTAAACATATTAATTCATCACTTAACATAAATAAAATCCTAGGCCCATTAAGTATCTGCAAGCTATTTTCAGTTAGTTTAACTTAACAAATTTAACTAAATAATCATTAAATTTATTCTACTCTTCCTGATACTCCTCCTCCTTCTGGTCGCGGACTCTTCCAGTCAGGTCGGCTAGCTCCGAAAAATCCATCATCTTCATCTGCCATTCTTCTATTGTTGGTAATTCTTGGGTTTTCCACTTTTTAGCTGACAAAATACGGGCAGCAGTTGTGGCATACAAAAATAATGTAACATCTTTCTTGGGCAATTCCAAACCTGTTATTCCAAGAAGAAAGGCCTCTGGTTTCTTTATAAATGTATATTTCAACATTTTTTTTCAATTCATTATAAATCTTTTCCCAGAAGTCTTTCACCTTGGAACAGATCCACCACATATGATAAAAGGTTCCTTCCTTTTCTTTACATTTCCAACATATATTGTCACAGTTATGATATGTCTTTGCTAATTTCTTACGTTCTTAATGAAAAAGGTCTATTTTCTCTCTGTGTCAGGTGACTGCATCCTGTCCATCAAGCCCCAAAAACAGTCAGAAGCCCTCCAGCTCAATTTTCAGCAAGTGAGTTCCCTTCTTTCTCCCCCTCCTCTCATCCTCTCTCTCTCCCCCCTTTGGGCTCCCCCAAGGCACTCGGCAGGTCTCTGCTTATTGTAATAACCTGCTGAGAACTTCCACAATCTGCCCTGTGCCCAAAGTTCCCGCTGCAGAGAATGCGTGCACATTAAAACCAAACAATGGCACACCAAGAAGCATCTTGCGCTTCACCGCGTACCGTCGTAAAAACAGCAGGCGAGGGGAGCTGCCAGTTTGCCCCAGCAGCGCCCTTTGCTCTCCCTTCGGAGAGTGAGATCAGGATACCAAGGGAGCTGAGTGCCAGGTCAGACCCAGCAGGGCTCCTCTTTGGTGGTAAGGAGTGGAGCCTCCTTGGGAAGGAGCAGCCTACCTCTGAAAACTGCATTCAGAGGATACGCAAACTGCAGTATGTCTGCCCTCGCTGTGGACGGCTGTACCGCAGGTCGTTGCCAAAAAGGAGAACCCTGAGTTAGTCGCGGCCTGATCCAGCGAGGGCATAATCCCTTACAAGTAATACTATAACACCGGTCTTGAAAGACCTACACTGGCTCCCAGTACGTTTCCAAGCACAATTCAAAGTGTTGGTGCTGACCTTGAAAGCCCTAAACGGCCTCGGTCCAGTATACCTGAAGGAGCGTCTTCACCCCCATCGTTCTGCCTGGACACTGAGGTCCAGCTCTGAGGGCCTTCTGGCGGTTCCCTCATTGCGAGAAGCAAAGCTACAGGGAACCAGGCAGAGGGCCTTCTCGGTGGTGGCGCCCGCCCTGTGGAACGCCCTCCCATCAGATGTCAAAGAGATAAACAACTACTTGACATTCAGAAGACATCTGAAGGCAGCCCTGTTTAGGGAAGCTTTTAATGTTTAATAGGTTATTGTATTTTAGTGTTCTGTTGGAAGCTGCCCAGAGTGGCTGGGGAAACCCAGCCAGATGGGTGGGGTATAAATAATAAATTATTATTATTATTATTATTATTATTATTATTATCTCTGATTAACTCATTTGTTTATTGGTGGCGTTTCTGCCCCAGCTTTCCCCCCAAAGAACTCAAGGTGGTGGTACACGTGGTTCTCCCCTCATTTAATCCCCACAACGACCCTGAGAGAGACAGCGTCATGCGGCCCCGTGGGTGGATTCGAACCCTGGTCTCCCAGAGTTGAGGTTCCTTATCCCTCCCCCCCCCCAAAAAATGCAGGCTTTCCCAGCTAGACTTCGTTCCGTCCCCCAATTTCAAAAATACCCAGCATGCCCTTCTTCCTCTCCTGCCGCGGACAGAACGTCAACGACGCCATGACGGTTCTGCCCAAACTCTCCACGGGGCTGGATGTCAATGTGAGGTTCACGGGAGTCGCCGATTTCGAGTACACCCCCGAGTGCATCGTCTTCGACCTTCTCAACATGCCTCTCTATCACGGCTGGCTAGTGGACCCGCAGGTGAGATGCTTTGTTTTCTATTTCTTCTTTCCACACGCCATCGCTTCCTAGGAGCTGAGCTTGCGAGTCGTCAGCGTCTCAGATGCCGCCGAAGGCGTCTTTGAGAGTTCGCGAGCCGAATCTCTCCAGTCTGAGAAGCGTAAACGGCACCTGCCATTCAGTCAGTGCCGGATTTACATACAGTCATACCTCATGTTTGCTTCATGTTACATGTTTTCAGGTTGCATCCCACGGCGACCCAGAAGTACCAGAAAGGGTTGCTTCCGGGTTTCACCACTGACGCATGTGCAGACGCGCAAAATGACGTCATGCGCAGAAGCACTGCTGCGGGTTGCGTTCCTTTCATGTTGTGAACAGGTTTCCGGAACGGATCCCGTTCACAACCAGAGGTACCACTGTATAAGCTAAACAAGCTATAGCTTAGGGCCCCATTCTCTTGGGGGCCCCCCAAAAAATCAAAGGAAATAAACATTTCCAAAATACAAGATATAAAACAAATAAAATAAAACCCACATACAGCAACAGTGTTTTGTGCTGTGTAGCCTCCTGTTTGTTATGTGCAAATAGCTTTAGATACCTATTAGGCCCATAAATTGCCATATAGCATATTTGTTGTTGTTGTTGTTTAGTAGTTTAGTCGTGTCCGACTCTTCGTGACCCCATGGATCAGAGCACGCCAGGCACTCCTGTCTTCCACTGCCTCCCGCAGTTTGGTCAAACTCATGCTGGTAGCTTCGAGAACACTGTCCAGCCATCTCGTCCTCTGTCGTCCCCTTCTCCTTGTGCCCTCCATCTTTCCCAACATCAGGGTCTTTCCCAGGGAGTCTTCTCTTCTCATGAGGTGGCCAAAGTCTTGGAGCCTCAGCTTCACGATCTGTCCTTCCAGTGAGCACTCAGGGCTGGTTTCCTTCAGAATGGATACGTTTGATCTTCTTGCAGTCCATGGGACTCTCAAGAGTCTCCTCCAGCACCATAATTCAAAAGCATCAATTCTTCGGCGATCAGCCTTCTTTATGGTCCAGCTCTCACTTCCATACATCACATATAGCATATATTCAACACAAAAAACAGCAACCATTTGTTGTTGACAAAGGACAGCTGGACATATAAAGGGCCCCATTGCCTTCAGTAGCTGAGGGCTTCATTAAACCTAAAGCCGGCCCTGCGTTCAGCCATCCCCAGCTGTTGGGATATTGAATTGCAATCCGCATTTTTAATTGAAATTTTAAAAATAAGAATTGAAATTTAAAAATTTTAAATTCTAAACTGGGCTGTCCTGTGACAACCACCCACCCAGATGTTTGTTGAACTACAACTTCCCTCACCTCCAACCATTGGCCAGGGGGGCTGGGGCTGATGGGAAATTGAGTCCCACACTACCTCAGGCCCCCATTCCTGACCTAAGTCTAAGATAATGAGAACAATGCAAAGTCTTCCCAACACCACCACAGTCAGTTCCACTGGAGCCCAGTGGGCTTCATACATTTTTTTATTCCGTTTATTTATCTCATTCTTCCTCTCCCTGCAAAAAATATATACCGTATTTTTCGCCCTATAGGGCGCACCGGCCCATAGGGCGCACTTCCCCCCCCCCCAAGCCCCAAAGAGCAAAGAAGCCATGACAGCGAGCGGGATGGATCCCGCTAGCTGTCCTGGCTTCGTTTTTAGCCTCGGGGCTGGGGGACCAGGAGCGAAGGTGAGGTTGCACTCAACCTCGCCATCGCTCCCGGAGCTTGCAGGGCTGGGGAAGCCCGAGCTTCCCCCGACCCCAGCCCCCAGAACAGGCTGTTGCTCGCAAGGCTTGCGGACATCTGCGCAAAGCACGGGGCGCGCTCCGGAGTGCACCCCGTGCTTTGGGCTGCAGGCTGCTGCCCGCAAGCCTTGGGAGTCCGGTGGGCACTACCGCAGGCTCCCCAGGCTTGCGGATAGCTTCCTGAAGCCTGGAGAGCGAGAGGGGTCGGTGCGCACCGACGCCTCTCGCTCTCCAGGCTTCAGCGAAAGCCTGCATTCGCCCCATAGGACGCACACACATTTCCCCTTCATTTTTGGAGGGGGAAAAGTGCGTCCTATAGAGCGAAAAATATGGTCTATATTATGGGTTTGCTGCATGATCCTCCTCTGTCCTCACAACAAGCCCGCAAGGTTAGGCTGAGGGGTGGGTGTGGGGAAATTGACCTAAGGCCACCCTGGGAGTTTGGTGGCCGAACTGGGATTTGAACCTGCCTCTTGGCCGTCGACACCCCTTGCGCCGTGGACTCCCAGACTCCAGCTCAGAACCTGTTTCTCCCCACCCCAGATACCAGAGGTGGCGCAGGCCGTCAGCAAGCTGACCTACAACCAGTTGGTGGAGAAAATCATCACCTGCAAACACTCAAGCGACCCTAATCTGGTGACGGAAGGTGAGGCCCCTCTGCCTGGGCTCATTCACACAGTCAAGGTCCGGGGTAACTGGTACCTGGAGGTGGGGTTGTCGTCAGCCCAGGGGTGGAGGCCATTAAGTAAGATCTGATTTGTGCTTGCTTCGGCACATGTACTAAAATTGGAACGAGACAGAGAAGATTAGCATGGCCCCTGAGCAAGGAAAAATAAAATAAGATCTGGTTTACGGAGACTAGCAGCAGGGCCTGCTTGGTGGTAGTTTCACGCTTGCAGAAACTTGCTTTCCAAGCCTCATCTCGCATGGTTTTTACCTCAGGAGACCTCTCTGCTTCAGCAAAGGACTTTTAACCATCTTTGAGCTATTAGACACCTATTTTGAACAACCGTTACATGTACGTACAGTGGAACCTCAGTTGTCGAACATAATCCATTCCGGAAGACCGTTCGACTTCCAAAACGTTTGACAACCGAGGCGAAATTGCCAGGCGGCAAAATCCATTGAAAAAGTGGAGAAACACACTGCGGAAGCCGTTTGACTTCTGAGGCACCTTTGAAAACGGAAGCATTCACCTCCCGGTCATTGGCGTTCAAAAGCCAAAACATTTGACTTCTGAAGCACTCGACAACCAAGATTCCACTGTATATTTCTTGTATCATTTACAACCATTGAAATTTTGAATTCTTTTAAACCGTACCTACGGGATCGCCTCTCCTGGTATGCCCCACGGAGGAAATTAAGGTCCACAAATGACAACATTTTGGAGGTCCCAGGTCGCAAAATGGTTAGATTGGTCTCAACTAGGGCCAGGGCCTTTTCAGCACTGGCCCCGACTTGGTGGAACGCTCTGTCCCAAGAGACCAGGGCCCTGCGGGACTTGACATCTTTCTTCAGGGCCTGCAAGACAGAGCTGTTCCACCTGGCCTTTGGTTTGGACTCAGTCTGACCCTTATGTTTCCCTCCCCTTATGGTCTTGATTTATCGGCTACTTTTAAAATGAGGCTGCATTTTACATCGCATTTTAACCTGTATTTTAAATTGGTCCTGTCCCCCCCCCCCCCATTATGTTTTTTACTGGAATTTTATTGGTGTTAGCCGCCCTGAACCCGGCTCTGGCTGGGGAGGGCAGGGTATTATTATTATTATTATTATTATTATTATGTGGTTGTTGTCCCACGCTGAAGACACACCTCTTTGAAACTTGAGATACATGTATTGTTATGGCTCTGGGTGGTGGGGTCAGTCTGGATGACACCTGTGGTTCCCTTCAAAACCTGTGGTCTTGCGGATAGGAGCCTAGAATCTATAGGAGGAAGCTTGCTTACCATTTGCATTTTGAAAAAGCAAGCTCTGTTGCCACAGAGACCAATGGGTGGGCCTTCCCCACTTCACCTGGCTGAATGTCGCATTATCCTGGGATGGAGAACAGTAGGGCCAGGTGGGGCTGTCAGTGTGTGGGTTTGGTGGGAGCTGGAGATACAGAGGCTTGTCTCGCTCTGTGCTGGATAATAATAATAATAATAATAATAATAATAATAATAATTTATTATTTAAACCCTGCCCATCTGGCTGGGTTTCCCCAGCCACTCCGGGCGGCTTCCAACAAAATATTAAAATACAATAGTCTGTCAAACATTAAAAGCTTCCCTAAAGAGGGCTGCCTTCAGATGTCTTCTAAAAGTTTGGTCATTGTTTTTCTCTGACATCTGCTGGGAAGGCATTCCACAGGGCGGGCGCCACCACCGAGAAGGCCCTCTGCCTGGTTCCCTGTAACTTGGCTTCTCGCAGGGAGGGAACCACCAGAAGGCCCTCAGTGCTGGACCCTCGGTGAAGGCCCTCGGTGTCCGGGCAGAACGATGGGGGTGGAGACGCTCCTTCAGGTATACTGGACCTTTGAGGCCGTTTAGAGCTTTAAAAGTCAGCACCAACACTTTGAATTGTGCTCGGAAACGTACTGGGAGCCAATGCAGGTCTTTCAAGACTGGGGTTATGTGGTCTCGGCAGCCACTCCCAGTCACGAGTCTTGCTGCCCTATTCTGGATTAGTTGTAGTTTCCGGGTCACCTTCAAAGGTAGCCCCACGTAGAGCGCATTGCCATAGTCCAAGTGGGAGATAACCAGAGCATGCACCACTCTGGCAAGACAGTCTGCAGGCAGGTAGGGTCTCACCTGCGTACCAGATGGAGCTTGTAAACAGCTGCCCTGGATACAGAATTAACCTGTGCTTCTATGGAGAGCTGTGAGTCCAGAATGACTCCCAGGCTGCGCACCTGGTTCTTCAGTTGCCCCATTCAGAACCAGGGAATCCTCCACCCCCGCCCGCCTCCTGTCCCCCCAAAATAGTACTTCTGTCTTGTCAGGATTCAACCTCAATCTGTTAGGATGCCAAAACTGTGCTTTGGAGACCTCCCTGGGGGACCTAATGGGGTGTTAGTGCTGCAAGTCCCTCCATCCTATCTTCGCGGTGTAAAATAAAACTACGTATCCTAGGGACACCACCATCTCCTTTGAGCACTCAGAGATTTGGCTGCAGGCAGCAGTGTATCATTCAGGCCGGACCCTGTTATTTTAAACAGCTTTTAATGCTGCGTTCTAAAAGGTTGTGGCCCACCCTGGGTCCTTAGGGTGAAGGCCGAGCAAGGAATTGAAAGAACTGTGGATCCAATTCATCATCAGAGTCGATCGCCATCATGCTTTGCCTGCATTTCACCTCATCTTTGCTTCTTCTGCTCCCTGTTCCATCGCAACGCCCCCCGCCCCTGGCAGGCCTGATAGCAGAGCAGTTTTTGGAGTCCACGGCCTCTCAGCTGACCTACCACGGCCTCTGTGAGCTGACGTCCACGGTCAAGGAAGGCGAGCTGAGCGTCTTCTTCCGGAACAACCACTTCAGCACCATGATCAAGCACAAGGTACCCGCCCTGCAGGGCTGTTTTTTGTTTTTTTAAAAAATGATATTTATTAAAGTTTCAAAGAATACAAGAATTACACAAAGACAAAAAATAAAAATACAAGAAAATACAAAATGCAGAAAAAGGAATAAAGTTTTTAAGATATAACCAAAAAAATGAAAAATGAAAATGAACAATAAAAAAAGCATACAAAGTAAAAACAGTTAAAAACACGTTAATTTTCCATAGCATATCTTCCTTACACTTGTTTCCCCGGACCTCCTCGTACCTCCCTTTTTTGTATTCCAGTTCAGTTTGTTAGTTCAGCAGATCCTTACCATTAAACTTTTACCCATTTGTAAACCTTTTTTTTCGTATCTCTTAAAGCATTACAGCTGGAAACCACTTAGTTTCTATCCAACATCCTTCTAGGATTCATTAATTTTACAATATTTCTGTAAATAGTCTTTAAATTTCTTCCAGTCTTCTTTCACCGACTCTTCTCCCTGGTCTCGGATTCTGCCAGTCATTTCTGCCAGTTCCATGTAGTCAATCACCTTCATCTGCCATTCTTCCAGAGTGGGTAGATCTTGTGTCTTCCAATACTTTGCAATAAGTATTCTTGCTGCTGTTGTAGCATACATAAAAAAAGTTCTGTCCTTCTTTGGCACCAATTGGCCGACCAATTGTTGTTTTTTAAGAAAGGTGGGCGATGTCCGGGACTGGGCAGGGGAGGAGCAATGGTGGAGACGGCCTCCCCATCCGGACCCTTCCAGGGAGCAGGAAAAGGAAGACAATATAGCTTTGCAACAGGGGTTTGAGGGAGGTTGCAGCTCAGAGGCAGATGAGGGGGAAAGCTAGGAAATCGTGGGACAACCAGAACAACACCCTGTTGGCTATTTGCAGATTAGTTGCGCTGCAGAAAACTTGCTGGGGAGACCACACATTACAAGGAACACAAAATAACTTTAGCTAGGCTTTAATAACAAAAACAAAAACTCCTTTTACACTAAATATATCAACAAGCATGACCCATCCACCAGGGTATTGAGAGAGCTAGGTGCTGCTCTTTATATACTATACCCAATTGCTGACACAGCTTAATTAACGCAACTTAGCAGCACCTGCTATACTGTTTCACAGCTGTAAAACTAGGTCACGTTATTTGCTCTGGCCCTTAAAGACATAAACATCTTGTGGAACAATAATGAATCTTCAAATTTAAAGAGACCATTCAACATACCCAGCTGACACGCTGTCATTAGAAAGCATTCCAGACCCTCCATCTCCCAGAACCCGGCGAGCCTTAAAAGTAGGAGAGCAAAGAGCTCAAAGACAGAGGGCACTTGTCAGCACCCGTAGAAGTGACGAAGGAGGAAGTGGGAGAGACGAGGGGTGGAGATTCACTCGGGACAACGCGATTATCCAAGAGGGCCGGGAAGTTCAATAGCCTCTCTCTGTGATTAGAGCCCAAGAAGGAAGTAGATGCTCGCAAGTGGTGGTGTTTTTAAATAGTTGTACGCAGGTGGCACTGTGGGTTAAACCACAGAGCCTAGAACTTGCCAATCAGAAGGTCGCCAGTTCGAATCCCCACAACGGGGTGAGCTCCTGTTGCCCAATCCCTGCTCCTGCCAACCTGGCAGTTTGAAAGCACAAAGTGCAAGTAGATAAATACCGTATTTTTCGCTCTATAACACGCACCCGACCACAACACGCACGTAGTTTTTAGAGGAGGAAAATCCGTAGGCATGCCACCCGTAGGCATTCCCTCCATAACACGCACAGACATTTCCCCTTACTTTCTAGGAGGAAAAAAGTGAGTGTTATGGTGCAAAAAATACGGTAGGTACTGCTCCAGCGGGAAGGTAAACGGCGTTTCCGTGCGCTGCTCTGGTTAGCCAGAAGCGGCTTAGTCCTGCCGGCCACATGACCCGGAAGCTGTACGCCGGCTCCCTCGGCCAGTAAAGCGAGATGAGCGCCGCAACCCCAGAGTCGGCCACGACTGGACCTAATGGTCAGGGGTCCCTTTACCTTTACTTATGCCAATTTACCACCATCTTGCCTCTGAATTAACCAGAGCCTGTTTTTTTTCTCTCCCTGCTCCCTCTCCAGAGCCACTTGTACCTCCTGGTGACGGACCAGGGCTTCCTCCACGAGGAGCAGGTCGCCTGGGAGAGCCTGCACAACGTGGACGGGGACAGCTGCTTCTGCGACGCAGAGTTCCACCTCAACCACGCCCTGGGCAAGGAGGCGGCTGGCGGTTCTCCGCAGGAGCAGCACCTCAACCAGAGACAGGTGGACCAGGTGAGAGCAGGGGCCACCCAGCCAAGACCATGCGGGGCGTAAGCGCTGCCCTGGTTCACCCAGTCAGTTGAAAGGGGAGGCTTTTTAGCCAATGGTAAGCAACCTTCTCACCCTCCGTGCTGATTGGAGCCAATGAGAGCGAAAGGAGCCGATCCGGCCACTGAGGGCGGGCTCAGAGAGTCCCTCTGGCGAACAGGGAGAAAGAGGAGTTGTTCTGTTCTGTTCCCAAGCTGAGCGTTTAGGAGCGCTGAAAATGCAATGCTTCCGTTTCAAGAGAAGCGTGGCTGAGTTCTGCTGCGCGCAAATATAATAATAATAATAATAATAATAATAGGTATTGTATATAAGAAGATCTTGAAACACTCCATGTTCTATGTATGTACAAAGGAAATAGTATATTTAGCTGAAAGTAAACACACTTGAGATCTGCCATGAAATGAAAGTAAAAAGATCTTTAGATTCTCTTTCCAACCCCCCCCCCCCCCGAACCCTTTCTGTTAGGCATCATGTCCACTGAAATTCCAAAAAGAGAGAGAACTATTTTTATGTGTGCAACCACGGCGGCTAGAATTCTAGTAGCAAAAAAATTGGAAGGGTGAATCAATTCCTCCAAAGCTTGACTGGCAGGTGAAGATGATAGAATACGTAGAACTTGCTAAAAAGACTGGGTGAATAAGAGGAAACTCAAACCAGAAAGTGTTCAAAGAGTGGGTAATATTTAAAGAATATTGTGGAAATGCAAATCTTCGAACAGGTTCAGATGGAATCTTGAAGACTAAAAGGGAAAGTTACAACTGCAGATAATTTCAGATATGCATTAGATATAATAAAAAGGGCGTATAGGTTAAGAATACGTTGAAAGCACAAGGAGGTGATTCCAGAAGTCAAGAGAGTGTGATGTTAGTCGTTGTGTTGTTAGTTAATGTCAAGTGTTGTGGTTTTGTTTATTTTCTTGTTTTCTGTTTGTTTGTCCGTATTGTTTTCTTTCCTTTTTTTTTTTTTTGTTCTCTTATGTAAATTGTGTTGCGAATAAAATAAAATTAAGACGGAAGAAGAAGAAAAGAAACCAGAGGGTAGGAATTTGAAGGAGGTGTGTGTGCCGTGCTCTCAGTTCACACCCACCAACTCTTTCTCTCTCCTTCCTTCCTTCCTTCTTCCATAGGACTACATGATCGCCTTGTCTCTGCAACAGCAGCAAGGGGGACCCGCGCTCAGCGACTTAGAGCTTGCCCAGCAGCTGCAGCAGGAGGAATATCAGCAGCAACAGCAGCAGCCACCTGCCGCAGCCCCCCCTGCACAGGTAACGTCCCCCCAACTCCCCCCAACTCCCACCAACCCCTGTGTACGCAGCATGGCCAGCGGTCGGGGTAGAGTTAGGTCGACCCCAGCATCCTTTGCAGGGCCATAGACCTGCCATAAACAGTTCTATTACAGACCAGCAGATGCTCGTGATAAGAGCTGCTATTTAAGAACAGGTGCCTGGGTTTCTGGGGGGGGGGGTTATAAAATTATTATTATTATTATTATTATTATTATTATTATTATTATTATTATTAATTTGTACCGCGCCCATCTGGCTAGGTTTCCCCAGCCACTCTGGGCGGCTTCAAACAAAGATTAAAAATACATTAGAATGTCACACATTCAAAACTTCCCTGAAAAGGGCTGCCTTCAGATGTCTTCAAAATGTCAGGTAGTTGTTTATGTCCTTGACATCTGATGGGAGGGCGTTCCACAGGGTGGGCGCCACCACCGAGAAGGCTGGTTCCCTGTAACCTCACTTCTCTCAGGGAGGGAGGGATCTGCCAGAAGGCCCTCGGCGCTGGACCTCTGTGTCCGGGCTGAATGATGGGGGTGGAGACGTTCCTTCAGGTATACTGGTCTCCACCCCCATCGTTCTGCCCAGACACTGAGGTCCAGCACCGAGGGCCTTCTGGTGGTTCTCTCACTGCAAGAAGGCAAGTTACAGGGAACCAGGCAGGGGACCTTCTTGGTAGTGGCGCCCGCCCTGTGGAATGCCCTCCCACCAGATGTCAAAGAGAAAAACAACTACCACACTTTTAGAAGACATCTGAAGGCAGCCCTGTTTAAGGAAGCTTTTAATGTTTAATAGACTATTGTATTTTAGTATTCTGTTGAAAGCCGCCCAGAGTGGCTAGGGAAACCCAGCCAGATGGGCGGGGTATAAATAATATATTATTATTATTATTATTATTATTATTATTATTATTATTATTGGTATAACACAGCCATTAATAGCTTCCTAATTATTATATTATTATTATTATTATTATTATTAATTTGTACCCTGCCCATCTGGCTGGGTTTCCCCAGCCACTCTGGGCAGCTTCCAACAAAGACCAAAAATACACTAAGATCTCACACATTAAAAACTTCCCATGTCCAATCCTCTTTTAAAACCATCCAAATTGGCTGCCTCATGTGGAAGTGAGTTCCACAGTTTAACAGCAGCAACAAGGGCTTTGTCTTCGCTGAATCTCCCAGCCTCCCTTGCGTGTGTCCCTATTGATATCCAGTATCGCGAGAGAGGGAGGAAAAGTGTTCCACGTCTGACAAAATCTCCCATTCCTTAACACGCCCCACTTTCTCCTCTTCCCCTCCTTTTAGGGGAGGACTCCGCCGCCCTCCCGGCCCTCCGGAGAGCGCAGGCCGCGCCAGAAGCAGGATTCGGACTGCGTCGTCCTGTAACGCCAAGCCGCGGGTGGCCCAGAGCACCTGTTTCCCAGCCGACCGAAGTCTGCCGCAGAGAAGGACCGCACTCTTCTATACGCCTCGTGCTCCATTTTTTTAAAAAAGACTGCTGTTTTTAAAAAGTCTCCCCGTTCTGGGGCTGAAACCAAAATTAAAAGGGGAAAAAAGAGAGAAACTAACCTTTGGGGTGGCGAAAACCCCGGCAAACCCGTCTTCTCCAGTCTTTATCTTCTCCTCTCCCCACCCCACAAGTAGGGAGGGGGCCCTGTCTATCCTTCAATGGGAATTGATAAGAGAGCAGTTTGGTTGTGGGTGTAGTTGATTGGAGATGATCTTGCCACCCCAGGCAGAGAAGCAAGCCAGACTTTCCTTCTAGAGCCCCCTTCTTGGACTCCAACTCCCATCATCCCTTGCTGTCAGCCCTGCTGGCTTCTGGGAGTTGGAGTCCAACAACATCTGTTTTCCCCACACACACCCTCCTCTAGGGGCTGGGGCTGATGGGAGCTGGAGTCCTGAGAGGAGCAGGATGTGTTTTAAGGTAGTAGTAGTAGTAGTAATAATAATAATAATAATAATAATAATGATGATTTATTTATACCCCACCCACCTGCCTGGGTTTCCCCAGCCACTCTGGGTGGCTCCCAACAGAATACAGTGGTACCTCAGGTTACAGACGCTTCAGGTTACAGACTCCGCTCACCCAGAAATAGTGCTTCAGGTTAAGAACTTTGCTTCAGGATGAGAACAGAAATCGGGCTCCGGTGGCGTGGTAGCAGCGGGAGGCCCCATTTGCTAAAGTGGTGCTTCAGGTTAAGAACAGTTTCAGGTTAAGAACGGACCTCCAGAACGAGTTAAGTACTTAACCTGAGGTACCACTGTATTAAAAACACAATAAAACATCAAACATTCAAAACTTCCCAAAACAGGGCTGCCTTCAGATGTCTTCTAAAAGTCAGATAGTTGTTTATTTCCTTGACATCTGATGGGAAGGTGTTCCACAGGGAGGGTGCCACCACCGAGAAGGCCCTCTGCCTGGTTCCCTGTAACCTCACAGGGAGGGAACCGCCAGAAGGCCCTCGGGGCTGGACCTCAGTGTCCAGGCTGGATGATGGGGGTGGACACCAGGTATAGTAGGCCGAGGCTGTTTAGGGCAGGCATAGGCAAACTTGGCCCTCCAGCTGTTTTGGGACTACAACTCCCATCATCCCTAGCTAACAGGACCAGTGGTCAGGGATGATGGGAGTTGTAGTCCCAAAACTGCTAGAGGGCTGAGTTTGCCTATGTCTGATTTAGGGCTTTCAAGGTCAGCACCAACACTTTGAATTGTGCTTGGAAACGTACTGGGAGCCAATGTAGGTCTTTCAGGACTGGTGTTATGTGGTCTTGGCGGCCGCTCCCAGTCACCAGTCTAGCTGCCGCATTCTTACACAGCCCAGTGCTGAGGTTGTTTTTATCTACAGCTTTGCCTGGGGGGGGGGGGAGGCTGGAATGGGGACAGTCCGGGGCCTTCAGGTCTCCGTCAGGAATCCAAGAGCATAATTGGAGAAGGACTTGGAGTCATTTTAAAAATTAAAACGGTGGATGTTAAAAACACCGGGTGGGAATTGAATTCCCTAAACTAGATCCAAGAAAACAAAAATATTTGGGGCAGCCGTGTTGAGATCCACTGAGGGATGGAGGAGCGGGAACTCCAGTGTGGGGTAGAGATCCAGGATGGTACAGTGGTTAGAGAATTGGTCTAGGACTTGGGGGAGGTCAAGGTTCAAATCCCCGCTTGTCCATTAAACTGCCTCTCAGCCTTGTCTGCCTCGCAGGGTAGACAAGAAAACACTCTCCTTTTTAGTGTATGAAACAAGCGGTCTGCCTCTTCTAAAACTGCTGTATTGTCCCATCATGCCTGGTGGAAAAGAAGGAATGCCTCTTTTCCTGCCCCTCACAGTTTCTTTGCAAATTTTCCCGTTCTTAACACCCAATCTGCTGCCTGACTTAACCGAGGCAATTTCCCAGCCTGTTTTTGAACGATAAAAGGAATCGACTGAGCACAGCCCAACTCAGTTTGTAAAACGGGGAGGTGCCAAAACCATTTACATCTGCCTCAAGAGGGGAAAAAACACTCCGTTATATGCTCAGAGGTACTTTATTATCACGTACTTCATTTTTACAGAAAGGGTGGTGCTAAATAGGTCAGGTGGTGGAGAAAAGGTGAGCTTACCAAGACAGAAAGACCTGCAATATACCATATTTTTTGCTCTATAAGACTCACTTTTCCCCTCCTAAAAAGTAAGGGGAAATGTGTGTGCGTCTTATGGAATGAATGCGGCTGCGCAGCTATCCCAGAAGCCAGAAGAGGAAGAGGGATCGCTGCTTTCGCTGCGCAGCAATCCCTCTTGCTGCCTTCTGAGATTCAGAATATTTTTTTTCTTGTTTTCCTCCTCCAAAAACTAGGTGCGTCTTGTGGTCTGGTGTGTCTTATAGAGCGAAAAATACGGTATATATTAAACTACACCGTTCCAGGTAAGGGGATGTTGTAGTTCCTGAGAAAGGCTGATAGGTTATCCTTTGCTGCTGGGATGGATATGAGGGGGACCTGTGCCCCCTCCCCTGATATTGAGGGACTACAACTTCCACCAACACTGACTACAGGTGATAATCCAGCCACAACTGGAGGGCCACAGATGTTCCAGATTCCAGCTTCTGTAATGTAAATTCAGCACAGGATCCCTGATTGGTTCGTATCGCCCAGAGAAAAAGGCAGCCAGCAGTGTCCAGTGGAAAAACGGTCTCTGATGTTGGCAGTAGCATCTCACCATCACGACTCGTGAGGAATTAATTCCATTTTGCCCCCCAGCACAGAAATGGCTGAATGTTCACAACCAAATTAAACACAGTTTTCATTGGCTCAGCAAGAAATACGCTCTTTCTCCTTAAATCGTTCCCAGCCCAACCCACCCCCTGAATAGATCCAGAACCAACCGAGAAACAAGAAGAAATTAGCGCAAATGGAGAATCAAGATCCTCTGAGGGTGACTTTTGGCCGGACTCCAGGGCCTTCGGGAGGAAGAGGTGGTTGGCTGATGTAAGCATTTGCCTGGTATTCAGAGGTAGACTGCTTTTGCACACAGAGGCTCGTCAGCAGAGACATAACTTACAGATCTTCTGCTCTGCACAGACCAAGCAAGGCGGTCTGGTAGTTGCCATTCATTTCAGCCTGGTGGAAGATAAAAAGGGATTTTAGAAGGCTTTGCGTAATTGAGTAAGGGGCACAGCCCACCCAGAATTAAGCACTTATAAAGCTATGGTTTTCCCAATAGTGATGTATGGAAGTGAGAGCTGGACTATAAAGAAGGCTGATCGCCAAAGAATAGATGCTTTTGAATTCTGGTGCTGGAGGAGACTCTTGAGAGTCCCATGGACTGCAAGAAGATCAAACTTCTCCATTCTGAAGGAAATCAGCCCTGAGTGCTCACTGGAAGGACAGATCCTGAAGCTGAGACTCCAAGACTTTGGCCACCTCATGAGCAGGAAAACCCTGATGTTGGGAAAGATGGAGGGCGCAAGGAGAAGGGGACGGCAGAGGACGAGATGGTTGGACAGTGTTCTTGAAGCTACCAGCATGAGTCTGACCAAACTGCGGGAGGCAGTGGAAGACAGGAGTGCCTGGCGTGCTCTGGTCCAGGGGGTCACAAAGAGTCGGACACGACTCAATGACTAAACAATATCCAAAAGGGGAGATATTCTATTCCCCTCTGCTGACCTGAACATATGTATTTCTGACAAGATAACCCTGTTAATAATCTCTGCATGACGGAATCCCGGCAGGATTTGACAGAAGGTCTAGCTAACTAAATATCCCATCATGGCCAAGCAGATTAATTTCATTTAAAGACACCCCCACTTTTCAGCCAAAGAAGGCTCCCTCCTCTTACACCTCACTTAAGGAAAAAAGACACAGCACAAAAGGAAAATGAATCAGGAGGGAGGAGGAAATCAGCAAACTCAAGTTCCGAGTTTGCACGTCATTTCAGGGACCGGCTGAAATGGAAAAGTTCGAGGAGGGGAGGGACCCAAAGTTGGGATGCTGATGGAGCAACCCTGGACCCCTACTCTTCCTCCCTCCATCTCTGCCCACTCCCCACCCACAGTAAAGAAAGCCTGGCGCCCTTACCTGGAGGAAGGAGTAGAGGGAAATCCCATAATGCTTCCTGAACTCAGATCGGATGCTGAGCAGGTCGGTTTCGCTACGGGAAATCAGGATGCGGGCCAGAGTTCTTGGGCTGGTTTCTGGACCCTTTAAAGAGCAGACAGGTGAGGGTTAGGATATATATATATTGTAGATGTCATAGCAATCTCGCAGTTTAAGAAAGCTGGGGGAGAGGCAGGCACAGCCATCAGGATAGGATTGCTCTTCTTCACAGGCTAGTGAATTGGGTGGGGTTATTTGCAGGGCTGTGGCAGAGGGCAAACAGCACCTTTACTGGGGATGTAAGGAGGCATGCGGGTGGCGCTGTGGTTTAAACCACAGAGCCTAGGACTTGCCGATCAGAAGGTTGGCGGTTCGAATCCCTGTGATGGGGTGAGCTCCCGTTGCTCGGTCCCTGCTCCTGCCAACCTAGCAGTTCAAAAGCACGTCAAAGTGCAAGTAGATAAATAGGTAAACAGTGTTTCCGTGTGCTGCTCTGGTTCGCCAGAAGCGGCTTAGTCCTGCTGGCCACATGACCCGGAGGCTGTACGCCGGCTCCCTCGGCCAATAAAGCGAGATGAGCGCCCCAACCCCAGAGTCGGTCACAACTGGACCTAATGGTTAGGGGGCCCCTTTACCTTTTAAGGAGGCATTATACCACCCCTTCCATTTTTCATCTCGCCATCCGCTGCGACAAAATTATAACTTGTGCAATTAATTACACAAATGACATTGTCCTTCCGTTATGCCACCCCACCGATTTAGGGCACAAAAGGAAACACAGTGTGACTCTAAAGGTGTTCGTATGTGCAATAAATCATGTCTCATTTGCAATCCAAAAGCAACAGCAGAGCAGTCGTTTTGCATAAAGCAATGCCCTGACTGCAGCCGTTTTGGTGGCCAAAACACTTTATCCAAATTCCTGGAGAAAGGGAAGGATACACTTGTGAGACAGAGCGAAAGAGAGAAATAAGGACGGATTAATTCTCCTCACCTTAACCGCTTGGTAGAGCTTTGTGGCAAAATAGAGAGGGGTGTTTCTGAGGATGGAGACTGCAAAAGAACATGGATTTAGAATAATAATAAACCAATCAGATAACCAACATGTTCTCATATCGTCTCTGAAAACCATCTTCAGTTATCTGAAGCATACCCAAAACAACACTGTACGCTTGTGAAAACATGGACCACTTATAAACGCCATCTCCAACTCCTCGAAAGATTCCATCAATGGGGTCTCCGAAAATTTTTACACATCACTTGGGAAGACAGGTGAACTAATACCGGCGTACTGGAAGAAGCAAAGATCACCAGTGTTGAAGCAATGATTCTTCAACGTCAACTTCGTTGGGCTGGTCATGGCGGATGCCTGATGATTGTCTTCCAAAGCAACTACTCTATTCCAAACTTAAAAATGGAAAGCGTAATGCTGGTGGTCAACAAAAGAGGTTTAAAGACTGTCTCAAGGCAAATCTAAAAAAATGTAGTATAAACACTGACAACTGGGAAACACTGGCCTGCGAGTGCTCCAGTTGGAGAACAGTCATGGGCTTTGAAGACACTCAGGACGCAAGGGAGAAACATGCTAGGAGGAAGGCAAATCCACGCTTGGCAAATCCACACCATGATCAACTCCCACCCGAAAACCAATGTCCCCACTGTGGAAGGACGTGTGGATCCAGAATTGGCCTCCACAGTCACTTACGGACTCATTGTTAAAACTGTGTTTATGGAAGACAATCTTGCTTGGCTATGAGTGATTGCCAAAGAAGAAGAAGAACCCAAAACAAGCCAATCTTTCTTTTCTAAAATCCCCAGCTTTTCGGGCATCTTTAACCACTGTATCGCAGGTAGAAATTCACCAACAACATTACAGCTCTGTGCTGGAGCAACTTGACCTGTTGACTTCCTCCTCCTCAACCAAACTGCTCTGGGTCATGCCCAGTTGGTTATGGGGGAGAAATCACCCCACTGTATTCTCACAACCAACCCTGCGAGGTAGACTAGGCCAACAGCGAGAGACTAGCCCATCCTGTGAGCGCTTCTGTCAGAGTTGCTCCAAACCCAGGTTTCTGAGCCACTAACTATAATCTCACAGTTCCTGCTTGTTCCTGGCCAGACCTCTCTACAGAAAACATGAAATCGTCAAGGACGAGAGTGTCCCTGAGCATGTTTGGTGTGTTATTTCCTTTACGGCAGATGAGGCCAGAGTCAAGAGTAGATAGACATACACGCCCTGCTCACAAATAGATACCATTCACATGCATAGAATCAGAATTGTAGAGTCGTAAGGGACACCAGGGGGTCATCTAGTCCAACCCCCTGGAATGCAGGCATCTCGACTACAGCATCCATGACAGATGGCCATCCAACCTCTGCTTTAAAATCTCCAAGGAAGGAGAGTCCACCATCTGCCGAGGGAGACCGTTCCACTGTCAAACAGCTCTTACTGACAGAAAGCTCTTCCTGATGTTTAGTCGAAATCTCCTTTCTCGTCACTTGAAGCTATGGGTTCGAGTCCTCCCCTCCGGAGCAGGAGAAAGCAAGCTTGCTCCCTCCTCCATGTGACAGCCCTTGAAGATATTTGAAGATGGCTCTCGTATCTCCTCTCATTCTCCTATCTTCCAGGCTAAAGGTACCCAACTCCTTCAACCGTTCCTCATCAGGCTTGTTTTCCAGACCCTTGATCATCTTGGGCTGCACACATTCCAGCTTGTCAACATCCTCTTTAAACTGGGGAGCCCAGAACTGGACACAATGGACGCTCGGGTTGCGAACGTGATCCGTGCGGGAGGCACGTTCGCAACCCACAGCGCCACACCTGCGCACGTGCAGGTCGCGGTTTGGCGCTTCTGCGCATGTGCAAAGCATGATTTAGCGCTTCTGCGCATGCGCGGAAACCCGGAAATGACCCGTTCCGGTACTTCCGGATTCGGCGCGGTGTGCAACCCGGAACCCGCACAACCTGAAGCGTCTGTAACCCGAGGTATGACTGTATTCCATGTGGGGTCTGGCCAAGGTATCTCTGCATTCATACACCGCCCCCCCCCAAGCACGACAGATAGAAAGGCTCTGTGGGGGGGTCACATCCAGCCCACACCCCTTTACCTACCCAGGGTCAAGCCAGCCTCGAGGGCCTTCCCCTCTAAGTACTTCTTCATGGCTTCCTCCACCTGGAGCCCAGTCATCTTGTGGTACCAGATGAACACTGTGGGAGTAAGAAAAGATTAAGCCAGACTGCTTCTAAACATGTTAGGAATGTCAGAAGCTGCTTTATACACTCTGAAGGGGTCACCTCAAAAGCAGATTCACTGAATAATCATAGTTTAGAGGTCCCGGACCCTAAAGAAGTCAGATTATCCTCCACCAGGAACAGGGCCTTCTCAGTGGTGGCTCCGACCGGGTGGAATGCTCTGTCCCAGGAGACCAGGGCCCTGCAGGATTTAACTTCCTTCCGCAGGGCCTGTAAGACAGAGCTATTCCGCCTGGCTTCCAATTTCAACTTAGCCTGATCTTTTATTCCCCTTCCTTCCCTCCCCCTCCCCTTTTTATGAAGATTACCCACTCTGGGATCCCACAGCTAATTCTCCCCTGGTCTCCTCGCTGGCCCAAATAGGACTAATTTAGCCAGCTAGCCCTGGTGATCATCTAATGTTTATTGGATGGATTTTCCCCCTAAATTGATTTTTCAATTCTGAATTTATTGTTATTCATATTTTATACTGTATTTTATGCTGTTTTTGTTGCATCGATTAAGTGTTTTAAATTTGTTGTTAGCCGCCCTGAGCCCGGTTTTCTGAACCGGGAAGGGCGGAGTATTGATAAAAAATTATTATTATTATTATTATTTATTATGAAGGGAAGAGCCCCTGAAAAACCTATTGGCTCTGACTCAGGGGCCCATGAGAACGGCGTTTTAGTGCATTGCATAGAATGCCAGCATGGCTGAACTCAACTCCTTTCCCCAGAAACAGCAACTTGCAAGCTTTGCAAACTAGACCTTGCCTCTGTTTAGATGTTGGGGACTCCGTTCGGTTAGGATCCTGATCCACTCGCTCTCATCCAACCTGCCCGGGTCGCCGCCTCCGGGACCCGCGAGGGCCTGGAAGAACCCACAGAGACACACCACTGAACAAAACAATTGCACAGTCGAAATAAAAACAGCCTTTTTTGAAGTCGCAACAGCCCTCTCTGTCGTAACAACTTAATTCAGGGATCAGTACTCAGTCCAGTGCCCAGGACCTATTTGAAGTGCCGCATGACCTATTTAAACCAACAGGCCTTGAGCTTACAAGACATGGGGTGTAGAAGCAATCCCCAGAACATGCGCAGAGTGAAATCGGTGCCATCCAATCGCAGGGTAACCAGAGCCTGCTCCTCACATATCTGAGGACTCAGCTACGTTAGTAAAAAAACAGCGATTTGAATGCGCTATAAACGTGCAACAGAGATGGCGCTAGAGAGCAAGGAATTTTAAAAAGTGATTTTCCGTAGTCCCCCCCCCCCCCTTTTGTTAAAACAATCTAATTTCTGACTTATTTATAGCAGGGGTTTCCCTGTGTTTAGATCTACTTTCAAATTAGGGATGCAACATGTGTAGGGATACAACTGAGAGGGGTAGTCTCAGTATTAAACATGAGTAAGAACAGAGCCTCATTTAAGGAGTACACCCAGTCTTAATAGAAACTGGGGAGCCCTGAAGCTTTAGCCCCCAAACCTATGAGGTCTTAATTATCTCTGATCCAGTGCAGCCAGTTTTCCCCCAACTCCATCATTATTCATTTAACCTCACAGAACAGGAATGCGAGACAAGGAAGAGCTTTTTATCAGGGCGGTTATAGAGCTGCGATTTTTAAAATCATGTCATACAGTTGCACTCATACATACAAAACAGAGCATTTGATTATGCAAAAGCATTCCTTATCGCTGCTTCGCCATCTATAATAGCATGCACAAATGCACCTCGAATCTGCACGGGCAGCTAATTCCTTAAAGCCATTTGGTCAACTTGATGGGAAATTTATGAGAAATTAAACACAGAGGGAGCATGGGTGGA
Organism: Podarcis pityusensis; assembly: GCF_964106645.2. Classification (NCBI taxonomy): domain Eukaryota; kingdom Metazoa; phylum Chordata; class Lepidosauria; order Squamata; family Lacertidae; genus Podarcis; species Podarcis pityusensis. The sequence continues at coordinate 3,860,292 of NC_138041.1, read as the reverse complement.
ACGCATTCTTTGAAAACACGAGGAGAGTTCAGCGGCAGTGTTATGTACTGAGTTGAATAGGATCCAAAATGCAGCAGTCTGATTGGTCCTAGAACAATAGGATTCAGAATGCAGCAGTCTGATTGGTCCTAGAACAATAGGATTCAGAATACAGCAGTCTGATTGGTCCTAGAACAATAGGATTCAGAATGCAGCAGTCTGATTGGTCCTAGAACAATAGGATCCAGAATGCAGCAGTCTGATTGGTCCTAGAACAATAGGATCCAGAATGCAGCAGTCTGATTGGTCCTAGAACAATAGGATCCAGAATGCAGCAGTCTGATTGGTCCTAGAACAATAGGATCCAGAATGCAGCAGTCTGATTGGTCCTAGAACAATAGGATTCAGAATGCAGCAGTCTGATTGGTCCTAGAACAATAGGATTCAGAATGCAGCAGTCTGATTGGTCCTAGAACAATAGGATCCAGAATGCAGCAGTCTGATTGGTCCACAAGAGCCACCCAATCCAGCTCCAGATGGAAGTGAATCCGCAACCTGATTGGCCTACAGGAGAATTCCGGAATTAGCCAATCACGTGCAGCCCATTGTGTAAATAATGTATATAAAGCAGATACTTTGAGGGGACTTCCATTCCTCCTCACCACTATGTGCTGAATAAAGAGCATGCAATCCACTCTCGACGCCGAATATATTTCACTGGCGACGAAGGTGGGATCCCGCTGAGCTGACCGCCACACACATCACCGCAGCACCGCCACCTGCCGCACCGCTGCCTCGCACCGTGTATCCAGGCTTCAGCTCTGGGACCCAAGGAACCCAGAATGGCAACCGACAGCAGCTTCTCGCTGTTCAACCCAGCATCCGGAGACTGGGAAGCGTACGCCTCCCGTTTCACCTTCCTCCTAGAAGCCAAAGGGGTCACCAACGAAGAAGAGGGCGATATTCTTCAGCGTCTGCGGAGAGGAGACGTTTGAAATCGCCTGGGCTCTCCTTGCGCCTGAAGACGTCGCTACTGTTCCATACAAAACAATAATGGAACAGCTGAAGGGGCACTTTTCGCCGCAGCCCTCAGTGGTGGCTCGTCGAAATGCCTTCTACGCAAAGCGGCAAGCCTCTGGGGAAACCATAACTGGGTTTGTGACCTCTCTCCGCCAAGCCGCCCGGTTCTGCAACTTCTCAGAGTTGGAGAACGTGCTTCGTGACCGCCTCGTCGGTGGCCTGAAGGATGAGAAGATGCAACGACGCCTCTACGCTAAGAAGGACCTAACGTTCCAGGTCGCTCTGGAGGAGGCCCTGGCAACGGAAGCTGCCAAGAGGTCAACGCAAGAGGCATGGCCGAGCCTGCCGTCCCAACCGAGGGTCCACCACCAAGACCTCACTGACGACTCAGGATCCGACAGGGAGGAGGTGCACCGAGTACAGCAGTGCACTCAAGCAGCGCACAGACCAATCAGACTGCTGCATTTTGGATCCTATTCAACTCAATACATAACAGGCAGGATCAGGCCCAAACCTTGTTGTGTATCCTGATGCGTTTGGCCTTTATGAACCATGGGGTAATCTCATTTTCAACAGGATAGAGACGATCTCTACAGGGCTTGCATGCATCAGAGAGATCATGGAGTCTGAATAATCTCCATTTCCAGACTTGGACGTCTCACCTGCGTATCTTGCCGTATCAAAACATAGTCAATGACCCCAGAGTACCTTTCACGGTTGCCCTGGGAGAAAGCAGAAAATCAGACGTCAATGACATTGGCCGTCGGCTGGCAGTCCTTGAGTTGGATCCAAATTAACTACGCTTTACTCCTCCCATCACCACAGAAACAACTTAAACTAGCTGTTTCTAAGCCGCTCTGTCGATTTTAATGGGCCTAGAGAACGGACAGTTTAAGGCTCAAACCACACTTCCGCTTTCCCCCCGGGAAAACCCAATCCTTACCGCTGAATCGGAGCGGGCCTAAGGAAGTCAGATTATCCTCCACCAGGAACAGGGCCTTCTCAGTGGTGGCTCCCAGCTGGTGGAATGCTGTGTCCCAGGAGACCAGGGCCCTGCAGGATTTAACCTCCTTCCGCAGGGCCTGTAAGACAGAGCTATTCCGCCTGGCTTTCAATTTCAACTTAGCCTGATCTTTTATTCCCCTTCCTTCCCTTTTTATGAAGATTACCCGTTCTGGGATCCCACAGCTAATTCTCCCCTGCTCTCCTCGCTGGCCCAAATAGGACTAATTTAGCCAGCTAGCCCTGGTGATCATTTAATGTTTATTGGATGGATTTCCCCCCTAAATTGATTTTTGAATTTATTGTTATTCACGTTTTATACTGTATTTTATGCTGGTTTTTTATTGCATCAATTAAGTGTTTTAAATTTGTTGTTAGCCGCCCTGAACCCAGTTTTCTGAACCGGAAAGGGCAGGGTATAAATAAAAAAATATTATTATTATTATTATTATTATTATTATTATTATTATTTTATTATTAAATGTCCATTGGGTTTTCTCCCGACTGATGTTTGCTCTGATTTATTGCTAAAACAGCAGGGCAAAGGCAAAACGGCTCAGACCCCTAGTGTCCGATCTCACGTTCTTGCAAAGACGCAGGTAATGGCAGCATCAGGGTCCACATGTTCAACAGAAGCAGATTGTATTTGGGGGGGAGTAGACAATGAGGACTAGCCACTTACCCGCTTTTATTTTCAGAGCCGCTGTTTTCCCAGAATGTTTTTACAGATTGGGCGCGTAAGAAGCCTGAAATCTGCCGTGCGCCCCACTTAAAATATTTCCAACAGAGCTCTCACCAGATTTTTTTCTTTTTAATGAGCCATTTTAATTGCATGCAGATAAGCTGACTGGTTTCAGTTGCATGGGGTGAAAACAGCAGCTCAGAAATCTGGAGCCTGCTTCCTAGACCCGAAACAGAGGTGATGACAGCATGTTGCTTTAAAGTTTAGATAATATATTTGTTCCTCTGCTTGGAAGGCAAATTCCTCTTCTAAAACAGCCCTTCCCAATGCAGATTGCCGTAATTGCATTTTGATAATTTGATTATGTCCACTGTTGTGTTTTTAAATGACTGCTCAGTTGCTGATTTTTAAATGAATACTTTAGACTAGTTATGTCACTGCTTAGTTTTATTATTATTATTATTATTAAGTGGTACATAAATTTTGCATATAAGGCCATCTCACCATCCTGGGCCTCTCTGGATATTTCAGACTCAGCCCCATGAGGTAAGTTTTCTTAAACTGTTTTTAATATTGTGTTTTTATATTGGAACCCACCCGGGGACCTTACAGTGAAGGGCGGGTAAATAATAATAATAATAATAATAATAATAATAATAATAAACAACGTCTGGAGGTCACCAGGTTGATGCTTTAATACATTAAAATATTTTTAAAATACAAAAAACCCTTAATATGCTTCCTGATTAATTAAAGGCTTTGTTGGGGGAAATCCAAAACCCCAAATATTTCTGAAGTAAATCACAGGTCTCCTAAACCTTCCTCCTCCATTTTAAAATTTATTTATTTTTTAGGTGATTTTGAAAAAAGTATTGCATATAGAATGGCTTTCCTTCTGAAAAGCAGGCTAAATTTGCATCTATAACAGAAACCAGCATGTGTGAATTTTAGGTATGCACATCCCGTGTCACCTCGGGCCAAATTTAAGGACTTTACAACGTCCCTTTGACTTCACCCCCAAAGACACACTCCTCCGTGGTCTCCCGAGACCTACGGGTGCCAACAATAATGTCCCTGCAATCAACCACAGTCTTTTTCTCTTTTTTTACAACCATAGGACCATCTGTACCAAAGCAAACTCAGGACCCATTTAAAGCCCCCACTCAAATCCTGAGAATTGTAGTTTTCCCCAGCACAGAGCTACAGTTCTGTTTTTTTAATGCTTTATTAACCCAAATTGCATCCATACATCTAAGACATATTGTAATCTATAAATCAAACATCAGAAGAAGAATTCCAACAAAAAGATATGTGTCTTCTTAGTATAAATTTAGTACTTAAATTAGACTTCCCGTCCTTTTCAACATCTTTTCACTCTAATAAACCTATTACCTAAACTTATCAGCATGTTCATAATAAAATAATAATATACATCTATGTGTATATATATATATATATATAGATATATAGATATACACAGTATCTATTTTTACCCAATTAACCATAATTATTTACAGAGATGATTCCAAAGCTGCTACAGTTCTAAGCGGCCTTAGCAAACTGGAGTTCCCGTGATTCAGCTGGGCAAAGCCACTTGAGGAGGGTGCGAAGAAAGGCTGGTTGGGGGCTGGGGAGAGTCCCTGGAGCCAGGTAGAGAGGGCCAGATGACCTCATTTAGCCCCTCATTATTTTTTAAAATAATAATATTTATTGGTTTTTACACATATTTTCCAGCATAGCATCTCACGAACATCAAATCAAATCTTTGGCTATCACAGCCTAAGACTTCCTTCAACCCCGTCTAATGGTTTTCTAAAATCATTTCCAATTCTGCATTTCATTACTATAATTATTGCTATGTCTGAGTCCTTATTTGGCTCCTCAATTGACCCCAAAGACACAAATGCCCTAAGTGCCTCTGAATGGTCCTTTTTTTCCACTTTTACCTTGATCAAGGCATGCAGGAGGCCCTGAAGGAAGCCGCTGGTTTGCGAAGCGATGTCCTTCTCAAGGTCCAAACTGAAATCTAGGCACAGTGGAAGAAACAATTTTGGATTAAAGAGAAACGGTTTTACCCAAATCTGACAGACTTTCAGGAGTTAAGCAACGCCATTAGGATTTTGAGCAGGAACAAAAACTGTGGGACCTATTTCTCTCTTTTCTGTTTTGTGCTGGGGTTTTCTCGTTTTGTTTTTTAATGACCTCATTTTTATATGCGGACTTGAGGGGCTTGTTTATGTTAACAGGACCTATCTCTCTCTTTTCTGTTTTCTCCTGGGTTAAAAAAAACCAAAACACCTCATTTTATATGATGACTTGAGGGACTTGTTTATGTTAACAGGATGAGGTCTAAAAGGATGCTCAGACAAACAAACAAACACCCCGCCTTTAAACACAAGTAAATCCAAGGCAGCTTACATCAAATAACAATAATATGAAGTGCTTCTTTAAATAATCAACTTTACCAAAAAAAAAAAAAAAAAAGTCCATGATGCCATCTTGTGGCGGCGAGTTCTGCAGGTTAACGATGCATTGAGCAAAGGATGACTTGCTTTCCCCCTGTCCCAAAATCTGCAGCCTATCGGCTTAATGCAGGGGTCAGGAAAACTTTTTCAGCAGGGGGCTGGTCCACTGTCCCTCAGACCTTGGGGGGGGGGGGCGGACTATATTTTGAAGAACAAAATGAACGAATTCCTATGCCCCACAAATAACCCAGAGATGCATTTTAAATAAAAGGACACATTCTACTCAAGGAAAAAACACACTGATTCCCGGACCGTCCGCAGGCCGGATTTAGAAAGCGATTGGGCCGTATCCGGCCCCCGGGCCTTAGTTTGTCTACCCATGCTTTAGGTTCTCATTCACAACCACTCATATTTCTAGGTGAAAAACAGAGAGAGAGAGAGAGAGAGAGAGAGAGAGAGAGAGAAATTCACACCAGGCTAGAATTAATATTTTTACTCATCCATTCAAAGCATTTTTTAACCCGCTGCTCACTGCTGGAAAAGCTTTCCAGGTCAGCTTGGAAGCATGAAGGAATAAAACAGACACGGCACAAAAGGAAAAGCGATTGGGAGGGAGGAGGAAAAAGCAACGTGGTGCAGCAGCACGCAGGCCCATTTTACATCTGTGGAACACCGAGGCTCAGAGCTCTCCTACAGTTCGAGCCAAGTCAAGAAAGGCTTTCTGGTCTACTGAGAAAGACTTCGCAGCCTGCTGGCAATCTACCAATTTCCCCTTTGGGGGGGGGGTTTGTGAGGGAAGAGGCATCCCAGGAGCAGATCCTTTGCATCCCAGAAGCTCCTTCCCTCAGGAAGGAGAAAAACACACTGATTCCCAGACCATCCACAGGCCAGATTTAGAAGGCGATTGGGCCGGATCCGGCCCCCGGGCCTTAGTTTGCCCACCCATGGCTTAATGATTTGGGGATTCTCAGAAAGCATGAATAACTCTCCAATTTCTCCAAACCAGGTACGTCCACAACCCTCCACCCTTAGCTGTCCTTTAAAAGACAAGGGGAAGAAATTATATCATTTTTTATTTCGTTCCTTCTTTACCATGCTTGTAGCAACTCAAGATCTCCCGGAGTTGCTGGCTGGTTCGGGTGGAGAGGATTTCGAGAAGCGTATCTGCCTCCAGGCCCTGGAAAGAGGAAGGGCGTTTGTTGAGTAACTTTAGCAGCTTAAATGTGGCAACACTTGAAAAGGCAAGGGAGCTCAAGAGCAGCACGAGGGCGGAGAGGAGGAGGCGATGCGGTCAGCTTCCAAGCTGCTAAGTATTTTTTTATTTATTTCATAAAATGCATATATTGATTTTTTAAAATAAAATAAAACCCACACACCCTCAAAGCCGTTTGCAAAAAAAAAAGTTGATGAATAAAGTCACTCCTAAGAAAAATTAGCAACAATTATTTAAGATTTCCCGAAACTTAAAACAGCAAGAGACTAAAACCAGATTAAAATTCTGGGTAGACCAAGCAAGCTGCCCTCTCTTCTTGCCCTCGGATGGTGCGGAATGGAGGATGTTGTGGTTGCCTAGCAACCGCATCTCAACTCAGACCCTGGTCCATGAATAGGACCAGGAGGAAAAGACCCGGCAAAGCCATAGTCCAATGCGTGGAGCACCTGCTTTCTTGCATGCAGAAGGTCGCGGGTTCAAATCTGGCATCTCCCTGCTGGAGAGCTGCTGCCAGTCAGTGTAGACAATACTGAGTTAGATGGGCAAGTGGTCTTTAAACATGAGGACTAGAATCTTACTTTCTGTTTACAGGAAGCTCAGTGAGAGAGCACCTGCTTCGTATGCAGAAGGTGCCCGGTTCAATCCTCCCATTCCCTGGGCATCTCCAGGTGGGGCTACGAAATGCTCCTTCCTTGAAAGCCTGGGGAGCTGCTGCCAGTCCGTGTGGGCAATGCAGGGCTAGGTGCACAAATGGCCTGACTGAGCAAGACAGGGACCGATGGCCGTACCTTCAGGGCCAGGTTGATTTCATGAGCATCAAACTGAGCTGCCGGCTTCAGCAGACCCGTGATCACGCCCTCTAGGTGCCCGGAAAAAGCTGCTTCCAGAGTTTTCAGGAGGTCCTGAGAAGGGGAAATAGAAATGCTTGAGGAGGAGGATTAAAACCGTCTCTGAACAGTCTTCAAAGGCTGCCCCAGGCAAAGTGCATTGCAGTGGTCTAAGCCGACTGTTACAAAGGCATGAACTACTATGGTCAGTCTTTGTCCATGGAGTTTTCTTGGCAGGGATACTGGAGTGGCTTGCCGGTTCCTGCTCCAGGTGGATCACGTTTGGTCAAAACTCTCCACTATGACCTGTCCATCTTGGGTGGCCCTGCACAGAATAGCTCATAGCTTCTCTGAGTTATTCAAGCCCCTTCGCCACAACAAGGAAGTGATCCTTGAAGGAGAGGTCAGTGTGACGGCAGTCACGAAATTAAAAGACGCCTGCTTCTTGGGAGAAAAGCAATGACAAACCTAGACAGCATCTTAAAAAGCAGAGACATCGCCTTGCCAACAAAGGTCCGTATAGTTAAAGCTATGGTTTTCCCAGTAGTGATGTATGGAAGTGAGAGCTGGACCATAAAGAAGGCTGATCGCCAAAGCATGGATGGTTTTGAATTCTGGTGCTGGAGGAGACTCTTGAGAGTCCCATGGACTGCAAGAAGATCAAACCTCCCCATTCTGAAGGAAACCAGCCCTGAGTGCTCACTGGAAGGACAGATCCTGAAGGTGAGGCTCCAAGACTTTGGCCACCTCATGAGAAGAGAAGACTCCCTGGAAAAGACCCTGATGTTGGGAAAGATGGAGGGCGCAAGGAGAAGGGGACGACAGAGGAGGAGATGGTTGGAGAGTGTTCTCGAAGCGACCAGCATGAGTTTGACCAAACTGCAGGAGGCAGTGGAAGACAGAAGTGCCTGGCGTGCTCTGATCCATGGGGTCACGAAGAGGTGGACACGACTAAACAACAACACTATGGTCAGTACATTTCGAGGCACAATTCAAAGTGTTGGTGCTGACCTTTAAAGCCCTAAACGGCCTCGGTCCAGTATACCTGAAGGAGCGTCTCCACCCCCATCGTTCTGCCCGGACACTGAGGTCCAGCTCCGAGGGCCTTCTGGCGGTTCCCTCCCTGCAAGAAGTGAGGTTACAGGGAACCAGGCAGAGGGCCTTCTCGGTAGTGGCGCCTGCCCTGTCGAACGCCCTCCCATCAGATGTCAAGGAGATAAACAACTATCTGACTTTTAGAAGACACCTGAAGGCAGCCCTAATTAGGGAAGTTTTTAATTTCTGATCTTTTATTGTGTTTTTAATATTCTGTTGGGAGCCACCCAGAGAGGCTGGGGAAGCCCAGCCAGATGGGTGGGGTATAAATAAATAAATAAATAAATGATGATGATTATGGCTGGTAAAGTCAAGATGGGCCAAAGCTGGCAAACTAGCCAAAGTTTATAGAAAGCTGGCACTCAGATGGACATTTGAAGGGTCTGATTGAAACCCCCTAATATAGGATTCCCTCCCCCCCCCAAAAAAAACCCTCTAGATCTAACAGGGGTTTTCTCCTTCCCATCCTCACCTGTTTCGTGAAATTCAGGAACTCTTCAGCAATTTGCTGCCTCTGTTCATTGCTCCTGTTGGTCAGTAGGTCAATGACGGTTACATATTCAACACCTGTCACAAAGGATAGCAAATTTAGAGGCTAACCACTAAACCGTGGCTCTCTGTATATGTTCTTCACATATATAACCCCCCCTTTCAATTCTGTAACAGGAGAAGTCACATTTATGAATCAAACACGTATATATAACCGCACACTTTATACAAAGGGGATCTGTCAGTTTGCATCCCACTTTTTGAGCCGGCGTCTCCTACGTGGTGCCATTCGTAAGATGCCAGGGGTTACGGGTTTGAGTCCTGACGTGCGTCGATTAAAACTCGGCTGAATGTGACGCTGTCAGACTGTACAGAGGGCAGCGGCTCACATTCAGTTCCTTTCTCATTGAGAGAAAAAGTTCATTGAGCGACATTCAGTCAAATCGCTACTTCTGAGGTTAACCTACCTCACAGGGCTGTTCTGTGCGAAATACATATATACAGGGGAAAACCGGCAAGGACACAACACACGAACACCACAACTGTGATTTGTTACCTTTCCCACTGACAGCGTCAAGGAGAGTTTGGACATCTTTTTCCACCTCAAAGTTCAGGTGGGGTCTGATCGTCCCCAGAGTGCCCCAAACAGCTGTCTAGAGCAAAATAAGACAGAGATGGAATGGTCACCAGAAACTCCGAAATCTTCATGATTCGACGAGTGCCAAGCCAAGCGCTCACCTTATCCGCAAGGGGCAGGTGCCTGAGGATTTCGTTGACCAAGGATCGTCTCTCGATTCCGTTCACCAGCGACATCCTGCGCCCGCAGCTGCCAAATCTGAGCTTTCGAAAACAACAGACAGGGGGACTGTTATCGCAAGCTACACAGCACAGAGAGATCCCACCTGACCTCTGTGTCTGAGACGGAGGAATCTGGACACTTACTAAGGTTTGAGCTTGAGAAAGCTCTGTCATAACACTAGTGAAGCTGAATGTGTGGAGTTAAACTGTGGAACTCTCTGCCACTGGAGCTGATAATGGCCACCAAGTTGGATGGCTTTAAAAGAGGACTGGGAAAAATACCTGGAGGATACTAGCCTCAATACATGGAGAAAAGTGTTTCTCCACCTGGTGGGAATGTAAAAAAGTGAAAAACTTCTGGGAAATGATATATAATGAGATGAAAAAGATGTTGAAATACACATTTATTAAGAAACCAGAAGCATTTTTACTTGGCATTGTGGGAGATGATATTAATAGACAGGATTGTAAGTTGTTTTTAATATGCAATGACAGCAGCAAGAATATTACTGGCACAAAAATGGAAGCAAGAAGAACGACCGATGAAAGAAGAATGGAGGATGAAGTTGATGGACTATGCAGAACTAGATAAATTAACAGGAAGGATTCAAAACCTGCGGGACCAGAGATTCTTAGAAGACTGGAGTAAATATATGAATTATTTGAAAAGTAATTGTGATGAACAGATTACGCTAGTTAGGACTGCAAGAAGTTTTGTAAGGTGGATTATTTGAAATACTGCAAGAAAGACTATGAAGAGAATTATTAGTTAAGGATAATTAAATGTAATATAGAAATTAAGAAATGCAGAAGAAGTGATAAAGAACGGAAAATCATCAGTGGTGTTGACGGAAATCTAAAATATTGTATAAGATGAGAAGAAATGTTGTATAACTGTTGGGACTGATATGTTAAAAAAATCAATAAAAATGTATATAAAAGAAAGAAAGAACAGTGTTTCTCCCTTGAAACAAAATGAGTCATGGACACTCAACTGTGCTGAGTGGTAGAAGAGTCAAGGTAGATTTACCTTGTGGTTAATCAAACCACATTAATTTCAAATGAAAATCTAAACATCTTTTTCAGTTCGTTATAGATATCTTCCCAGAATCCCACTCTCTCTTTGCACTCCCACCACATGTGTAGAATCCTTCCTCCTAGGTATCATGTCAGAGGAAATAAAAAGAACAGTCAGACCAATATTTATGTATGCAACTACAGCGGCAAGGTTATCGATTGCCAAAAATTAGAAAAGCAGCAGCGTCCCACCTAAAACAGACTGGTTATCTAAAATGATGGAATACTTCCATATTGCCGAACTAACAGGGAAGATAAGTGATACAAAAAGTGAATAAGGAGCAGACTATCTTTAAGGAAAACATCAAAATTTATGTGGAAAAAGTAGAATTTCTGACAGAAACTAAGTGAATCCAGAATACAATTAGAGTGAAAGGAGAGTAAAGTCAAGATAGAAGAAGAGATTAAAGAAATAATGAAATGCGTTCAAGCTAGCTGGAAAAATAAAGTAGCGCAACAAGAACGGCTGGAAGTCAAGTCACTTGGTGGGTGTCCGTGTGGGGTAGGTGTGTTGATATGTATAGTATAGGTAGGTATTATATAATGTAGGTACAGTATGTTTTATGTTATGAAAATAAGGTAGTGTGTTGTGTACATGTATTGTGTAAATGTATATGTATGTGTTTTATATGTTAATAAAATTTAAGTAATAAAAATTAAAAATAAATAATAATAATAATAATAATAAACCCACATTAATTTCTCTCACTTGCAACCCCTCAAGAGATCCCTTGGGACACCTGCTTAATGTCTCACTGAGGAGGAATATGGTTTGAGACTAATCCCCTTTCGAAAATTTACTCCCCGCCGCCTCTCTCATTTCTGTCTTCAGGATCAGTTTGAGAAATAGTCCATTCATTCCATCAGCCTGCCTTAAACTGAACCCCAGATCCTAGGTAGGGTTGACAACTTTCTAAAGCCTCCTGACTCCTATGGTGTTAAAGGAAAAGGGACCCCTGACCATTAGGTCCATTCGCGGACGACTCTGGGGTTGCGTCACTCATCTCGCTTTATTGGCTGAGGGAGCCGGTGTACAGCTTCCGGGTCATGTGGCCAGCATGACTAAGCCGCTTCTGGCAAACCAGAGCAGCGATCGGAAACGCCGTTTACCTTCCCGCCGGAGCGGTACCTATTTATCTACTTGCACTTTGACGTGTTTTCGAACTGTTAGGTTGGCAGGAGCAGGGACCGAGCAACGGGAGCTCACCCCGTCGCAGGGATTCGAACCGCCGACCTTCAGATCGGCAAGTCCTAAGCTCTGTGGTTTAACCCCCAGCGCCACTGTGTCCCTATGATGTTAAACAGCAGGAATTAAACAGGTGAGACCTTTTCCCAGAGTGGAGCTGGTTTGGGTAAAAGCTTCATCCTCCCAGTCTTCTATGCATCAAGCAGATCACAAAGGCAGAGGAGCGGGACTGGTCTTTAAAAGTTGGCAACTCCCAAATGCAACTCCCCCCCCCCCCCAAAAAACCCACGTCTGAAGAACGTACCTGGCTGTTTTCTGTGTCTCTCTCCCGGACAGCAGCAAGTGCCTTGTCCTACGTGAGCGGGTGGCAGTGACAAGTCACCTCCACCCAGCACCCTGAGGGAGGGCCTCAGCCGACCAGCCCGCGATAAGTGGATGAAGGAAAAACCAGTCCGGTCTGTAGCTCTCAAGCCAAGAAGTCTGTGCCTTTCGCAAGGCAAGCTGCCAAGTATCGTAATTCCTTTCTATCCCTGGCGGGGCTGCAACCAGGAACTGAAGCATCAGGAATAAAAAATGACGTCCTTCTGAGACGTGAGCCCAAACCTGACAGGTGAGGGAACAGGTGATGGGCAGGATGGGTGTCTAAAGTGGAATAATAATAATAATAATAATAATAAATTTTATTTATACCCTGCCCTCAGACCGGGCTCAGGGTGGCTAACGCCAAGTATAAAAACAATTCATTAAAATACAACTTAAAAACAAGATTAAAATACAACATTAAAATGCAGCCTCATTTCAATAGAAACTCAGAAACTTTTGGGGGGATGAAAACGTCAAGTCTTCACCAAGGCTAACTATCCAGACTGGTCCTACGTGGGCCAGAAAAAAGCCAAAAGCCAGGGAAGTCCCCAAATAGGAGATCAGCCTCGGAAGAAGATGTCTTTATTTACTTATTTCACGAAATGCAGGCACTGCTGGACAGGGAAAACCAACCAACCAACCAACCAACCAACCTAAAAGCTGCTTATGGGAAGAATTAAAATTAGGGTTGCCATATATCCGGATATAACGAAGATTTGGCTGTTGGAAACAGTGTCCCGGAGGAAATCACCTAATGTCTGGGGAAATCCAGACGTATGGCAACCTATGGCGGAAGTGTAGGTTCTGGCAAATTTCCTTAGAAAGCTCAACAACAACTTTGGGCAAAACTGAAAAAACAACTTTTTGGTGTCCGAATTTTCCCTTTTTGGAATACGGCTGCCCTATTAAAATGATCAGTGAGAAACAGTTAAGAACATATTATGACCATTGTTGAACAGTATTTGTAAATGAATATAGACAGACAATAAGAATTGTACATATAGAAAGATTTGTTTGTTTACAGATATTTCATGGACAAAAATTGAAGAACTATATACAAAATGGATAAAGACAACACGAAAAGTTAAAGATGACACAAAAAAGCCAGAAGGAGGAAGGAGGGAAGTCAGCTCAGGAGAGCAAGAACAATGTAAAATATAATGTAATATGTGTATGTATAGTATATAATTTAAAAAATCAATAAATATCATCTTTTTTTAAAAAAAGAGAGAGAAACAGTTAAGAACAACTATTTAAAACGTGTTCTTTAAAAAGTTAAAATCAGTGGTATGCTGGAAAATGCACACCAACATTTTACGTCTCTGGGCAGGCTTGTCTAAAGAAAAATGTTGCCAAAGAGAATATGCAATATTAGTCAATTCCTTCTTCTTTTTTCTAAAAACGACATGGAAGTGAGTCATGGGCAACTTACAGCTTTCAGGAGCAGCGCCTCAACGTCTTCAAAATAAGCCAGGAGGAATTGGGGTGTCACATGGCAGGACAGAGTCTCAAACAAAGATGCACTCTGCCAAACTCACATTCCCAGCAAGTGGACGTCTGCAGGTGAGACATGAAGGCTGGCCGAATAAACCTTGCTGTGTGGGAATCCCTTGCAGACGACCGCAGTGGCTGGAGACAGTCAGCAGTGACCAGAGGAGGAATGACCATTGGGATGACCATAGGGAGAAGAAACAACCGGACGCCTTCATCTGCCCCGGCTGCAACAAAACATGTCTCTCCCGTATCGGCCTCTACAGCCACAGCAGGCGCTGTAACTCTCCAATGGTTTGATTTCAGCCCTAGAGGCGCACTCCGCCATTGTCTCCCGAGACAGACAGGTGCCAGAATGGAAAGCGCAATTCTCTCACTTCCTACGTTAGGGATTCCTCCAGGCGTGTTCTGCAACGCACCATTGACACAAATAATAGCACAGTAGCGGTGGATTGATACTGGGCCATCCACACAGCAGTCCTCTTTTGTATTTGCTCTGCGATGCTTCTGCAATGTTACCAAGTTACCGCCGTCCGGAGCGGAGCACTTTTGCGGCGCAGCTCGGCAAAAGTAGAAAGGAAATAAACACACCTGGAATATTTTCCCCCAAAAAATGTTTTTATTGTTTTTAACAGATAAAACATATAAAAGAAAACACACTACAATACTACAAGAAAAAGAAGAAGAAATGAAACTAAAAACACATATTCATTCTAAAGTTCATTTTAAATTTCATTGTTAACTGACTTCCTTGAATCCCCTCTAACTGAATTTCATTGTATCACGTTATAACAGTTCTCCAAAATCATCTTTCTACTCCAATTAACTCGTTCAATCTACTATCTTCATCTCTTTTCTTATTGACTTAGATCCATATTAATAAACAACATTCTTCTTCTAATCCTAGGCCTGTTTGGTACTTTCAAGTATTTTCTAATTATCTTATATTACAATATTTAGCGAAATAGTCTTTAAATTTCTTCCAATCTTCTTGATGTTCCTGTTCTTTCTGACCGCAGATTCTCCCAGTCAGTTCTGCCAGCTCCAAAAACGCCAACATCTTCATCTGCCACTCTTCTACCGTCGGTAACACACCTGGAACATTTGTCGTATGGAAGGTTGCGGGATTTCGGCAGGAGGATAAGGGGCATGCACTGATTGGAGAATAAATACGATGGATGCCCCAAAACCGTTGCAGGCAGGATCATGGATAACTGCCTCAATACTGTCATCACGAACCCTGGTTATTGTGAATACACAATTGAAGGGATGTCTGGAGGAATCCAATTTTAAGGCATCTGCAAACCCTCTAAGTGTCCCTATTTTCCAGGGACATCCCTGATTTAGAAAAGCCATACAAGTTTCTGATTTGATCCCGGAATGTCCCGCTTTTCCTTGTTGTTGTTTACTCATTTAGTCGTGTCCGCCTCTTCGTGACCCCCTGGACCAGAGCACGCCAGGCACTCCTGTCTTCCACTGCCTCCCGCAGTTTGGTCAAACTCAAGCTTCAAAAACACTGTCCAACCATCTCGTCCTCCATCATCCCCTTCTCCTTGGGCCCTCCATCTTTCCCAACATCAGGGTCTTTTCCAGGGAGTCTTCTCTTCTCATGAGGTGGCCAAAGTCTTAGAGCCTCAGCTTCAGGATCGGTCCTTCCGGTGAGCATTCAGGGCTGATTTCTTTAAGAATGGATTGGTTTGATCTTCTTGCAGTCCATGGGACTCTCAAGAGTCTCCTCCAGCACCAGAATTCAAAAGCATCCATTCTTCGGCGATCAGCCTTCTTTATGGTCCAGCTCTCACTTCCATACATCACTACTGGGAATACCATAGCTTTAACTATACGCACCTTTGTCGGCAAGGTGATGTCTCTGCTTTTTAAGATGCTGTCCAGGTTTGTCATTGCTTTTCTCCCAAGAATCAGGCGCCTTTTAATTTCGTGACTGCTGTCACCATCTGCAGTGATCATGGAGCCCAAGAAAGTAAAATCTCTCACTGCCTCCATTTCCTCCCCTTCTATTTGCCAGGAGGTAATGGGACCAGTGGCCATGATCTTCGTTTTTTTGATGTTGAGCTTCAGACCATATTTTGCGCTCACCCTCATTAAAAGGTTCTTTAATGTCCGTATTTTCATTGGAGAAATGTTGGAGGGTATGGAGTTATCCGACCCCCGAGCCAAAGGCAATCCTGTATAGGGAAGGTGTTTTTTTTTATGTTTTCTTGCGTTTTTATATATGTTGGAAGCTGCCCAGAGTGACTGGGGCAACCCAGTAAGATGTGTGGAGGTATAAATAGGAAAAAAATATCATTATGGAATGGGACGCCCTTATTTCAATCGGAGAAATGTTGGAGGGTATGCGTCTGTGCAACGGCCTCATTGTGTGGGCTGGGAAGATTGTTCCCATTCTGCAGGCAGGAGACTGAGGACAGGACTTAGCAGCAGTGCCAAGACAGTGGCAAGGATCAAAACCCAGAGCAATGAACACCCTGCAGTGTCCTCAGAAAGTTCAGGGGTGATTGTTTGCTTCGTCTCAACGCGATGTTGCAAAGAGGTGCATGCCAAAGGGAATTAGGTCAACGCTAGCCAGCAGCAACTCAGCTTGAGCAAGGATCGTCGATGGGGAAACCGAGGACAGGCTGGGTCTTCCCAAAAAGCCCTTGAACCTCTGTTTAAAAGATAAATAGCATTTTTATTTTTATTTTTTGCATTTACATCTCACATTTTGCGTTCATGGTTCTCCACACCTCCTTGTTCAATCCCCACAACAACCCTGTTAGGCTGAGAGTGAGCGGGTGGCCAAAAGTGGCACGCAATGAGCTAGATGGCCAAGTGCAGGATTTGAACCTTGGTCACTCCTGGGTCCTAGTCTGACACTCTAACCATCTCTAACTCTTACACTGGTGGATAGGGGGATAGATAGAGATTTTTAAAAAGCATCAAACCACTCCAGGTAAGCCGGTAGGATGCAGTTAGTCACTATAACCACATATATCTATTTCAGCAACAAAATAGAAATTATTATTGTTATTGTCATTAATTTCTACCCCGCCCATCTGACTGGGTTTCCCCAGCCACTCTGGGGGGCTTCCAACAACAGATTAAAAATACATTAAATGCTTATAGCACAAAGTTCCAGCTTCTGCCATCGTCAGTTGCTCTGATCAGATCAATTTCTGCTTTGTAAGCCGCTGCAATACACACACACACACACACACACACACACAAAATTCAGTGCCCTCTGGAAGGCACGAGGAGCAAAATGTGCAGGTCAAAACTTGCCTAACCATTGTGTTGTGTTTCCACACACAGAGATCAAGAGAAAAGGTTTATTGTAACTAAGCCCAGGGGTGGAGAACCTTCTATTATTATTTTTTAGCCTGTGGGCTGCGTTGGAAGAAGAGAAGATAGTCACCAGGAACCTAGGAAACAATCACTTGGGTGCCAGACAGGAGTTAAAAAAGGTAAAGGGACCCCTGACCGTTAGGTCCAGTCGTGACCGACTCTGCCGTTGCGGCGCTCATGTTGCTTTACTGGCCGAGGGAGCCAGCGTTTGTCCGCAGACAGTTTTTCCGGGTCATGTGGCCAGCATGACTAAGCCGCTTCTGGCGAACCAGAGCAGCGCATGGAAACGCCGTTTACCTTCCTGCCGGTGCGGTACCTATTTATCTACTTGCACTTTGACGTGCTTTTGAACTGCTAGGTTGGCAGGAGCAGGGGCCGAGCAACGGGGGCTCACTCCGTAGCGGGGATTCCAACCACCGACCTTCTGATCAGCAAGTCCTAGGCTCTGTGGTTTAACCCACAGCGCCACCCGTGTCCCTGTAAATTTTGTGTAGCAGCCATTAAAAAACAACATGCAATGGTGAGCACCCAGAATTAGTATAATAAAGGTCCGTATAGTTCAAGCTCTGGTTTTCCCAGTAGTGATGTATGGAAGTGAGAGCTGGACCATAAAGAAGGCCGATCGCCGAAGAATGGATGCTTTTGAATTCTGGTGCTGGAGGAGACTCTTGAGAGTCCCATGGACTGCAAGAAGATCAAACCTCTCCATTCTGAAGGAAATCAGCCCTGAGTGCTCACTGGAAGGACAGATCCTGAAGGTGAGGCTCCAAGACTTTGGCCACCTCATGAGAAGAGAAGACTCCCTGGAAAAGACCCTGATGTTGGGAAAGATGGAGGGCACAGGGAGAAGGGGACAACAGAGGACGAGATGGTGGGACAGTGTTCTCGAAGCTACCAGCATGAGTTTGACCAAACTGCGGGAGGCAGTGGAAGACAGGAGGGCCTGGCGTGCTCTGGTCCAGGGGGTCACGAAGAGTCGGACATGACTAAACAACTAAACAACAAACAACAATTGTCCGATAGACACTCCTAGGCCAGAAGGGTTTCCTTTCTGAGAGATAAATGCCCACCCAGAACTGGTCTTTCATGTATGTGTGTTTTTATATTATTTTATTTCGCCTTGAGCTTTAAAATTTTGTAATTGGTGTTTTGTTTTGATACTGGTCATTGACCATAATAAAACGACTTGACTTGACTTGGGTCTCCCCAAAGGAGATCTCGGTTTAGGTACTGCCTGCCTGGTGTGTTTATGGGATTCCAAGAAGGAGCATTTTTCTCCGAGAGAGGACAGTGGTCTGGGTGGACCTCTGGTCTGATCCAAAAGCACTTTTCTTGGGTTCTTAAGCAAAACAGGATCAAGCGAATTTGGGAAGGAACGCCTGTTAGCCTGGATTATTAAGCAGAGCCCCTGCGTCCAGTTACAAGCTTCCAAATGAAGCAGGAGAGCTGGTGTTTCCCTGCCCAACTTGTCAGTTTCCCAGCTACTTCTGGCTGTCCCCTGTTGGAGACAGGGTACTGGGCTTGGCTAAGCTTTGCTATGATCTGGAAGTGAGCGTGTTTTACTTTATTACACCTTCCCTGCTTATTATCTTCACGCAACAAAGATGGTCCAGGCTGACCGTCCTCTCTTCTCTTCCTTCCACCTGACGAAATTCAAAAGTAAAGGAGTCTCTGGAGACACACAAGTAAACACTGCCAGAGTTGCCTGGTTGCATTCCTGCCGCGAATTCCTTTCCAGAACAAGAGCCAACCCTCCCACATCTCTGGAAGAGGCGAGGTGGAAATTCCTGCGCTGGCCTCCTTCGTAAGGAGCCCTGCTTAATCATTGATCCGAGGGAGCCACTCAGCAGAGTGCAAGGTCTCAAGACGTTCTCTAGACTGGGAGCCTCTCGGGGCAGAGACCTTGCCCTCTTGCACTGCACAAATGCTTAAGGGCGCAGCCTGAATAACTCAGTTGGCTAGAAGGTGGCGCTGATGGTGCCAAAGTTGCAGGCTGCAGGTTCAATTCCTGTGTGGGACAGCTACATATTCCTGCATTGCAGGGGGGGGGGTTGTTTTTGTGCTTGTAGATACAACAGGGCAACTCGTTCGTGGTGTTGTAAACAAAATCTGCCCTTTTCCCTTATGGGGTATCCAAGAGCCCATATAGAGTCCTTACGTAGGTTCCCTATTGGTAGGAGAAAATAACAGAGGCCAACCAGAGAATATTGAGAAGCAAAGCAGCTAGTAAGCCTGATCTTTATTGATCTGTTGCAACAGGGTGCTCCCCTCTCACGCAGGAAAGGAGGAGGAACCCCGAACCAAGGTGTGCCTGCCCTTATATATAGACATTTTAAATTCCTTGCCCTGGAGTTCAAGCCCACCCCTCCATACATCATACATACATCACAGAAGGGGTGTAGCCCAAGACCACACCCCACAAACATCATACCTACATCACAAAAAGGCGGTCTACAACAGAAATTTGAGTGTGTTGTTATTTTTCCTGTCTGCCAGGTTATCTGATAAGGCCTTTTCTGATTGCCTTTCCTGGTAGTCTGTCACCCTTTGAGATGGTGATTTCCCAATTCCTGAGACAATGGGAAGGTTCCCTGACCCCCCTCCCTCCTTGCAGAGAAAACATTTGGTCAGTTTGGGAATCAAAAATGGTTTCAGGTCGGTCTTCCTGTGCTGATCTATGTACGTGCTTGGTTGGTACATTTATGAACATTTATTATATATATAAGACCTTAAATTTTATTATTACGGTGGGGCAGGAAGCAGAAGATAAATATTCTAAACCACAATAATGACCCCTGAACCCCAGGTATTTTTGCCAATTCCTGCAGATGCCACACACGGCCCGAATAATACGGGGCTGCCTGAGACCCCACAGAGCTGCTGCCAGCCAGTGTGGGCAATTCTCTCGTTTAAACATCCTTAAAATATCAATAAAATATCAATGACTTCCCTCCTTCTCTTTCCCTGGTTGCATATCATAAATCCCTGCATATTTTACAAAAACTAAGCCATTCAGTATTCCATTATTCCATCCATCAAAACTTAATCACACTGTTGAATTTATCTTAATGCTGCCAACGTTTTCAAGCATACACAATCCCCCCAATGTATTCAATAAACGTTTTCCAATCTTCTCTAAACGTGTGTTCTTCTTGTTCTCTCATTCTAGATGTTAAGTCTGCAAGCTGTGCATATGCTGTCCGCTTAAGTTGCCATTCTTCTTAATAATAATAATAATAATAATAATAATAATAATAGTCAGGACCTCGCTCACTTTCCAGACTGTGGGCAATTCCCCCCCCCCATTTTTTTTAATTGGTTTTCACAATATTATAAACAAACAAACAAACAAACATAAATCATAGCCTTATTGAAAATTACACTTATTAACTTTGTTAAGTGACTTCCTCGCTTCCCCTTGGTTGAATTTCATTGCATGTCCTTTTAACAGTTTTCCAAATCCCAATTCTTATGAAATTTAACTTAAACATTAACATCCTTAAATCTTCATCTTATGGAATTAAACATATTAATCCATCACTTAACATAAATAAAATCCTAAGCCAATTAAGTATCTGCAAGCTATTTTCCATTAATTTAACTTAACAAATTTAACTAGATAATCATTAAATTTATTCCACTCTTCCTGATACTCCTCTGTGGGCAGTTCTAATGGCCCGACCCAGTAGAAGACAGCTTCCTATTTTCCTGCCTACGACAGGCCGTTCTCCAGAACCATGAGGACCAGAAACTTAACTATTCTTTTTAAAGGAAACTCCGTAGCTCAGGGGCAGAGTGACTGCTTTGCATGCAGAACATCCCGGGTTAAATCCCCAACACCTCCAAGTAGGTCAGTATTGACTTTAGGCCCTCTGGGGTTCGTTCTCTCTCTCTCTCTCTCTCTCTCTCTCTCTCTCTCTCTCTCTCTCTCTCTTTCTCTTTCTCTCTCTGCCCCCCAGCAATCTCTCCCTAAGCCACAGCCCTCACCTGTCCTGCTCCACCTTCTCCTGGGGTGCTTTTGACTGAACGGAGGAGCTCCACCAGTTAATTGCGGATCGTGCAAGGCAGAAAACCAGCAGCCAAAGTTTGCCTTAGCACTTTATATCCATGCTTGGAAGAGCAGCACCTGTTGAACTTCAGCCTGCTAGGCTGCAGTGATAAAGGCAAAGAGAGAGGGGTCCGTGAAGCGTCTCAACAGACCGCCAATCGTGTCATCAGCTGGGATACTGGTCAGGAAAAGTCTCCTGATGGCTAGAAACCACTCTGTATTATGGTTATAATAACCTTAAAGAATGTTTAAATAAAATGATGGATTGATGGTATCTGGATAAATGATTTAGGATGTGTCAAGGTGTTCTAAATGTTTGCTGAAAAATATGGTGGGACATTTTCTCACGCTTGGAGGACTTGCAAAAAAAGGCAGGAAATATTAGATACAAATACATACATTGATGCAAAAGTTTATTAAAAAGATTGTAACATTCAGTTGAAGGCAGAACTTTTCCTGCTAGGAATAATGGAATACAATTAGAAAAAGAACATTATTTCAATAAATGATCACAGCAGCGAGACTTTTATATGCACAAAGATGGAAAGATCCATCATGACCCACCGTGCAGGAATAATTGCTAAAATTATTGGACTTAGTTGACCTGTTTAATCAGAAAAAAAATCTTTGTCAATATTTTCTTCAGACTGGGATCTCCTTATAGACCTATTGCATGAAAAAGAAAACTCACTTAGGATATCTGGGTTTGAGGACTGAAGAAAATATTGGTTTATATAGAGTAGAATTGTTCGGTGTTTTATCAGAGTGGATGTTTTGCATACTTCTCTGCATATAGAGAGCTATATTTATAGAATCTGAAAGTCTCTTTTTTCTTTCTTTCTTTTCTTCCTCCTTTTGGTTTGTGTTTTCAATTAGTTTTTTTTATCTTTGTGTCTTTTAAAATTTATTTATATTTGTATCTCTTTTTATCTTTATATATTTTCTTTCCAACTTTAATAAAATTTATTGGCAGGGAAAAAAGAGAATTCTCTCTGTGTTTTGGAATGAGACACCCATCACGGTTTGGAGGAAACGGTCCTACCGGTAATTCTTCTGTTAAAAGGAAAAGACGGCGATTACACTGATATCTCAACTTTTCTTCCCAGGAGCTCATGGTGACATAGTTGGTTCTCTTTCCTTTCCCTCTGTTCCTCATTTCATCTTTACAACAACCCTGAGAGGTAGGTTAAGGCTGAGATACTGTGACACTCCATTTCTTTTACGGGATTCTTGCCCACAGTAGTAGATATGATGGTCATCCGAACTGAATTCGCCCATTCCCGTCCATTTTAGTTCACTGATGCCCAGGTTGTCAATATTTATTCTCGCCATCTCATTTTTGACCACATCCAACTTACCCAGGTTCATGGTTCTTACATTCCAGGTTCCTATGCAATATTTTTCTTTACAGCATTGGACTTTCCTTTCGCTTCCAGGCATATCTGCAACTGAGCGACCTTTCGGCTTTGGCCCAGCCGCTTCATCAGCTCTGAATCTACTTGTACTTGTCCTCCGCTCTTCCTCAGTAGCATGTTGGACGCCTTCCGACCTGAGGGGCTCATCTGCCAGCATCATAACTTTTATATGCCTGTTGTCTTTGTCCATGGAGTTTTCTTGGCAGGGATACTGGAGTGGCTTGCCGGTTCCTGCTCCAGGTGGATCACGTTTGGGCAAAACTCTCCACTATGACCTGTTCATCTTGGGTGCCCTGCTTGGCATAGTTCATAGCTTCTCTGAGTTATTCAAGCCCCTTCGCCACGGCAAGGCAGTGATCCATAAAGGAGAGGTCAGTGTGACAGCAGTCACGAAATTAAAAGATGCCTGCTTCTTGGGAGAAAAGCAATGACAAACCTAGACAGCATCTTAAAAAGCAGAGACATCGCCTTGCCAACAAAGGTCTGTATAGTTAAAGCTATGGTTTTCCCAGTAGGGATGTATGGAAGTGAGAGCTGGACCATAAAGAAGGCCGATCGCCGAAGAATTGATGCTTTTGAATTCTGGTGCTGGAGGAGACTCTTGAGAGTCCCATGGACTGCAAGAAGATCAAACCTCTCCATTCTGAAGGCAATCAGCCCTGAGTGGTCACTGGAAGGACAGATGCTGAAGCTGAGGCTCCAAGACTTTGGCCACCTCATGAGAAGAGAAGACTCCCTGGAAAAGACCCTGATGTTGGGAAAGATGGAGGGCGCAAGGCGAAGGGGACGACAGAGGACGAGATGGTGGGACAGTGTTCTCCAAGCTACCAGCATGAGTTTGACCAAACTGCGGGAGGCAGTGGAAGACAGGAGTGCCTGGCGTGCTCTGGTCCAGGGGGTCACGAAGAGGTGGACACAACTAAACGACTAAACAACAACAACAACTGTGACTCCAGCAAGCTTCATGCCTGAGCAGGGTTTTGAACCCTGGTCTGCAAGCTCCTGGTCAGACACCACACCAAGCAGAAGAAGAAACAGGGGGCTTGTTCAGATTGCTGAGAGCTCCTGGGAACCGTAGTTTTAGAGAGTGCTTAGATTTCTGCTCAGAGTACTACAATTCCCTGCTGATGAAGAGGAGAGCCAAGCAGAGTGTGCCACCAGGTGGTGCTGTGGGACAGCAGGAAATAAAAAGAGCATGGAAGCAAACACCTTTAGATTATTTCTTTATTTACATTATTTCTTCTGTATTTGCAATACTTTAAAGCTCCTTTTCAGGAGCGCGTCCTCCCAAAAATTACTTGCTGGAAAGATGAACCCTAAACAACCTGTTCCAGAACTGGGCAGAAGATCTTCATTTCACAATATGGCACACGGATGTTGTAAAATTTCTGGAGCCTGCTAACTTTCTGCTAACACAACAACAACAAAATGAGTCTGTGAGTTTCACAGCAATAATCCCCAACCGGATCTCCATACGAAATCCTGGTCCGAGGATGTTTGCACTGTTTCATCAGGCCGTTTGTTTTTACTGCTGTCAGTTGCGTAACACAACTCGCTGGGTGCACAATGAGGACTAGCCTCGTGCTTTATGTTATAATAATAATAATAATAATAATAATAATAATAATAATAATAATTTATTTCTACCCCGCCCATCTGGCTGGGTTTCCCCAGCTACTCTGGGCGGCTTCCAACCGAATATTAAACACAATACAGCATCAGACATTAAAAACTTCCCTAAACAGGGCCACCTTCAGTTGTCAAAAAATAAAATAGTTGTTTATTCCCTTGACATCTGAAGGGAGGGCGTTCCACAGGGCGGGTGCCACTACCGAGAAGGCCCTCTGCCTGGTTCCCTGTAACCTCACTTCTTGCAGGGAGGGAACTGCCAGAAGGCCCTTGGAGCTGGACCTCAGCGTCCGGGCAGAATGATGGGGGCGGAGATGCTCCTTCAGGTCTACTGGGCCGAGGCCGTTTAGTACAGGCATAGGCAAACTCGGCCTTCCAGATGTTTTGGGACTACAACTCCCATCATCCCTGACCACTGGTTGTGTTAGCTAGGGATGATGGGAGTTGTAGTCCCAAAACATCTGGAGGGCCAAGTTTGCCTATGCCTAGTTTAGGGCTTTCAAGGTCAGCACCAACACTTTGAATTCTGCTTGGAAACGTACAGTGGTACCTCGGGTTAAGTACTTAATTCGTTCCAGAGGTCTGTTCTTAACCTGAAACTGTTCTTAACCTGAAGCACCACTTTAGCTAATGGGGCCTCCTGCTGCAGCCGTGCCGCCGGAGCACGATTTCTGTTCTCATCCTGAAGCAAAGTTCTTAACCCAAGGTGCTATTTCTGGGTTAGCAGAGTCTGTAACCTGAAGCGTATGTAACCTGAAGCGTATGTAACCAAAGGTACCACTGTACTGGGAGCCAATGAAGATCTTTCAGGACCAGTGTTACATGGTACCGGCGGCCGCTCCCAGTCACCAGTCTGGCTGTCACATTCTGGATTAATTGCAGTTTCCGAGTCACCTTCTGGTGTTATCTTGTGGGTCAGCAGCAGAGCAGAGCCTCAGCCTTGCCTGCCCAAGGTCCTGGGTTCAGCTGGTAGAAAGTCCCTTTTGCCTGAAACTTTGGAGAACTGCTGGCAGACCATGTCGACCTCGCTGAACTAGGTGAAGCAATGCTGTGACTCATCTTCCTCGAAGCAACAGTCCAACTGGAGTGAAGGGAGGGGGAATCGGGCGTTGCCCCCTTCTTTTTCTGCCAACGCATGAGAGATGCTGCCAGCCCGTGCAAGCACCACTAGGCCCTATGCACCAACGCACTCACAAAATCCGCTTCCTCCGCCACTCCTCTGAAGCGTCACTCAACCTAGGGCAGCTTAGACTCCGGGTGGGGTGAGCTTTGCCCCCCTCCCCAACTTCACCCCCCCATGAGCTGCTGCCAGCCAGTGCCGACAACGCTGATCTACACGGACCAACGCTCTGACTCCGGCGCCAAGCTGCTTATCCTCTGGAGCGGCAAGTCCAACCCGGGGTCCCTTAGCCACGTGGGTGAGGTGGGGGGGAAGCGATGGGGAAAACTGGGGTCCCCCTCCCCATTTCCCATTCCCTCCCTCCAATTTCCTTCCAGCTCCATCCTTTCTTTTGCAAAACTGGTGAGTCCAGAAGAGAAAAAGAGAGAAGCTCCTCTTTTTTTGCAAAAAGAAAGAAAGAAAGAAAGAAAGAAAGAAAGAAGGGGAGCGATGGGGAAAATTGGGGTCCCCTCCCCATTTCTCTCTCCCTCCCTCCAATTTCCTTCCACCTCCATCCTCTCTTTTGCAAAACTGGTGAGTCAGGCGGGGAAAAGAGAGAACCTCCCTTTTTTGCAAAAAGAAAGAAAGAAAGAAAAAAAGAAAAAAAGGGGGGAGCGATGGGGAAAATTGGGGTCCCCTCCCCATTTCTCTTTCCCTCCCTCCAATTTCTTTCCACCTCCATCCTCTTTTTTGCAAAACTGGTGAGTCCAGAAGAGGAAAAGATAGAACCTCATTTTTTTGCAAAAAGAAAGAAAGAAAGAAAAGTGCGGGGGGGGGGAGGGAAAAAGAGAGAAGAGCCCTCCCTTGGGTAGGAGGGGCTCTATCCGGAATCCGGAAAGAGAGAGACCCACCCTCCGAGTGACGGGCAGGCCCCTCCCTCCCCCAAAGTGGGACAACCCCCCCTCCGCGCGCCCTCCCCCGCCAGCAAAGTGGGTGAGTCAGTGGATGGCCAGAGAGATGGATGGAGGGGGAGGGGCGGCGCGGGGACGCGCCGTGCCAGGCTCTGCCCTCGATTGCTAAGGCTTGGCTACTCCCCCCCCCCCCAAAAAAAGTGGTGTTTTTTTGCGATATCGAATTAATGTTGCAAATGGCTCAGGCCAGCAGCGCGCGGGGCTGCTAACCTGATCCGTCCCGGGGCGACGTCATTTCTCCAACAACTCCCCGGACCCCCCCCCCTACGCGCGCACCCCCCCAAAAAAGAAGGCTGCTTTTACTTTTTATTTATTTATTTTCTGCCCCTTCCCATCAACAGCAGCAGCCCCCCCCCCCGCGCGCTTTGGATCAAAGGGGAGGAGCAGGAGCGAAAGAGAGATTGCGCCCCCTAACCCCACCTCCCACCCAACCCCCCATTTTTTTTAAAAAAAGCCAGGAACACCCCCCCCCCGGAAAAAAAAGAGAGAAGGGGAGATTCCGCAGAGATCTGCTAGACTTCCTGGTGCAAAACGTGAGTGGATCCCTCGTCTTGGTCTGTGCGCCCTGATGTTTTGCAACAAGTTGGGTTTTCCTTTCCTTCTTCCCCCCACTTTGCTTTCCTTCCACGAGCTTCTCTTCAACCCCCCCCTCCCAAAAAAACCCCTCCTCTCTCTTTGCAATCCTGCCCCCCCCCCCTTGCTCCGGGTTCAGGAAACTGCGAGCGGAAGGAGGTTTGTGTCATGAGTAACTTTGTGGCTCCAGGCGAGGTTCCGCTTTGCGCGTTTCGGCTGCGCTGCGCCAAAGGCGAGTTGATTCCTAATTCTTTGGGGGAGTTTGTGTGCGTGTTTTGTTTGGTAGGGTGAGGTTTTTTTTTTGGGGGGGGGGAAACACATCCTCATTTATTCCCCCTTCCTCGCCCCAACTCTTCTCCCGCTTTCTCTCTTCCGTCATGTAAACGGACCATAAACCGGATCGATATCTTCCCCCCCGCGCGCCGCCGCCACTCCCGGTTTAAAGGAAAAATACTCGTGGGCACTTTCCAGTATGTATTACTCACTCCTCCGAGGAGACTCAGACCCATTGATTTCATGGAGTGGTGTTTTTTTTGGGGGGGGGGCTGGTTTCGGATCGGGGCCGAGGCAGGCCGCGATCCTCACGCCGCTTACTCGGGAGTAAGACCCAATGAAAGTCAACGGGACTTGCTTCGGAGTAGGCATGGAAAAGCTCTGCTTGCAATCCAGATATACTTGGAGTAGACCCATCGCCATTAAGGGCGCACGCATTAATCGCGGGGCGTCTGCACCCCCTTACGGCATAGCGCATCTGCTCCTCTTACCGGGAATTTTGGCTTTTTAAAGAGTGTTTTTGCACCGGATCGGGCGCGGCTTTTACTTTAGAGTAACCCCGGCTTGCTCTACGTTTTGGAAAGAGGGGACTCAACTCCCGACGAAGCCTGCGGGCCCCCGGCCGGTTTGACGCGGGACTCCAGGAGCGCGCTTACTCGGGAGTAAGCGGGCTCAGTGGCCCTGCACCAGGAAGCCCCGAGCTCCAGGATCCGGAGGAAAGGGCGAGTCTGCTCGGAAGGAAGCCCCGCGGGGGCCTAACGGCGCTTACTCGCAAGTAAAGGCGCGCGGGATCGGGGCCTCGGAGCTCCGCGCACGGGGCTTTGAATGGCTAAACTGTTATTTGGCAATGGGGCGGATCCTTTGCACGGGGCGCCCCTCCCTCGCTCCCCCCCTTCCCTATGACTAATTTCCATCCAGGGATTTTTTTTTGTGGGGGTGGGGGCAGGCAGGATCGACCCACACTTCCATCCACCCCACATTGCACACGATTCGGATTCACTTGCGGGAGGAAGAACCCCGGAGGTAATTCTCTTTTCTCTCTCTCGGAAAATTAAGAATTCTTCTCCTTTTTTTTAATTAAAAAACCCTGTTTCCTCCAGAATCCTATTATAGAAGGGGGTTTCCATGTCTTTCTTCCCTTCCCCCAATTTATAGGAATCCCCACCTTATCCCCCCCCCCAAACCTTTTTGCATCTATATAAAAAAGTTTGAAAGGTACTTTGTAGAGCTGAACCTTTTTATTTTTGAAGGAAGTGTGTTTTGGAGATGAAAGGAAGAGAAATGTGTTTATTTTCAGAAAAAAAGGTTTGTCTGACCCAACTATTCCCACTTGGGGATGGTTTTTCCTCCCCTCTCTAGGCTGCGAGGGGAAATAGACTTTGTTTCGGACACTTTTTGGGGCTCGGGCGAGAACTCCCTTCAAGTAAATGTTCAGCGAAAGTGGGGAGGAGAAGAGGGGGGCAGGATAGGGAGAATTCGGTGCCCCCACCCTTTAATTTCCACTGTTTTGTGTCATTGCTAGCTTCTCCCTTCTCTCTTTTCTCTCCTGATTTATGGGGTCCATTGTCCCAGCCATAATGGCCCTTTCTCTGACAGCTTTATCCAAGAATCCTGTGCCTTAAAGCCATGTTTACACATAACCGCGCAGAGTTTGGGAGAGGTTTCTGGCCTGCCTCTCCAAAGTGTGCTTCATTGCTGTAGGATATCAATTTATCTTTCCCCCCCAGAGCATGGGTAGGCAAACCAAGGCCCGGGTGCCCGGATCCAGCCCAATCGCCTTCTAAGTCTGACCTGCGGATGGTCCGGGAATCAGCGTGTTTTTACATGAGTAGAATGTGTGCTTTTATTTAAAATGCATCTCTGGGTTATTTGTGGGGCATAGGAATTTGTTCATATTTCCCCCCCAAAATATAATCCGGCCCTCCACAAGGTCTGAGGGTCAGTGGACCGGGCCCCTGCTGAAAAAGATTGCTGAGCCCTGCCCCAAAGTCTTCCTTCCTTCTCTCTTCTGGTCTTTCCCTCCGATCCAGGAAGTGCCAGTCTCCCTTTTTGGGGCCTACACCAAATCTTTGCCACCCTGGTATGTATGTGTGCAACTTTCCCCCCGCAACTCGAGGGCACCCTGGCATCCCGGAACCAGTTAATGATCCTTGGTCTGGGTGGGGGAAAATGTCCCCTTTTGAGCGTGGGATTGGCAGGCCTGTCTTCCCCCCTCCTTCCTTTCTGTTTGCGAAAGCACATTTGCGGCACCCTCAGGTCTGTCCAGACTAAACCGATAGTTGTGTTGTTGTTTTTTAAGGCCTTTCCCTTCCGGGGTTTTCAGAAAGGAGAGCCGTGCATGCATTTGAATGTAGCACATCAGAACCCAGCCTCCGTTTGCTTTTCTAACTTTCCGAAAGGCTGGGTTAAAAACCAGAAATATTGGCGTGCAACAGCCTTTGCCCAGTCGCCGCGTAGGATTAAATCATAGTAGTGGACTAGCTTTTTTTTTTTTATTGTTTCCGCTGCGGGATTTAAAAACTCCCGAAAGTTGCTAGCTTTCAGGCCTGCGCAGGCTGAGGCCATAACCTCCTTTTTTATAGTGTGGGACTCCCATTCAGCGGACTCCCATTCAGAGTAGATTGAAATTAACCGCATTTATTAACTTCGCCAAGTCTGCTCTGTGTAGGAGTCAGCCTCGGGCAGGCATCCCCAAACTCGGCCCTCCAGATGTTTTGGGACTACAACTCCCATCATCCCTAGCTAACGGGACCAGTGGTCAGGGACAATGGGAATTGTAGTCCCAAAACATCTGGAGGGCCGAGTTTGGGAATGCTTGCCCTTGAGAGTGCTTTGTTTTGCTTTGTACATTTATTTACTTTGGTGCAGGGATCCTTTGGCCCGCCAAGGTGTCGCTGAACTACTGTTCCCATCTTCATGCCTGGCCATGCTTGCTGGGGCTGATGGGAGTTGTAGTTTGGGAGCCTCTGAAGGGCCAAAGTTCCTTCGCACCTGGTTTCCTTGAAAAATGTATCCATTGCCTTCTGGGGTAAGTGATTTTGGGATTTACCATCGCTTGCCGTTCATTACTTGCCATTAAAAGGGTAAAGGGACCCCTGACCATTAGGTCCCGTCGTGACCGACTCTGGGGTTGCGGCGCTCATCTCGCTTTATTGGCCGAGGGAGCCAGCGTACAACTTCCGGGTCATGTGGCCAGCAGGA
This sequence comes from Podarcis pityusensis, assembly GCF_964106645.2. Lineage (NCBI taxonomy): Eukaryota > Metazoa > Chordata > Lepidosauria > Squamata > Lacertidae > Podarcis > Podarcis pityusensis. The sequence goes on along the minus strand of NC_138041.1, from coordinate 3,830,054 downwards.
CTAAGCCGCTTCTGGCGAACCAGAGCAGCGTACGGAAACGCCGTTTACCTTCCCGCCGGAGCGGTACCTATTCATCTACTTGCACTTTGACATGCTTTCGAACTGCTAGGTTGGCAGGAAGCAGGGACCGAGCAACGGGACGGGGGATTCGAACCGCTGACCTTCGGATCGGCAAGTCCTAGGCTCTGTGGTTTAACCCACAGCGCCACCCGCATCCCATTACTTGCCCTTATTATCGGCAAGGCTGAGCTGTGCACTAAAGTTTCTGTTGTGACCTGTTGCTGATTTCAAAGCCCAGACTGCATGGATCCCAAATTTGCCTTGATAAGACTGGGCTTTGCACCACAGAGCCTGGCAGAATTTAGCAAGGAAATGGAAGGTTTTTGAAGCAACCGGCAAGGGCGAGTCACCCGGTTTTCCAATTGCAGGGGACAACTTGTTTGTTTATTTTTTATGTTAGCATGAACTCATCTTCTTTTATTGGATTTTACACTGTGTAAATTTCCTTCGGATTTCCTACAATGCAACATTGTATTCTTAAATGTTTCCAAACTGATTTGGTGTGACTACCCTACTTATCATAATGACAAATCCTTATTATATGATTAACCATCAAGCATCCTTTACACAAGAAATCCTCATCTTAAGGAATTAAGTCCTCAGTATACCATTTTTATCCACATCCCATATCCATATCAGTCTGATTAATAATCATTATCACTGGGTTGGATCCAGCGTTAGTCCTACTCATGTGCCTAATTACTGTCCATTAATGAGTCCAAGTAGAATTTAGTTAGGTACCGCCCAGAATGACTAGTCTTTACCATCATAACAATCTTTTAATATGCCTGCCCTTACCTTAGAGAACAATCCCGTAAACTAAACAATTACAAATCCATATTACACAATTTGTGGAAATTGCAAGGTTATCTTTCTACTCTTACATGTCTTCTGCACTCCCAATAAATCCGAAAACCTTTTTCAAGTCAAACAGCCAGGCATAGCCTCCACATTTTAGTGAATACCTGGCCATATCCTTAGGTGTCTGTGTTTTGTCCAGACTGTAGGCTGGCTGAATTATTGGCAGCTAGCAGGCAATCAATTCTCTGTGACAGGCAGTTGGAAACATTTGACCTGTCAGCTCTCTGAAAACCAGCCGTTGCTTGGCCAGACTGTATATATAGTCTCTCAATGTGGTGCATGGTCCTTGAGAGGCTGTCAGCAAAGACAACCAAGTATGGACCAACCATATTCAGAAGAAGGATGTACAAAATTCTTTTCTGCCTATATACAAAAAATGTAAGGCTGTCATCATTCTGCAGTTCCCCTAGCCACCAATAGGTGGTCACACTTTCTCCAGTATAAAAGCCTGCCAGAAGAAGAAGAAGAAGAAGAAGAAGAAGAAGAAGAAGAAGAAGAAGCAGCATTCATTGGATTTCAGAAGTTCAACAGGGGGGAAGAGGGCCCGTCTGACCTCAAGTGGGACATCCACAAAACAGCCCACAACACAGAACTGGTTGGTCTGAGCAGGCCCACAGGGGATCCTCAGTAGTGACTCTCCCCAGGGCTGTATTTTGCATATGCGGTAAAGGTAAAGCGACCCTTGACCATTAGGTCCAGTCGTGACCGACTCTGGGGTTGCGGCACTCATCTCGCTTTACTGGCCGAGGGAGCCGGCGTACAGCTTCCGGGTCATGTGGCCAGCAGGACTAAAGCGTTTCTGGCGAACCAGAGCAGTGCACGGAAACGCCGTTTACCTTCCTGCTGGAGCAGTACCTATTTATCTACTTGCTCTTTGACGTGCTTTCGAACTGCTAGGTTGGCAGGAGCAGGGACCGAGCAACAGGAGCTCACCCCGTCGCGGGGATTTGAACCGCCAACCTTCTGATGGGCAAGTCCTAGGCTCTGTGGTTTAACCCACAGCGCCACCCGCATCCCTGGGGTGCAAAAAACTGCCCAGCGCCCCCAATTTTTTGGGGGGGGGGCAGGAGAAAAACCTGCAGCACTCTGCCTGGCTCTTCAGTCCCCAGACTCCAAATCTCAGCCCCGCACTCTCAGCATGGTGCCCCTGAGAGCCTGGCGCCCGGGTGCCCCGCACCCCTAGTGCCTGTGGGTAAGCCAGCCCTGCCGAGGCCTCATATTAAAGAATCCAGGGAACTGTAGTTTCCCCCCTCACAGAGCTGCGATTCCCAGCACCCCTGGTGTGGAAGTGATGTTGTTGTTAGTCGTTTAGTCGTGTCCGCCTCTTTGTGACCCCCTGTACCAGAGCCCACCAGGCACTCCTGTCTTCCACTGCCTCCCGCAGTTTGGTCAAAGTCATGCTGGTCGCTTCGAGAACACTGTCCCACCATCTTGTCCTCTGTCGTCCCCTTCTCCTTGTGCCCTCCATCTTTCCCAGCATCAGGGTCTTTTCCAGGGAGTCTTCTCTTCTCATGAGGTGGCCAAAGTCTTGGAGCCTCAGCTTCAGGATCTGTCCTTCCAGTGAGCACTCAGGGCTGATTTCCTTAAGAATCAATACGTTTGATCTTCTTGCAGTCCATGGGACTCTCCAGAGTCTCCTCCAGCACCGTAATTCCAAAGCATCCATTCTTTGGCGATCAGCCTTCTTTATGGTCCAGCTCTCACTTCCATACATCACTACTAGGAAAACCATAGCTTTAGCTATACGGACCTTTGTCGGCAAGGTGATGTCTAAGAAGGGATTTTAGGATTTTAGGGGCAACACTGAGGAAGGCTTGCAGCGTCTGGGGTTTGTTTTGTTGTTGTTTTTTTGCTTCAGGGGAAAGGTGAGCAAACGAAGCTGATGAAGTCACAAGAAGAGACAGTCCTCTTGTGCTCAGGTCCTCCTTGTGGCCTTCCCTAAATGGACAACTGCCTGGCCACCATGAGAACGGGATGGTGGGTTTTGTCCCGGTCCAGCGAGGCCTCTTCTGACATTCTAATGGAACCTCCACCGCCAAGGGCAGTCTATCTTGGCGTCACTGTTCCCAGGGAGATTTGGCCACTGTAAGAGCCATAGGCTGGCCTAGAGGGGTCATTGACCTGATCCTGGCAGCCTCTTCTTATGTCTTAGGTGTGGGTGGGTGTTTGGAGAGTTCCCTGCAAAAAAAAAGGGTGCCTTTAGAGAGGCGGGTGTTTTTTTAAGGAGTTGGTGGCAGATCTGTTGGATGCGGGGAATAAATAACAGGACGGTTTTCTTGAGCATACTCTGTGCTTGGGTGGGTGGCTCTCGCCTGCGCCTCAACAAACCTTTGATCGCAGTAAGGCTTTAATGCTCTTAATGGATTTGGCTGCAGTTACCTGCTTGCATCTGATCTTGGTTGGGGGAGAGAGGAAAATACCCGAAGGGCAAGTTTCAAAGCTTTTTGTGTATGGATTTTTCCGCACTCCTAAACCTCCCATGTCTGAAAAAGGCCATTAGGTGTCCTTTCTCCCCTTCCCTCCAGGTAAGGCAACTGCAAATGCCTATTATTGGGATTTTACCGATCGGTTTGCCTCGATAGCCTGCTTTTTCCTCCAAAGAGCGTGGTTCTCCACCCCACAGTGACCCTGCGAGGGAGGCAAGGCTGAGAGGGAGAGTCACTGGGCCCCCCGAGGGCTCACGCGGTGAGCTTAATGGCCAAGCTTGAACCCTGGTTCCTTCTGAATCCTGGTCCAGTCCTCTAACCACCACGCCACACTGCCTCTCGATGGAGCGGCGCTTGCGGAATCGGCTCAGGTGCTTTGGAGAGCCTCCTTGGGGCAGGATGAGGGCCCCTTGTCAGGATGAGGGCCCCTTGTCAGGATGAGGGCCCTTCTGAACCCAGCAATCTTGTTTACCCAATCTGTTTTAAGAGGTGGGTGTGCATTACTTCAAAATGTGATCGGCTAGCACTGCGTTGATTTGAGGGGGGAGGTGTCTCTGCTGAATGGGGCTCCTTACCTGTGCTGTCCCCTGCCCCCCCCCCGGTCCTACCTTGACTGCACCAGGCGCTAAAGTCAAGATCCCTCAGCCGCTCTTGGTCGCCAGCTGCCAGTTTGCAAAATTTGCAAATGCCAGTTTTCCAAATTTGCAAAATTCACCATTGGAGACAATAGATCTCATTTGGACAGAGTGCTGCTTCTGTGTTTTGGGTTCTGCTTTTGGGGTTGCAGTTGCAGCATGTGCTTGGCCCCTGTGGGAACAGGATCCTGGGTTCGATGGGCCCCCATGGGCCTGATCCAGCATCCTATGCCCTTGCTTTCTTGGGGCCCTTCTCTTCGCCAGCTTCAAATATTGCCTATTGCAAAACAAATTATGGTAGCTATCTGTTGGTACCGGGGAGCAGATGCAAATACGTCTTATGGAAGCTGCGTCTCTTATTGCTGCGCACAGGTAATTAAGTCTAGCATCCTTTGAAGGTGAAAAGCTTTATGTTTCGTGCTGGCCTTTGCCAGTTGGCAGCCTCTGGGCCAGATTGATGGGTTCTTGCAGCTCTGCCAATAATAATAATAATATCTATTATTGTAATATCTATGATTATTATTAGCTGGAGGAGCACCTGCAGCTTAATCACAGGACAAGTCTCTTCGCACCCAGACGGTCCCAGGCTCAGTCCCTGAAATCTCCTGGCAGGGCAGGGAGAGATCTGTTTTCAGACTCATGAGGACTGGAATCTTGCTCTGTTTGGAAGAGAGGTGCTGTAGCTCAGTGGTTTGAGCACCTGCTGCGCCTGCAGAAGGTCCCAGCTTCAACCCCTGGTGTCTTCACTATCTGAGGCTGGGAGAGACCCCTTGTCTGCTTTCCTGCAAAGCTGCTGCCAGTCAGTGCAGGTAAGCCAGTGTTTCCCTGCATCTGAAACCCTGCAGAGCCGCTGCCAGCCAGTGTTGACAAAACTGAATGAGATAGAGCAATGGTCTGACTCGGCGGGAGGCAGCTCCTCATCCTCCTGTCTCTCCAGTTCTGCGTTTCTAAGGCTCCCCCCCATCCCTGTGCTGCCAACTCTGACTGGCAGCCTCCAGATTTTGATAGCTTTGTCCTCTTTGGAACCCATATCAGGATAGGCTGTTGAACTCGAAGGCCCTTCAGAAGGGCTCCTCTCCTGTCTGGATAGTGGAGCCTCCACGCCCAGGAGCAGTTGCCCTTAGAAGGCCCATCGCTGTGGGAAACGCACCTTCGTGAGCTGCTTTTGAGTGTCCCTTTTCAAAACACCTGAGTCGGCTGCTGTGGCAACCAGACTGACCCATGATAGAAGTGCTCTTGTTTTGTTCCCGGGTCTCGAAAGCAGGGCTTGCTGTTTTAAAAGCTGTTTTCTGCTGTTCAGAAAAGAAATTACAGTTCTACCTCCGGTTACAGATGGGATTTGTTCTGGAGGCCCAGCCGTATCCCGAAAAGTCCACAACTGGACGTGCCCTTCTGCGCATGCATGTGGCGCGATTGAGTGCATATGCGCATGTGCGCGTGGCGAAACCCAAAAGTACACACTTCCGGGTTTGCCGCGTTCACAACCCGAAGTTTACATATCCCTCTGGATACATAACCTGAGGTACCACTGTACTGTATTTTCCATGTATAACACGAGGATTATTTACGTGAAAGTAATGCTTAAAAATTGGGGCCTTCTTATACATGGGTACTGCTGTGTGGGGGACGGGGGACTGGTTGCTGCCATGAGGTGGACATTGTCAGCAGTGGTAGTGTGGGTTAGTGGTGACTGCGGCAGTGACTTGTTTTGATTTGCTGTTGGGCAGGCGATAGGCGGTCAAGCGCTTGGTGGCCTTTTCATTGCGTGTGATAGGAAGCGTTGTTCAGGCGGGTGAGCGGTTCTGAGCAATCCCCCCAAAAAAGGTCAACAACTCTGGGCAATCTCCCCCCATTTTCTTAATTTTGAGTCCCCCAAAATAGGAGGCGTCTTATACACGTGAAAATACAGTAATATATCTGCCCGATCTGTTGAAGCAGCCATCTTTTGGAAAGAGCAACTGCAAGCACATAATTTCTACGCCTTCCTAAATTGCGAGATGACCGTCGAGGAGCCCTGGCGGACTCCCACCCTCTGAACCGAAGGCTTAAAAGATAAAAGTCAGCTGCCCTGCAAGGAGAACCCAGCCTCCTCTTTCCGTCCTCTGTTTCTCTCCCCACCCCACGCAAACTCCTTGAAACTTTTCCCCAAGCAGGTCTGCACAGTATTTGTCCTGGCAATTGAAACCCTTTTGGGGATTGCTCCATCGGGGGGAGGGGGCCAGGGACGGGCAGAGGCTGCTGGTAAGAATGGTCTCCCTTGCAAAGTTCCTGTGCCCAGCCAACTGGCACAAGACATGGGAACGTTCATCCACTTTCTCCTCCTCGGGGCCTCATCCAGCCCATGAGGATCAGCGGCGTGTACCTCTGAAAGATGCAGAACTGCCAAGACTGAAATGGCTGCTTCCGATTGGCCAAAGTCCCTTCTGCGCCACCTTGCCCCCACCCCCATGGCATGTTGATGGTGGGCGTGGCCAGAGGCAAAAGTGGGTGGGGCAAATGGTTATTTATTTTTAAAAGATTTTTCTTTTTATATATATATATATAAATTTTTACTAGTTTTTTAACATATCATTTCCAACAATAACTAAACATACTTTTATATCTTACACAATTTTTTGACTTCCATCAATCACATCTGAAAATTTTGCAATCTACAGTGGTACCTCGGGTTCCATACGCTTCAGGTTACATACACTTCAGGTTACAGACTCCGCTAACCCAGAAATAGTGCTTCAGGTTAAGAACTTTGCTTCAGGATGAGAACAGAAATCGTGCAGCGGTGGCGCGGCAGCAGCAGGAGGCCCCATCAGCTAAAGTGGTGCTTCAGGTTAAGAACAGTTTCAGGTTAAGTACGGACCTCTGGAATGAATTAAGTACTTAACCCGAGGTACCACTGTATTCACTTAATTTGCATTTCTTACTCTCACTATTACATTTAAATCTCATTTCTCAATATCTCAAATCTCAATTTCATATGTTTCTCCTTACAAAACTTCTTGTAGTCCTACTGGCATAATTTGTTGATTACAGTTGCTCTTCAAATAGTTCGTATAGTTCTTCCAATCCTCTGTAAATCTTTGGTCCTGCAGGTTTCGAATCCTTCCTGTCATTTTATCCAATTCTTATTTTTAAAAGATTTTTCATATCGCTCTCTACAGCCACAGCTGTCGGTCTGTAATGGTTTTACTTCGCCCGAAGGCGAAACTGCTAGAAACTCACAGATTATAAGCCCAGGCGTCAAATGGCTTCTTAAACCAGGGTTATAGTCGCCAAAATGGAATGGCTAGTTTCCATTTTGGGGCAAGAGGGCTCAAAAGTCAGTTTTCAAATGATGGACTGACTGCAATTGGCTCTCAGTTAAACATCCGGCTGGTTCAAATGACAACCTTGAGCTTGATTACGAACTTAAAGAAGAAAAGTCACGATCCCACTGAAGTCTATATATATATTGGCCTATTCCGACCTGTTTTTCTTAATAGTGACACAGACCACTCACGACCTAAGAATATTCTTCGCAGCTGTGAGCAGCGCAATGGGGCGAATGAAGACAAGCGGCAACAATTGTTGTTCGCTGCTCCTGCTCAAGGCTACGCAGAAAAAGCATTTTGGTACCCGAAATTCATTCCAACTGTGCAAGTAAACGGACCGAATTCTACAGGGTGTGGGGTATTAGCGTGTGAAAACAGTCCAGATCCAATGATCTCCCAGGTGGCAGAGATTTTCGCTTGGTCGCAAGAGGCCGAAAGCAGGGTGCAAAATTCGCCTGGGGCCTGGATTTTGAACACTGCAAAGGCGGTCGCCTCCATTGTCTGCTGGATTTATGTATAAGCTAAACAAGCTATAGCTTAGGGCCCCACGCTCCTGGGGGCCCCCCAAAAAAATTAAGGAAAAAAACCACCTGCATGTACATTTCCAAAATATAAGATAAAAAACAAATAAAATAAAACGTACATACAACAAGAGTGTTTTGTGTTGCGCAGGCTCCTAAGATGTAAGTCATGGGCCCCGCCTGCTAGCCTGCTCCCTAAAATATCACTGCTTTGCTCCTTTCTATGTATAGGGTGCCTACATTCTGCATGGACTGGTTGCAGGGCAACATGTGCAAATGGATTTAGATACCTAGCGGGTCCATCAATTACCGTATAGCATATATAGTCATACCTCGTGTTACATTTGCTTTATGATACGTTTTTTCAGGTTGCGTCCCGCAGCGACCCGGAAGTACCGGAAAGGGTTACTTCCGGGTTTCACCACTCTTCGCCGCATGCGCAGAAGCATGCGCAGATGCGCCGCTGCGGGTTGCGTTCTGCTCATGTTGCGAACGGGGCTCCGGAACGGATCCTGTTCACAAACAGAGGTACCACTGTATACAGCCCCCAAAAACAGGACAATTTGTTGTGGACAAAGGACAGCTGGACATAGAAAGGGCCCCATTACCTTCAGGAGCTGAGGGCCTCATCAAACCTGAATCTGGCCCCGAGTTCATGCACACACGGGGTGTGACCTGGTGTTTTGCAACCCTTGGCATCCACCGCAGTTAATAAAAGCCACTAATGTGCTTCTCTTTCTCTGCCCACGCATCTTATGGGGCTTCTAAGTGAGAAGAGGGAGACAACCCCAGGCTGGTAGGAAACGTTTCGCGGAAAGAAAGATAATCAGGTGACAACAAAAACTGCAAAAAATAATTAGCAGGGGCAATTAGAGTAAGATCTGTTATCTGATGATTGATGTAAACCTCAAAAATGTATTTTGTATAGTTTTTACCTCTATCTGCAGTTCATTATATTTTATTTTATTGCTACATCTTGTGGCTGATGCAGATAAAGATTCCTTTGACCTGATCTTATGTGGAAGGATGTGTGGAGGCTTCCACTATGAGTAATGGCGGGTGTCAAAACCCAAGCAGCAATCCCAGGGTGGATAAATAAATTTTTTTAAATTTTTTTTAAATTTAAATCAGATTTTTAAAATAATATGCTTTTGGAGGAAAAAATCAATCTAAAGACAGTTTTCTATTTAAGTTACATTATATCCCAAAGGCTATTCAAGAAATAAGGATTTGTTTTAAGTTTTTCATGTGTGCTAAAACTCAGTGTAAGGTTTTTTTTTTTTAATTGTTTAACGACATCAGCTAACATGGATTGTTGTTGTTGTTTAGTCGTGTCCGACTCTTCATGACCCCCTGGACCAGAGCACGCCAGGCCCTCCTGTCTTCCACTGCCTCCCGCAGTTTGGTCAAACTCATGCTGGTAGCTTCGAGAACACTGTCCAACCATCTCGTCCTCAGCTAACATGGATACATATGCTATAATGTTATTGTTTTAGTCAAATAAATTGTTAAAATTGTTATTAAGGAAGTGGTTACTTTCCCCCCCTTCCAATAAAGGTACAGCAGAAAAGTTGTCCAAATATAAACAGTTAACTTGTTAAACCTCACAATAATTTCATAGTTATCGGTCTATATATTTCTAAGAGTATAACTGAATCAGTGATTTTTGATATAACTGTAAAAACTACTCTGAAAATGTATTATTCCAAAAACGGAACCTTCATCTGGTTGGTAAATATTAAGATTATACCAGCAAGAATGAGTCTTTCTGTAAAAGAAATTTGATCTACTGTATTTTTTCGTGTATGAGACGCCCCCTATTTGGGCGGACTCCAAATTAAGAAATAATAATAATAATAATAATAAATTTTATTTATATCCCGCCCTCCCCAGCCAAAGCCGGGCTCAGGGCGGCTAACAACAATAAAACAGTATAAAAGTATAGCATAAACAACACTCTAAAATCATTCATTATAAGATTAATTAATTCAGGCCACTGGCAACTATTGGGCCAGAGCTCCGCGAAGATTGCCGAGGGAGGGAGTCAGGCTGTGCCCTGGCCAAAGGCCTGGTGGAAGAGCTCTGTCTTGCAGGCCCTGCGGAAAGATGTCAAATCCTGCAGGGCCCTGGTCTCTTGTGACAGAGCGTTCCACCAAATCGGAGCCACAGCCGAAAAAGCCCTGGCTCTAGTTGAGGCCAGCCTAACTTCTCTGTGGCCTGGGACCTTCAAGATGTTTTTATTTGAAGACCGTAAGTTTCTCTGTGGGGCATACCAGGAGAGGCGGTCCCGTAGGTACGAGGGTCCTAGGCCGTATAGGGCTTTAAAGGTTAAAACCAGCACCTTAAACCTGATCCTGTACTCCACCGGGAGCCAGTGCAGCTGGTGTAGCACCGGGTGAATGTGATCTCGCAGCGAAGACCCCGTAAGGAGTCTCGCTGCAGCATTCTGCACCCGCTGGAGTTTCTGGGTCAGTCTCAAGGGCAGCCCCACGTAGAGCGAGTTACAATAATCCAGTCTGGAGGTGACCGTCGCGTGGATCACAGTGGCTAGGTCAGGGCGAGAGAGGTAAGGAGCCAACTGCTTAGCTTGGCGGAGATGGAAAAATGCCGCCTTTGTTATAGCTGCAATCTGCGCCTCCATGGAAAGGGAGGTGTCGAAGATTACACCCAAACGCCCCCTCAACCGTTTACATTTGGACAACTTTTCTGCTGTGATTTATTGGAAGGAGAAAAATAATCATTTCCTTAATAACAATTTATTCAACTAAAACAATAACATTATAGCATATGTATCCATGTTTATTAACCGATGTGGTTAAACAATTAAAAACAACTTAGACTGAGTTTTAGCACACATGAAGAACTTAAAAACAAATCCTTATTTCCTGATGAATAGCCTTTGGACTATCATGTAACTTAAATAGAAAACTATCCTCCGAAATTTATTTTTAAAATCCAATTTAATTTTTAAAAATCTGAGTTTTAAATATATATTTTAAAAAATAATTGCTTTTTATCCACCCTGGTTTGTGCTATCTCTCGTCTGTGTCTTGCATTGGCGGACAGAACTATTCTGAGTGAGTGGGAAGGGAATTGGCTCAGAAATTGAAATAGTGCACCTTTGAAAAAGGTTGGCTGTCTGCTTGCATTAAGGAGCCCATCATAAAAATGAGCTGCTTTTGTTTTTCTGGCAACTTAGCGCCAAATCGGTTGGGGAGAAACAGCCTGCTTTTTTGTCCAAAGTCGGTCAGCAAAACTATCTGTGCCTTTAATCTTCCTCTCTTTATTTTCCCAACAATAGACAATCCTGCCCTAGTTTCTGAAGTAGGGGAATGTCTGATAAAACGGAGCGTCTTTTTCTTCCCTCTCCCCTCCCCTCCCTGCTTTCCTTTCATGCCTGGGTCATTTTGGGGAATGTTCCACTGCGCACCTTTTCCTATCTAGACAGGCTGGATGCGGGTATCAAATTCGCCGGCGTTCTTTGCGACTGTGCGCAAAAAAATAATAATGCTTTATCGCCCTCGGCTCTGCGATTTGGCTCCCAGAGGCCCTGGGGAACGCAAGTCTGTTTAAACATTATAAAATGAAATAACAAATTAAAAGATATCCCTCTCTCCAGAGGGCAAATGGGGACAGTTAATTTGTCAAGAGCTTAGTTCTAGGAAACAAGTGGCCCTTCTTTGTAAACAGTGGCATTGTTTAAACAGGGACACTGTGTTAAATTGTGTGTTAGCCTGGCTTTGTCTGCCGCTAGGATTTTGTTTTGCTGGAATAAAAATAATAATTATTATTATTCCGCTTCTCTCGGCCTGAGACGCTCTCTCTTGCTGTGGCTTGCTGCATTTGAAAAATGCATTTTAGAGTCATTGGTTTTTGGGGGTTTTTTTTGCAAATATTGAAACCTGCTAAACTGGACTCTTGTCAGAAGCCGGAGATTTTCTTAACACAGAAAACAAAAAGCAGCATATTACAGTGGTACCTTGGGTTACATAAGCTTCAGGTTACATATGCTTCAGGTTACAGACTCTGCTAACCCAGAAATAGTGCTTCAGGTTAAGAACTTAGCTTCAGGATGAGAACAGAAATCGGGCTCCAGTGGCGCAGCAGCAGCGGGAGGCCCCATTAGCTAAGGTGGTGCTTCAGCTTAAGAACAGTTTCAGGTTAAGAACGAACCTCTGGAACGAATTAAGTACTTAACCCGAGGTACCACTGTACTCTGGATGGCATCAGGGTGGTTTAGGGAAGCTTTTAATGTTTGATGCATTACTGTATTTTAATATTTTGTTGAAAGCCGCCCAGAGTGGCTGGGGAAGCCCAGCCAGATGGGCGGGGTATGAATAATAAATTATTATTATTATTATTATTATTATTATTATTATTATTATTTTGATACTGCTTCAACCTACAAAAGTTTTTGGGGAGACATGCTCCTTCGTCTGTGCATAGCTCATCGCTGAAATCCTGTAAGTTTGCATTCCCCAAATGTTGTGGGCTGTTTTTTTAAAAAAGAAATAAATTCACCCTTGTTACACTTTTACCCCTCCAGATAGGCATAACACAGTATCATTTAAGCTAATATCAGAAGAGCGTGGCTGCAGGATTCATCATCATAATTTTTAATTTGTATACCGTCTTTCTATCTTACAATACTCAAGGCGGTTTACAAGCTGAAGAAACAAAAAATATACAGTTCATACCTTGGGTTGAAGTCGCTTCAGGTTAAGCATTTTCAGGTTGCACTCTGCAACGGAGCGCGCAGACGCTCGCGCATGCGCAGACACTCAAAATGACGTCATGTGCGGAAGCGGTGAATCGGAACCTGAGCGGATGAGGGTTGCGTTTGCTTCAGGATGCGAAAGGGGCTCCGGAATGAATCGTGTTCGTCTCCAGAGGTACCACTGTACATCTTATAACAATCTAATGCAATACAGTGGTACCTCGGGTTACATACGCTTCAGGTTACAGACTCCGCTAACCCAGAAATATTACCTCGGGTTAAGAACTTTGCTTCAGGATGAGAACAGAAATCGTGCTCCGAGGCCCCATTAGCTAAAGTGCTGTTTCAGGTTAAGAACAGTTTCAGGTTAAGAACGGACCTCCGGAACGAATTAAGTACTTAACCCGAGGTACCACTGTACAAAAATGTGATAATAAAACGTAACTTTAAAATAGGCAACCTACATCAAAATGTAACATTCAGCAATCATTAAAATAGTATAAAATAATAATATCAACATATAAAAGTTAAACAGAAATCCACTCAACAGTTACAATAAATAATATCTAAACTATAATCAATAAAACCACGGCAAGCCACAGTATATAAAACAATACAATATGCATTGAGAAGCAGAGACTAGAGGGTAGAGCAAGACAGGTGGAAGGAGGCCTTGCCTGAAGGAGTCTCTCCCCTCGCAGTTCTTCCTCCAGGAACAGCTCCCTTATGAGGACTCGGAGGGCTGGAGGATTAGGCCGCAGGGACGGGCCGTTTTAAAAAGATGGAGAGCAGCCCCTCTACCTGAAGCAGGTGAGATGCCCCAAAGGACCTGGGAATGAAGGTAGACTGCCTCTGGGCCTGGAGGTTCCATCAGAACAATAGTCTTCAGAAGCCTTTCTCAGCCTGTGGGTCCCCAGATGTTGTTGAACTATAACTCCCATCACCCCTAGCTATCAAGGCCAGAGCTCAGGGATGATGGGAGTTGTAGTCCAACAACATCTGGGGACCCACAGGTTGAGAACCGCTGGTCCAGCAACTGTTCAGAGGCAGAGAACAGCTATGGCGCTAGGAGCCATCGATTGCTTTATCCCCCTCCGTGAGCCTGTCTAATCCGCTTTTAACGCCACTCCAGTTGGTGAGCATCGCTGCCTCCTGCAGTGATGAAGTTCTGCAGTTTAACTTTGATTGGGGAATCATCGCAGATGATAAAAGCGGAAGGATGTCCGGACCTTCCACCAGAAATCCACCGTCGATGCCCCATAATCGCGCCAGTTACAGATGGTGGAATACAACACACTGGTCTCCTCACTGGCCCAAATAGGACTAATTTAGCCAGCTAGCCCTGGTGATCATCTAATGTTTATTGGATGGATTTCCCCCTAAATTGATTTTTTAATTCTGAATTTATTGTTATTCACGTTTTATACTGTATTTTATGCTGTTTTTTTGTTGCATCAATTAAATGTTTTAAATTTGTTGATAGCTGCCCTGAGCCCGGTTTTCTGAACTGGGAAGGGCAGGGTATAAATAAAAATTTATTATTATTATTAACACACACCCAGAAAGGCATTGCCATCTGCATTTTTTATCCATTTAAATGTGCAGATATTTTTTTCTCCAACCAAAGGCTTTTTTTAAAGCCGATTAACCACACAGCAAAATCGGCGCAAAAACATCAGCCCATTCATTAACAACGACACCCGCATTTTCCGAGGGGCGAAATTTTGCCGCCGGTTGAAAAAGCTTTTTCGATTGGCGACTTGACACTAAGTCAGCTTGGCGGCTTCTGGGTCACGTGGCCGTTGGCGGGAGTTGTAGTCCGAAGCGGTGGTGCTTGCTGGTGGGAGTTGTAGTTTGAACTGTCTGGCGGGCACCAGTTAGGAGAAAGCTGGGCTTGTCTCTGACGGCTTTCCTGAGAGTGTGACTCAAGTGTTGCAACGTCTTTGCTGTTTCCACTTTGCTGCCGGCCTCGAGGGTTGGGCCACATCTGAAGGAATCGTGTGGCACAACCGTCTCTCGGGCTGCAGCAATTTGTAGCAGCGCAGCTGCGCGGGAAAAAGCCTCTGATTGGTTGTGCCCTGGAAATGGGGTGCTGTTTGGGGTTTTTGCAGTGGCATAAATGAGTTCTATTTGCGAAGGGCTTGTAGCTCAATGAGTAGCATGTCTGCTTTGCATGCAGAAGATCTCAAGTTTCAATCACTTGGCCCCTGCTGTTAGGACTTGGGAAAGCCCGTAAGTCAAAAGAAAGTTTTCAGAATCATAACCTTAACGTATCGGAGAACTGGGCACAAGCTAGCAAAATGAATTTCAGCAGGGACAAATGTCAGGTTCTGCACTTAGGCAGGAAGAATCAGCTGCACAAATATAAGATGGGATACCTGGCTTACTAGCAGCACATGTGAAAAGGATCTAGGGGTCTTTGTAGACCCCAAGCTGAACATGAGTCAATAGTGTGATGCAGCAGCAAAAAAGGCTAATGCTGTTCTAGGCTGCATCAACAGAAGTCTAGTTTCCAGATCGGGGGTCAGCAAACTTACCGTATTTTTTGCACCATAACACTCACTTTTTTCCTCCTAGAAAGTATGGGGAAATGTCTGTGCGTGTTATGGAGCAAATGCCTACGGGTGGCAGGGGGGATGCAGTTGTGAGCAGAGGATCCATGGTTCCCCTTCCTTCCCTCCTCCGTGGCTCGCTTTGAAACAGCAAAGCGGGAGAAGAGCCGCTGAGTGGGGAGGAGAGAGGGACAGAGCGCCTGCTTGCTTTAAAGGAGCAAAGCGGGAGAGGATAGGAGCCGCTTACACGAGTGTAAGCGGCTCCTGTCTGGTTGGCTCCTTTAAAGTAAGCAGGCTCTCTGTCCCTCTCTCCTCCCCACTCAGCTCGCTAAATAGCATTATTAGCAGCATCCTTCTCCACACACCCCATGTGTGCTCCTTGTCCCTTGAGTGCTTTACCTTCCCTCCCCACTTAAAACATGGTTACAAAGCACGGATCCACATGGATCCTCAGGAGTTTTGCACTGGGTCACCCCAAATTCACCATCAGATCACATAGCATGTCCATGGCTACATCTTGCACCAAAAAAATCACGCACCCACTGTTGCCTGGGGTTGCAGTGGTGCAAAAACGTGGTTACAAAGCAGGGATCCACATGGATCCTAGGATTTTTGCATTGGGCTACTCCAAACTCACTGTCAGATCACAAGTCTGTGGCCACAGCATGAACCACAAAAATCATACATCCACTGTTTCGTTTAGAAAAATTTTTTCCTTGTTTTCCTCCTCTAAAAACTACGTGCGTGTTATGGTCTGGTGCGTGTTATAGAGCGAAAAATACGGTACCGCGCCTTGGGCCGGTGTCTCCAGCGCCGATCGCGCGGCGGGGGAGCGCATGCCCATACATGTGCACGCACACTATTTCCGGCGCACTTCCGGGTCGGAGGAGCACCGGAAATAGCTTCTGCGCATGTGCACAAGCCTCCGACCCGGATGTGCACTGGAAATAACGCTTGCGCATGCGCAAATAATGCTTGCGCCTGCGCACAAGCTATTTCCGGTGCTCCTCCGACCCGGAAGTGGGCAGCCGTGCGGTGCAGCAGCGGTAAGAGCAGGCAGTGGGGGTCGTCGTGGGCCGGATAAATGAGTCCCTCGGGCCTTATCCGGCCTGCGGGCCTTAGTTTGGGGACCCCTGGCCCAGATCAGGGGAAGTCATAGTCCCAGTCTATGCTGCCTTGGTCAGGCCACACCTGGAATGCTGTGTCCAGTTCTGGGCACCACAATTTAAGAAGGATACAGTGGTACCTCGGGTTAAGTACTTAATTCGTTCCGGAGGTCCGTTCTTAACCTGAAACTGTTCTTAACCTGAAGCACCACTTTAGCTAATGGGGCCTCCTGCTGCTGCCGTGCCACCGCTGCACGATTTCTGTTCTCATCCTGAAGCAAAGTTCTTAACCTGAAGCACTATTTCTGGGTTAGCGGAGTCTGTAACCTGAAGTGTATGTAACCTGAAGCGTCTGTAACCCGAGGTACCACTGTATTGACAAGCTATAACATGTGCAGAGGAGGGCACCCAAAATGATCAAGGGTCTGGAAACTAGATGGTTGGACGAGATGACCCTAGTCCTCCATGAGGACTAGAATCTTGGTTTTTTTGGGGGGGGGAGGGAAGGGATTTAGCTCAGCGGTAGGGCATCTCTTTTGCATGCGGAATGTCCCAGGTTCAATCCCTGACATTTCCAATTAGGGCTGGGAGAGACTCCAAATACCCAAAACACTTTGATAGCTGCTGCCAGTCAGTGTGGACAATACCAAGGTAGATGAACCGACGGTCTGACTGGCTTTCGGGCAGCTTCCTGTGATACTGCCATCTAGCAATCGTGGAGCCCTTGCTTTAGCAATGCAGGAAGTCAGGGTGGTGTAGCAATTAGACCAGGACCTGGGACTCGGAGACCAGGGTCCGAATCCCCACTCGGCCAGGAAGCTAGCCGGGTGACCTTGGGCCACTCACTGCCTCCCAGACTAACCTACCTCGCAGGGTTGTTGAGGGGATTAAATGAGGAGGGGGAGAGCCGTGTACGCCCCCGAGCTCCTCTGAGAAAAGTCTGGGACAGAAATACAATAAGTAATAATAATAATTTTAGGGGTAGCGCTGTTTCTTAGGGGTAGAGCATGCGAAGGGATCCAGGAAGGGCTGGAAGAGAGCTCTTCTTCCTCAAACGCTGGAGCCACTTGCCAGCCAGGCAGCTTCCAATATTCCTCTTTGAACGGGCCTTTTATTCCGAGCCAGGACTTGCATCTTACTTTATTTACCGTATTTTTCGCTCTATAGGACGCACTTTTCCCCCTCCAAAAATTAAGGGGAAATGTGTGTGCGTCCTATGGAGCGAATGCAGGCTCCCTGGCTTCAGTGATAGCGACGCGAAGCCTCCGAAGCCTGCGCTCCGAAGGCTTCACGTTGCTTTCGCTGAAGCCGGGAGAGTCTGGTCTTTGAGGCTGGCAGTGGGGGAAAGCAGCGCTTCCCCCCACCGCCAGCCCCACAGGCTCGGGGGGCAGCGGGAAGGCGCACGACGCCTTCGCGCTACTCCCCTACCTGGTTTTGAGGCTGGCGGTGGGGGAAAGCAGTGCTTCCCCCCACCGCCAGCCCCACAAGCTGGATCAAAAAGCCCACAGGAGCTGCGCACTCTTTTAAAGGGTCCGCGGCTCCTGTGGGCTTTTGCGGGAGATGGGGGAATTCCCCCACCTCCCGCAAAAGCCACGCGCTCTTTAAAGGCTGCCCGGTTTCTGTGGGCTTTTCTACGAGGTGGGGGAATTCCCCCACCTCATAGAAAAGCCCGCAGGAGCCATGCAGCCTTTAAAGAGCCCGCCGCTCTTGGGGGCTTTTCCCCAAGGAGGGAGAAGGGACTGACTGGCCGAGTCCCTTCTCCTGTGGGCTTTTGCGGGAGGTGGGGGAATTCCCCCACCTCCTGCAAAAGCAGGGAGAAATCTGGGAGAAGTGCAGGGGCTGCGTGCAGACTGTCAGCTGCTCCCAGAGCTGGGGGGGAGGAATCATATTTTTTCCCTTGATTTCCCCCTCTGTAAACTAGGTGCTCCCTATGGTCAGGTGCGCCCTATGGAGCGAAAAATACGGTATTCGTTTGTTTATTGAAACAGACGGCTTGATTGTCAGAACAAAAGTCAATATAAACTCAGAGCGGTTAACAACAACAAAAAGAAACTTGCTGCATGCCTGGATGTTCTCAAGTAGGACCAACCCGTGTCTGAAACCCTGGATAACTGCTGCCTGCCTGTGTAGACAGTATTGAGCTAGCTGGGTCAAGGACCTGCCTTGGTACAAGACTGCTTCCTTCTTCTGTCTTTAAATGGGTCCTGTGTTCAAAACCTTGAGGACTAGAATCTTTCTTTATCTATTGGGGACGAGCCAATAGCTCCTCTGCTTTGCATGCAGCAGGTCCCAAATTCAATCCCCAAAAGCTTGAAATCCTGGAGAGATGCTGCCAGTCCGTGTGGACAGTACTGAGCCCTGACGGACCCTTGCTCAAAACCATGAGGACTTGTTGTTGTTGTTTAGTCGTTTAGTCGTGTCCGCCTCTTCGTGACTCCCTGGACCAGAGCACGCCAGGCCCTCCTGTCTTCCACTGCCTCCCGCAGTTTGGTCAAACTCGTGCTGGTAGCTTCGAGAACACTGTCCCACCATCTCATCCTCTGTCGTCCCCTTCTCCTTGTGCCCTCCATCTTTCCCAACATCAGGGTCTTTTCCAGGGAGTCTTCTCTTCTCATGAGGTAGCCAAAGTCTTGGAGCCTCAGCTTCACAATCTGTCCTTCCAGTGAGCACTCAGGGCTGATTTCCTTAAGAATCAATACGTTTGATCTTCTTGCAGTCCATGGGACTCTCAAGAGTCTCCTCCAGCACCATAATTCAAAAGCATCCATTCTTCGGTGATCAGCCTTCTTTATGGTCCAGCTCTCACTTCCATACATCACTACTGGGGAAATCATGGCTTTAACTATACGGACCTTTGTTGGCAAGGTGGTGTCTCTGCTTTTTAAGATGCTGTCTAGGTTTGTCACTGCTTTTCTCTCAAGAAGCAGGGGTCTTGGACAAACTCCATGGACAAAGACAACAGGCATGAGGACTAGTATCTTACTTAATTTGGAGCGGAGAAGCGATATCATTTTATGTTGTTGAACTGCCCCGAGACCTGTGGCTGTAGTTTGGTATACAAATTTAATGAATAATAGTAATAATAAATACATCGTTTAGGGGATGTCCCTTGCCAGAAAGCCCAGAGAGCCTCTGGTGGTCAGTGCAGACAATATTAAGTTTGATGGAGCAGAGACCGGGTGTGGCATCAGGCAGCAGCTTGCACCCCTGTTCCCATCACAAGGTGTTGCCTGGACATGAAACAGGTTGGAGATGTGGCTCAGAGGCTAGAAAGCAGCGTTTACGAGAGGCTTCACCTCTCTACAGAGTCATCTCGGTTGCGAAGGGCTGGCTGCTGGCCAGAGACCGAACCATCTGTGAACTCCCCACCCACAGAGCCTTCTGAGATTCCTTCCTGGCTCCTGGGAAGAGATCCAGTGGTGGAATTTCTCACCCGGCAGCGCAAAAATGTGGAAAGTGTCATCTAGCCCCAGGAAGAAAATTGTTTGAGCTCCTCCTCAATCCTCCCGTAATCTTAATTTCCTTCTGAACGGTGCTGGGTTGCACGCTTGTGAAAACAAGACGCAGCCGCCTGCAAATAAGAAGGCTTGCATTTCCAGTCTCTTGGTCTGGTTGTAGCTATAAAACCCCAAACGCCCAATTGAGCCGGCGCCACTCTCTCCCAGCCCTGCCCTCTTCTGATATCCTTACGGAGCTTCCAGGCGCAGTGGCAGTCTACCTTGATTCCGACATTCTTTGAAGCGTTTGGCTGGATGGGGGGCAAGATGGGCCATTGGCCTGCCCAGCTACACGGATTTTCTGATGTTCTTGCCAGACCGGTGGTGGTGGTGATAATAATAATAATAATAAATTTATTATTTATACCCTGCCCATCTGGCTGGGTTTCCCCAGCCACTCTGGGCGGCTTCCAACAGAACACTAAAATACAATAACCTATTAAACATTAAAAAACTTCCCTAAACAGGGCTGCCTTCAGATGTCTTCTAAAAGTTTGTTAGTTGTTGTTCTCTTTGCCATCCGGTGGGAGGGTGTTCCACAGGGCGGGCGCCACCACCGAGAAGGCCCTCTGCCTGGTTCCCTGTAACTTGGCTTCTTGCAGGGAGGGAACTGCCAGAAGGCCCTCGGAGCTGGACCTCAGTGTCCGGGCAGAACGATGGGGGTGGAGACGCTCCTTCAGATCTACTGGACCAAGGCTGTTAGGGCTTTAAAGGTCAGCACCAACACTTTGAATTGTGCTCAAAAACGTACTGGGAGCCAATGTAGGTCTTTCAAGACCGGTGTTATGTGGTCTTGGCGGCCACTCCCAGTCACCAGTCTAGCTGCCGCATTCTGGATTAGTTGTAGTTTCCGGGTCACCTTCAAAGGTAGCCCCACATAGAGCACATTGCAGTAGTCCAAGCAGGAGATAACTAGAGCATGCACCACTCTGGCCAGACAGTCCGCGGGCAGGGAGGGTCTCATCCTGTGTACCAGATGGAGCTGATAAACAGCTGTCCTGGACACAGAACTGACCTGCACCTCCATGGACAGCTGTGAGTCCAAAATGACTCCCAGGCTGCACACCTGGTCCTTCAGGGGCACAGTTACCCCATTCAGGACCAGGGAGTCCTCCGTACCTGCCTGCCTCCTGTCCCCCAAAAACAGTACTTCTGTCTTGTCAGGATTCAGCCTCAATCTGTTAGCCGCCATCCATCCTCCAACCGCCTCCAGGCACTCACACAGAACCTTCACCGCCTTCACTGGTTCTGATTTAAAAGAGAGGTAGAGGATACAGACCTCCCAGGTAAAATTCATCAAGGAGTGTTCAGGGTTCAATGTGGCCTCCAGCCCTCCCTACCCGGCCCCCAGGAGCCTCCCTCTCTGGCCTGCCATTCAAGTGCTTCTGATTAGCCGCAAATGTATCCTCAGAACCGTGATGCAAGGAAGTATATAGAAACCTCTGAATTTCTGGGGGCTATTGCCTTTGGCCCCGGCCACCACCACATGCGGCCCCCACGGAACATTGTCTGCAAGGAATCTGCCCCTCCAAAAAGGTTTCTCCTACTCGTGCCTTGCACGCCCCAAGTAACTTGCACCTTCAGGAATAACCAGAGTGCCTCTAAGCATATTCAGAGTGCCAAGCGTCTCCAAGAAACAAGCCACACACACTCTGCATTTAGGAGGCCGGAGTGGACAGGAACTCTGGGTAAGCTCAACAAATGAAAGGCAAGTGGTTCTGTAGGAAGAGCTGAAGTGGGGGGGCACCCAGCCCAGCGCCCTGGGAGTGCCAGGAACCCACAATCAGGACCCCAGGAAAAGAGAAGGGGGTGGCTGGGTCAATGTGCCCTTTTGATTTCCCCCTGCCAGTCTCGTTAGAATAAATAAAACACTCTTGGCAGCCAGTGCTGGAAATTAGCCAGGCACGTTTTGCAGCTGGCGCAGTTCCACTTGCGCCCATGTAGAGATCTCTGGGTGCCAGGCTGACGAGTGGCTCCTCCAGCCTTCCTCAGCAGGTAAGCAGAACATCTTATTTTTGGGTTCACATCCCACCTTCTTCTCCAAGGAGTACATGGTTCAGCCCTGCTCCTCGGTTAAGCCCTACGACGACCCTGTGAGGTAGGTCTCGCCAGAGTGGCGCATGCTCTGGTTATCTCCCGCTTGGACTACTGCAATGCGCTCCATGTGGGGCTACCTTTGAAGGTGACCCGGAAACTGCAACTACAGTCATACCTCGGGTTACAGACGCTTCAGGTTGCATTTTTTCAGGTTACGGACGCGCCGAAACCCAGAAGTACTGGAATGGGTTACTTCCGGTTTTCGGCGGCTGTGCATGCACAGAAGTGCTAAACTGCGCTTTGCGCATATGCTACAGCGTCGAATTGCAACCCACACGTGCAAAGACGCGCTGCTGCAGGTTGCGAACGCTGCAGGTTGCGAATGTGCATCCCACACGGATCACGTTCACAATCCGAGCGTCCACGGTAATCCAGAATGCGGCAGCTAGACTGGTGACTGGGAGCGGCCGCCGAGACCACATAACACTGGTCCTGAAAGACCTACATCCCAGTACGTTTCTGAGCACAATTCAAAGTGTTGGTGCTGACCTTTAAAGCCCTAAACAGCCTCGGCCCAGGATACCTGAAGGAGCGTCTCCACCCCCATCGTTCAGCCCGGACACTGAGGTCCAGCGCCGAGGGCCTTCTGGCAGTTCCCTCCCTGAGAGAAGCGAGGCTACAGGAACCAGGCAGAGGGCCTTCTCGGTGGTGACGCCTGCCCTATGGAATGCCCTACCATCAGATGTCAAGGAAATAAACAACTATCTGACTTTTAGAAGACATCTGAAGGCAGCCCTGTTTAGGGAATTTTTTAAATGTTGATGTTTTATCGTGTTTTTAATATTCGGTTGGGAGCCGCCCAGAGTGGCTGGGGAGGCCCGGCCAAATGAGCAGGGTATAAGTAATTAAATTGTTGGTGGTGGTGGTTACTGGTAAAGAGGCTGAGACTGAGGTCACCCAGTGAACTTCATGGCGGAGTGGGGATTTGAACCCAGACCTCTCAGGTTCTGGTCCGACACGCCCCACCCTGGCTTCCTAGAGTACTTCTGCTCTATAAATTAAGGAGGCAAATAAAAATGGGAAAGCAAAATGTCACTTAGAGAAGGAGATGGGAATATTCTTTTCTGGAAGCTTGAATTGATTTTGGTTCTGGATTGATTTATTTGACGCTTTAATGTGTTGTAAACTGCTTTGATATTTGTTCTTCAAAATGTAAAGCGGTATAGAAATGATCACCATCACCCCACCGGGAGAGGAGGGGAACCCGGCGCTTAGAGATTCCTTCGTGACTGGATTATATATTTGATAATAATAATAATAATAATAATAATAATAATAATAATAATTTATTATTTATACCCCGCCCATCTGGCTGGGTTTCCCCAGCCACTCTGGGCGGCTTCCAAAAGAATATTAAAATACTATGATACATCAAACATTAAAAGCTTCCCTAAACAGGGCTGCCTTCAGATGTCTTCTAAAAGTCTGGTAGTTGTTGTTCTCTTTGACATCTGGTGGGGGGGCGTTCCACAGGGAGGGCGCCACCACCGAGAAGGCCCTCTGCCTGGTTCCCTGTAACTTGGCTTCTCGCAGTGAGGGAACCGCCAGAAGGCCCTCGGTGCTGGACCTCAGTGTCCGGGTAGAACGATGGGGGTGGAGACGCTCCTTCAGGTATACTGGACCGAGGCCATTTAGGGCTTTAAAGGTCAGCACCAACACTTTGAATTGTGCTCGGAAACGTACTGGGAGCCAATGTAGGTCTTTCAAGACCGGTGTTATATGGTCTCGGCGGCTGTTCCCAGTCACCAGTCTGGCTGCTGCATTCTGGATTAGTTGTAGTTTCCGGGTCACCTTCAAAGGTAGCCCCACGTAGAGCGCATTGCAGTAGTCCAAGCGGGAGATAACCAGAGCATGCACCACTCTGGCGAGACAGTCCGCGGGCAGGTAGGGTCTCAACCTACGTACCAGATGGAGCTGGTACACAGCTGCCCTGGACACGGATTTAACCTGTGCCTCCATGGACAGCTGTGAGTCCAAAATGACTCCCAGGCTGCGCACCTGGTCCTTCAGGGGCACGGTTACCCCATTCAGGACCAGGGAATCCCCCACACCTGCCCGCCTCCTGTCCCCCAGAAACAGTACTTCTGTCTTGTCAGGATTCAACCTCAATCTGTTTGCCGCCATCCATCCTCCAACCGCCTCCAGACACTCACACAGGACCTTCACCGCCTTCACTGGTTCTGATTTAAAGGAGAGGTAGATTTGAGTTTCAAACATGGTTGGCAACACCTTAGGAAGCCTGTTGCAAGTCCTTTGCCTTGCAGAGGAGTAAATGAAGGCAAGGCCAGACAAGATAAGAGAATAAGAACATAAGAACACAGAGAACTAATGATTAAGAAAAAACCCCAGTGCCAAAATTACAATGGAGAGGGACACACCATCTCACTGCAGACAGATCGATGGCGCTGCCAGCCCACACTGGACCGGTCTGGAGCAGCTCAGGCAGAATTTGACCCCGTTCAACCGTCCAAAAAACCCCAGACTTTTTTGCCAACTGGGTCAAGATGTAATTTTGTCCCAGTCGCTGAACTTCGCAGAGTTTGGCAAGAGCAAAACCGAGAACGACAGCAGGAGACTCTGAGGGTTGTGGGTTCGAGAGCCCCACGTGGGGCAAAAGATCCCTGCGCTAAAGGGGGTTGGACTAGATGACCCTGAGGGTCCCAATTCTACGGTTCTCTGACATGAAATGCATCGTTGAGAGGGCAGGGGAAAGAGAGACAAGAGCTAGCTGGTGGTCAGGGGAACATTTGCAAACATGACTTCGCGCCAAATCAATAAAACATTGAATATGAAGCCCCCAACGTGGTAAGATTTGCCACCACAAGTCAGGGCAAGACTCGAGAGGTTTGCGGCGATGCCAATTTGGGAAAGGAAAAGTTCTGCCCAGACACGGTCCTGGTCCCAATTGCTTCCATCTGAAGAAAGGGGCCAGCATTTGGGACCTTTTGGTTTGGAGAGAAGACAAGGAAGAGGCAACATGATAGGAAATGGGCAGAGAGGAGATTTTCCTCCCTCTCTCACAACACTGGGACTCACGGAGATCCGAGGAAGCAGAAGGTTGGAAGGTTTGGGGCAAGGAAGGACTTATTCACACAGAACGGAGATGAACTGCGGAACTCCCTGCCACAGGGAGGCAGGCAGGGCCTAAAGGTAAAGGGACCCCTGACTATTAGGTCCAGTCTTGGCCGACTCTGGGGTTGCGGCGCTCATCTCGTTTTACTGGCCGAGGGAGCCGGCGTACAGCTTCCAGGTCATGTGGCCAGCATGACTAAGCCGCTTCTGGCGAACCAGAGCAGCGCACGGAAACACCTTTTACCTTCCCGCCGGAGCGGTACCTATTTATCTACTTGCACTTTGATGTGCTTTCGAACTGCTAGGTTGGCAGGAGCTGGGACCGAGCAACAGGAGCTCACCTCGTGGCTGGGATTCGAACCGCCAACCTTCTGATTGGCAAGTCCTGGGCTCTGTGGTTTAACCCACAGCGAGGACTGGGCAAATGAGTGGCTATTAACGGCAGCAATGAGAACAGGATCCTGGCCTAATCCAGCCGAGGTCTTCTCACGTTCTGATGGAACCTCCAGGCCCAGAAGAAGTCTACCTTGATTCCTAGGTTCTAGGCCTATGACCCTCATACCTACGGGACCGCCTCTCCCGATATGCCCTGCAGAGGACCTTAAGGTCCATAAATAGCAACACCCTAGAGGTCCTGGGCCCTAAGGAAGTCAGATTAGCCTCAACCAGAGCCAGGGCCTTTTCAGTACTGGCCCCAATCTGGTGGAACGCTCTGTCTCATGAGACCAGGGCTCTGCAGGATCTGATTTCTTTCCGCAGTGCCTGTAAGACAGAGTTGCTCCGCCTGGCCTTTGGCTTGGAATCAACTTGATCCCCTTCCCCTCTTTTTTTTTTCATTTCTCCTTCTGTGTTGGAACTCGTATTTGGGGACTTCCGTGTCTTTTTTCTGGCCCATGTAGGACCAGTCTGGATAGTTAGCCTTGGTAAAGATTTGACGTTTTCATCCCCAAAAAAGTTTTTGATTTGAGTTTCTACTGAAATGAGGCTGCATTTTAATGTTGTAGTTTAATCTTGCTTTTAAGTTGTTGTTTTTTTGTGTGTGTTTATATTAATAACTTGTAATATATGGATTTGTGTGTGTTTTTTAGTTGTTGCTTTTTTAGTTTTTTGAATGTTGGTTTTTGTGTGTTGTGTATTGTTATTTTTCGTGTTGTTGTGTGGAAAATACTAATAAAATTTAGTTAATAATAATAATAATAAGTTGTATTTTAATCAATTGTTTTATACCTGGTGTTAGCTGGCCTGAGCCCAGTCTTGGCTGGGGAGGGCGGGGTATAAATAAAATTTATCATTATTATTATTATTATTTGGGGCATTTGGCCACAGCGAGAGCAGGAGGCCAGAGCAGGTGGGCAACTGACCCACTCCAGCTAAAAGGGCTCTTTGTATATATATTTTTAAAGCAGCCCATTCCAAGCAGGAATGCAGAGGATAGAAACCGGAGTTAACTGCATATCTACCGGGTCTGTGTGCATGTGTGTGAGGGAGGCAGAGACTGCAAGAGGACAGATGGGAGTTTGCCCAATCTTTCTTCCCACATGACGGGCAAAGGTCACAGTCGGTGGACTCTGCTCCTCATCGGGCTGCAACGCGATGCACACTTAAGCAGAATGGGAATCTATTAACACCGAGCATTTATTAACACACGCCCAGAGATTAACAGGCATTGCGTGTCCTTACGACATCCACACAAGGCGTATTACGAGCCAGGCTGCAGCCAGGGCAGGTAGCCCAGGGCAAAGTTGGGCTTCAGGTCTCCTCTCTTGAGGACTAGCCACTTGCAGACGCTCTCTTAACACAAGACCCCCGCCAGGAATGGCTGACCTTGTGCGCATGTCCTTCCGCAGGACCTGTAAGACAGAGCTATTCCGCCTGGCTTTCAACTTGAACTTAGCCTGATCTTTTGTTCCCCTTCCTTCCTTCCCCCTCCCCTTTTTATGAAGATTACCCGCTCTGGGATCCCACAGCTAATTCTCCCCTGGTCTCCTCGCTGGCCCAAGTGGGACTAATTTAGCCAGCTTGCCCTGGTGATCATCTAATGTTTATTGGATGGCTTTCCCCCCTAAATTGATTTTTTGAATTCTGAATTTATTGTTATTCATGTTTCATACTGAATTTTATGCTGTTTTTTTGTTGCATCAATTAAGTGTTTTAAATTTGTTGTTAGCTGCCCTGAGCCCAGTTTTTGAACTGGGAAGGGCAGGGTAACTGGGCCCCTGAAGAACCAGGTGCACAGCCTGGGAGTCATTTTGGACTCACAGCTGTCCATGGAGGCACAGGTTAATTCTGTGTCCAGGGCAGCTGTTTACCAGCTCCATCTGGTACGCAGGATGAGACCCTATCTGCTGCGGACTGCCTCGCCAGAGTGGTGCATGCTCTGGTTATCTCCCGCTTGGACTATGGCAATGCGCTCTATGTGGGGCTACCTTTGAAGGCGGCCCAGAAACTACAACTAATCCAGAATGCGGCAGCTAGACTGGTGACTGGGAGCGGCCGCCGAGACCACATAACACCGGTCCTGAAAGACCTACATTGGCTCCCAGTATGTTTCCGAGCACAATTCAAAGTGTTGGTGCTGACCTTGAAAGCCCTAAACGGCCTCGGTCCAGTATACCTGAAGGAGCGTCTCCACCCCCATCGTTCTGCCCGGACACTGAGGTCCAGCTCCGAGGGCCTTCTGGTGGTTTCCTCATTGCGAGAAGCAAAGCTACAGGGAACCAGGCAGAAGGCCTTCTTGGTGGTGGCACCCGCCCTATGGAACACCCTCCCACCAGATGTCAAAGAGATAAACAACTACCAGACTTTAGAAGACATTTGAAGGCAGCCCTGTTTAGGGAAGCTTTTAATGTTTAATAGGTTATTGTATTTTAGTGTTCTGTTGGAAGCCGCCCAGAGTGGCTGGGGAAACCCGGCCAGATTGGCGGGATATAAATAATAAATTATTACTATTATTATTATTATTATTATTATTAATATTATTCAGGCATGTCAAATCCCCTTGCTTGTTCGGATAGAGGTGTGTGTGCCTAGAAACCCTTGTTTGGTTTACAACTAAGTTCTACTTTGAGTAAACCCATTGAAATCAATGGACCAAAGTTAGTTGTGCTGAATATTTCGCTGTTTCCGGTGAGTCTGCTGTCATTGGCTGCAACCCTCTGAAGTTGCATGGCTGGGACGTTGTCCCCTGGACAAAGGGAACACCTGCGTCTCTGGCTCCATCCACTTTTGCCCCTGGCTCCGCCCGCTGCCACCCGGGGTGGGGGGAGGTATCTGCAAGTCAATGTGGCCCCTGAGCTGTGGGGGAAATGGTTCCTTGCTCTGGTGTAGTAGAAACAAATCACTCTAAATAAAGGGGGAACTATTTTGACTTTGGTTTCTTTGGCACCATGCATTCAAAGCTCTGCGATGACACTTTGAACAGGCATGGCTTCCCCTCCCCAGGAATTCTGGGAGTTGTAGTTTGTTAAGGATGCTGAGAGCTGTCAGGAGAGATACCCCCTATTCCAGGGACTACAACTCCCATCATCCCTAGCTAACAGGACCAGTGGTCAGGGATGATGGGAACTGTAGTCCCAAAACATCTGGAGGGCCAGGTTTGGGGGTGCTTGACCTGTTCCCTCTCGCTGAACTACAATTCCCAGAACTCCCTGTGAAGAGAGATTGATGGATAAACCGCTCTGGGAATTGTAGCTGTAGCAGAGAAACGCTGGGGTTCCCCTCCTAACAGCACTCTGTACCCTTAGCCAAACTTCAGTTCCCAGGGTTCTTTGCAGGAGGGGAGACACGGGCATTTAAAGTGGTACCGTAGGGCTTTAAATACAGTGGTACCTTGGGTTAAGAACTTAATTCTTTCTGGAGGTCCGTTCTTAACCTGGAACTGTTCTTAACCTGAGGTACCACTTTAGCTAATGGGACCTCCTGCTGCCGCCGCGCAATTTCTGTTCTCATCCTGAAAAAAAGTTTTTAACCTGAGGTACTAATTCTGGGTATGGGACGCGGGTGGCGCTGTGCGTTAAACCACTGAGCCTAGGACTTGCCGATCAGAAGGTTGGCGGTTTGAATCCCTGTGACGGGGTGAGCTCCCATTGCACGGTTCCTGCTCCTGCCCACCTAGGAGTTCGAAAACACGTCAAAGTGCAAGTAGATAAATAGGTACCGCTCCGGCGGGAAGGTAAACGGCATTTCCGTGCGCTGCTCTGGTTCGCCAGAAGCGGCTTAGTCCTGCTGGCCACATGACCCGGAAGCTGTACGCCGGCTCCCTCGGCCAGTAAAGCGAGATGAGCGCCGCAACCCCAGAGTCGGCCACGACTGGACCTAATGGTCAGGGGTCCCTTTACCTTTACTAATTCTGGGTTAGCAGAGTCTGTAACCTGAAGCATCTGTAACACGAGGTACCACTGTACGTGGTGTGAACATGGGCTCTGAGCCGTCTACCCATCATCTCTCCCAGCTGGAAACTGCCTTTCCTCACTCACCCTGTTTCTGTTTTCTTCATTTTCGCAGGATGTTCCAGACATTATGCAACTACTTCTGGTGGGACCGGCTCTGGCTGCCGTCCAACCTCACCTGGGCGGACGTCGAATTCAGCGAAGGCCGCGTGGCCCCGAAGTCCAGCGACTTGTATATCACCATCCCTCTGGCGTTTGTCTTCCTCATCATCAGGCACCTCTTTGAAACGTGAGTACGATGGCCTATTTGGGGTAAACCAGGGGGAAGGGGGACAAGGAGCGAGGTCCCTGCGTAGTAGGCTAGGCTGTGAGGTGGGGACTGGCCCCACGGGGTCAACACCCAGCAAATTTCTGATTGGTTGGAACAAAAAAAAAAGAGAGAGACGCTTGTGGAACTTCCAGGTCCAGGGGCAGTCTATCTGAATTCCTTGGTTCTTAGGGACATTTGGCCACCGCGAGGACAGCACGCCGGACCCAATGCACCTTTTCTGGCCTGATCCTGCTGCCAGGCTGTTCCGTCCCCACGGAAAGCCGCAAACCTTGCAAACGCTTGACCGCTCGTCCTGGGAAGGAGGGTTGGCCCTGCGTGGGCGCTGCGGATTCCTGGAGAGTTTTGGGGCAAAGGCGAGACGCTTTTCTCCCTGTGCCCGGATCCCGCGCCAAGTCCTAAGGAAACAATTGGAGGCAAAACGGGGGGGGGGGGAGGGCAGCAAGGCTCTGGCATCAGCCTTGACCCAGCCATGGGCCCTTGGCATAATTGTGGCATTGTGTCAACTGCCAGCGTTTGTCTGTGGAGGGGGCGACAAACCCCATGAAGTCAGCAGCGCCCGCGGACTGGCCTGAGACGGCCAGGCCGGAGAATTAAAGAGCAATTATTTATCACAGTTGACCATTCCACCACCCCCCCCTTCTCCACAGAAGATGGAGACAATCAGAGCATTGTTTGAGAGGCTGGCCTCTGTGTGTATGTTATTTTTTACGGTGCAGCAATGTTGGAGAGAGCATGAGAAGAGTTGCCATTTAGCTCTAGGATAGCCTCAACAAGGGGGGGGGGGTTGGGGGGCAGGCTGATGGGGGGATATTGGGGGCTGTGTGCCCCCTTGTAACAAATCCCTTCAGCACTGCAGATCTCCAGAGGCTCAGTTTAGGACGGCCTTACTGGATTCCTCTCGTAAAATTGCCCCGAAGGACCAGGTGCGCAGCCTGGGAGTTGTTCTGGACTCACAGCTGTCCATGGAGATGCAGGTCAATTCTGTGTCCACCGCAGCTCCATCTGGGATGCAGGATGAGACCCTCTCTGCCCGCAGACTGTCTTGCCAGAGTGGTGCATGCTCTAGTTATCTCTTGCTTGGACTACTGCAATGCGCTCTGTGTGGGGCTACCTTTGAAGGTGACCTGGAAACTACAACTAATCCAGAATGCAGCAGTTAGACTGGTGACTGGGATCGGCCGCCGAGACCACATAACCCCAGTCTTGAAAGACCTACATTGGCTCCCAGTACTTTTCCAAGCACAATTCAAAGTGTTGGTGTTGATCTTTAAAGCCCTAAACAGCCTCAGCCCAGTAGACCTGAAGGAGCGTCTCCACCCCCATCGTTCAGCCTGGACACTGAGATCCAGCACCGAGGGCCTTCTGGCAGTTCCCTCCCTGCAAGAAGTCAAGTTACAGGGAACCAGGCAGAGGGCCTTCTCAGTGGTGGCGCCCACCTTGTGGAACACCCTCCCATCATGTGTCAGGGAAATAAACAACTACCTAACATTTAGAAGACATCTGAAGGCAGCCTTGTTCAGGGAAGTTTTAAATGTGTGGCATTTTAATGTATTTTTCATCTTTGTTGGAAGCTGCCCAGAGTGGTTGGGGAAACCCAGCCAGATGGACAGGATACAAATAATAAATTATTATTATTATTATTTGATTGTAAAGCGGGGAAGCAGGGAATGAAACCCTGAGATTATCTCAGATGGAGGAAGGCGACTGTGGGAAACCTTCACGTAATAATCTAAGATGAAAACCCGGATTAAAATGCCTGCAGGCGTTCCACACGTCTGGATACGGCCTGCCTGCGCAAAGATGTTCAGGCGCCGAAAAGAATTCAGCGAAAGAGCCTGCCTGACGTCAATAGGCAGGGAGTTCCAAAGTGTAACGGGATTTCCTACAAACGCAGAGCGAGTATTGGGTGGGACTTGCAGCAGTTCTGCAGACTGGAGTGGCCGGGTGGGTTTATGTGGGGTGAAGAGGTCGGATGGCTATCTGTCCTGGATGCTTTAGCGGAGATTCCTGTGTTGCAGGGAGGGGGGGTTGGACTAGATGACCCTGTGGGGTCCCTACAATTCTATGAATTCATGTGAGGCCCAGCATTTACTGGGATCCCCAGTTCCCTGCTTTGCATGCAGACGGTCCCAGATTCGAATTCTGACATTTCTAGGTGGGGCTGTGAATACACCCCTCCCTGCCTGAAACCCCAAAGAGACACTGCCAGTCAGTGCAGGAAGTACTGAACTAGATGGACCAAGGGTCCGGTTCAGTATAAGGCTGCCTCCTCTGTTTGCATTCAATTCATCCCTTTATGCAGAATGAGGACTAGAATCTTGCTTTTTTTCCTGGAAAGAGGGCTGTAGCAATCCCCCAGGACTGGACTGGAAAAAGACTCCATGCCCGAAGCCTGCCAACTAGTTAAATGTTAAATCGGTCCTACATTCAGGACCATGAGGACTGGAATCTTAGTATTGCTTTAAAAGAAGATCTGTAGATCAGGGGTGGAGCCTCTGCTTCGGAGACAGAAAAGTTCGGGCTCGATCTCCTTGTCTGAACCGCAGGAGAGCGGCTGCCAGTCAGTGTAGGCAGTCATGAGCTGGATGCACTCCAGTGGTCGGACTCTGTATGAAGCCAGCTTCCTCCGTTAATTCGTGCCACATCTGATGGGTTCGGCGCTCCAACCTTCCTCAAAGGAAGCCCTGCTGCAGAAGTCCGTAAAATTTAACGACCGTTTCTGTTTTGGCACCGGAAACTGCTACAGAATCCTAACGTTGTGTTTCTTTTCTTTCATCCCCTCTCTTCCCTTTCCGTTGTTCTCTTCTGCCCCCTAGATACGTGGCAACTCCGCTAGCGGCTCTTTTGAACGTCAATGAGAAAGTGCGGTTAAAAGCCACTCCGAATTCCGTCCTAGAGAAATTTTATACGACGTCCTGTAAACACCCCAAACAGGTAACTTTGCCAGGGAGGTCATGTCTGAGAGAGGAAGAAAGTGGGGGTGTTCTTTGTATCACACATTTAAATACTATGATTCTGCTTTGAACAGCCATTACTTCCTCTCAAAGAATCCTGGGAACTGTAGTTTGTGAACTGTAGTTTGTCAGTTTGGGAACTGAGAGTTCTTAGAAGATTCACATACCATTACCGAGCTACAATTCCCAGAGCGGTTTAACGATCCATCCCTAATAATAACAATAATTTATACCCTTCCTTTTCCCCTGACGGGACTCAAGGCAGCTTACAGATAAAAACAGGAACCGCTAAAAACATAGAGAACTCTGGGAATTTTAGCTCTGTAAAGGGGACCAAGGTTTCCTGTGTGGCGGGGGTATTGTAGTACTTTAAATGGACGGTATGACAGTGGTAGCGGTCAGGATTTTTCGCAATACGTGAGAGGAGGTTTTCACAGAGGAGACTCGAAGGCCGCCCTCTACCCGGAGACATGGAAAATGTTTCTCTCAGCTTCCTCATTTAGAGCATTTTTGCCCAATACTCTTAAGCCAGAAAGGCTTCCAGCGTCCAGTCAATTAAAACAAAACAGTCCCTGCCCACAGGCTTACAGTCATAGAAAAGAAAAAAGACACGGCACACGAGGAAGAAGGGACAGGGTGGGCAGAGGAAAAACGTGCTCAGGTGCCACTTTTTTAATAGTAACTCTTGCAGTGACCAGCTGGCATAGAAAAAGTCCTGGGTCAGAAGGCACCTAATGGAGCTGGTCTTCTGCCAGAGCTGATGGCCCAAGCCTCTGGCTTGCCATTTCTCCCACCAAGGCGTCCGGATGAAGCCTCTTGAAAAATCATTTGGCTTGTTGCTGGCACCACGCGGCCCGTGCCAATACTTGTTGTGGACATACGCTCTGAACTCCCAGTTGATGCATCTGGGTAATTAAACCTATAAAGGTAAAGGGACCCCTGACCATTAGGTCCAGTCGTGACCGACTCTGGGGTTGCGGCGCTCATCTCGCTTTACTGGCCGAGGGAGCCGGCGTACAGCTTCCGGGTCATGTGGCCAGCATGACTAAGCCGCTTCTGGCGAACCAGAGCAGCGCACAGAAACGCCGTTTACCTTCCCGCCAGAGTGGTACCTATTTATCTACTTGCACTTTGACGTGCTTTCGAACTGCTAGGTTGGCAGGAGCAGGGACCGAGCAACGGGAGCTCACCCTGTCGCGGGGATTCGAACCACTGACCTTCTGATCAACAAGTCCTAGGCTCTGTGGTTTAGACCACAGCGCCACCCGCGTCCAAATTAAGCCTATAAATGAGAGCAAAAAGCCTTACATCTCCTGCATGGCTTTGCCAGCTGGCAGCCCCCGAGCCAAATCTGCGCCTTCTTGCATCGCCGCTGTTTCTGTCTGGATGGAGGTGGGGACAGGCCGTAGCTCACTGGTACAGTGCAGAAAGTCCCCGGTTCAATAGCATTTCCAGGTAGGGCCGGGAGAAACCCGTGTTTTCAAAAGCAGGAGGACGGGATTCTTTCCCCCTGTTGAATGGAAGATGGTTTTCCCAGGGTGAGTTCCTCGGTTGCACTTGCGGTGTGCTCACCCCTGCAGTTTCCCTAAATTCGTCATCTCAGCGGCGTAAATTTGGCTGCAGAAGATCTTGGGTTCATCCCTGGAATTCTTGGCCGGGAAATGTCCCCTTCTTGAGATTCCCAGAGCTCCGGGACACAATGACCCAAAGCCAACCTTATAAAATATAAAATTTGGTGGGAATCGAAGGTCTGCAAAACTCCAGCATGAAAGCAGCTTGGAAACTGTATTGGGTCAATTGAGTTCTTAAGCATTAAAAACTTCTGGGCCCAACCAGCACATCTTCAAATCAAGAAGTCTTTGCCAGGCTGATGTTGCAACTAGAGAGGTATTTTCCAAAACAGGACCCCCAGTTGGAAGCTTTCTTCAAAACCAGTGGCTTTTTCTGGGAAGAAGGCATGAGATCCACGCACTTAGAAACCTAGTGTGTCAAGGTAGACATGGCAAAGCAAAGCAAATGTTGCTGCTGTCTGCATTTCAGTGGCTTTCTTCCCTGAGCTCTCTCTCCTCTCTCTGAATGGGGCCCTGTTTTTCCTTCTTCTGCCCCCGCAGGCAGACATCGAGGGCCTCTCGAAGAAAAGCGGCTGCACCCCCCGGCAGGTCGAGCGCTGGTTCCGTCGGCGGCGCAATCAGGACCGGCCCAGCTTGCTCAAGAAATTTCGGGAGGCCAGGTAGGCTTGGGTGAATAGCAGGCTTGCCCAAACCCCATGCACGCTTTCCCATCTGCAAAAGCGTCGCTGGATTAGGGGTCGGCAGCTGGCTGCCCCAGGCCAGCCTTCCTCAATGCTCTCTGCCCGCCAAAACACTCCAGATCCATTGGAAGTCCAATTCCCAATGCCCCTGACCACTGGGCCTGCTGTCCGATGGCAGCTGGGTGCCCAGCAACACCTAGAGGGTGACAAATTCAGGCAGACCTTTGCCTTTGCGAGTGTCACAGCCACACGACTCCAAAATGTTTAGCAGCCGGAGTCTTCCTTACAACCAATCCATTGGCTCTCTGGCTCCCCCTACTGTTCGTCTCCTTGCCTCTCGCCCTACCACTCCTGGCAGACGTCAGAGGCACTCTGCACGCCCCCAGTGGCGCTCTTGACATGCCTGAGAACGTGTGCTTCATTTGCTCAGGGGATGAGAAACAAGACTTTGTGCTTCCTTTTCCAGTTGGAGATTCACCTTTTACCTTCTTGCTTTCATTGCTGGCACGGCCGTCATAGCTGACGTAAGTACATTTCCTCCTCAACCTAAGGCGGGAAATGGGAGTTTCCTTTTCTGCGAGTCCTCTTGACGCTTAACCGGCTCCTGTCTTTTTATCCTTTGTCTCCTGAACTTGCAGAAACCTTGGTTCTACAACCTCAGGCTAGTTTGGGAAGGATACCCTACGCAGGTGAGCTAAGTTTTTACGCTGCAACCTTTGCTTTAAAAAAAAAAAAAGGTATATCTTCATATCCATATAGAAACCTCTAAGGCTGTCATCACACAGCCTTTGTTGGGGGGTGGGAGTTGTAGTGCGACGTCACCATCCTGAAGTTGCATGAAATCAGGGAGGATTTAAAAGAGAAATGGAGGTTTTAAACAACAGCAGAGGTTTGAATAAAGCTGGGTGGGGGAAACACACAGAGTGTCTCTGAGGATGTGCAGAGAGCTTGACAGAGCTGTGAGAATGTGGGCTTGATGCAGCTGCGAGGGGACGGCTTGGTGTGGTGTAAAATCACGGGGTGGGGGTTGGCAATGGGGTGGGGGGGTAGGCAGGGTTCACAAGCAACTTGAGCAGGGACAACAGCCTTGTGTGTTCATGTGGTGTGTGCATTAGAAATTATATATACCCAAACTTTGGATTTATCTTTTTTTATAAAAAACAAACAAGAAAAATCCACAAGGGGTGGCAGCGAAAAAAATATCTACAATGCACCATGAAATAAGGAGCACATAACTATAAACGGCAGGGGGTTGTAGCGAGATCGAGATGACCAAAATCCTTCCGCTGCAGTCGACTGCTTAGAGATACTGTGAAACATCAGGCGGCAAAAAATGCTTTTAAATAAATGAAGTCAAAGGTGGCACGACACAAAAGGAGGGGAGGGATGAGGAGGGCAGAGGAAAAGAACGCGCTCTGGAAGAACAGGAGAGTTGGTCCATTTGGTCTGATTCAGCAGGAGATTGCTTGTGTTCTTACGCTTCCCTGGGATGGGGAGACCACAAAACTGGGTTTTTAAAAATGTTGGCTGAGGACGCGGAACGACCTGGCTATATTTGAGGGATTTTTCTCCTTCCCTCCTCCAGAACCTGCTGCCGTCCCAGTACTGGTATTACATGATTGAGCTCTCGTTTTACTGGTCCCTGTTGTTCAGCATCGCTTCGGACGTGAAGCGGAAGGTGAGTCGAAGGCTTGGCTCACGGGGAGCGCAGACGGCGTTTGGCCTTTGCTGCTGGAT
Organism: Podarcis pityusensis; assembly: GCF_964106645.2. Taxonomy (NCBI): domain Eukaryota; kingdom Metazoa; phylum Chordata; class Lepidosauria; order Squamata; family Lacertidae; genus Podarcis; species Podarcis pityusensis. The sequence goes on along the minus strand of NC_138041.1, from coordinate 3,793,541 downwards.
CTGCAGTTGATCAGTGGAAGTTTATCTTTTTTTAGATTCAACAAAGTTAACAAAATGATAATAATACATATCCATAACGAGATACACATATTATCACTGCAGGTTAATGGCAGCATAAGGTTGAGCGTTATCATTAAACTTCTAGGATAGCTAAAAAATAAGTGGGGGGAAGTATATGAAAGAAAAATCGGATTTTAGAGGTGGAAGGGCGCCTGAGGGTCATCCAGACCAACCCCCTGCAACATAGTACTCAAGAGAGCTCTGCTTAAACCTGTTGAAATCGAGACACAATATGAAAAATCAGTTTAAAGCAACTGGCCCTCTCAGAAACACAACAGGTCTAAATACACACACAAACATTTCAATTTAGCAGCAGAGAGGCATCAGCCCTAGCTAGGGTTTCATTGCAGACAGATATAAAATGTTCGTACAGTCGTACCTTGGTTTTCGAACGGCCTAGTTCTCGAATGTTTTGGCTCCTGAACGCTGCAAACCCGGAAGTGACTGTTCTGGTTTTGGAACGTTCTTTTGGAAGCTGAACATCCAACGGGGCTTCCGATTGGCTGCAGGAGTTTCCTGCAGCCAATCACAAGCCGTGCCTTGGTTTCCGAACGTTTTGGAAGTCGAACGGATTTCCGGAACGGATTCCATTCAACTTCTGAAGTACGACTGTATACTGCTTCTCTGACCGTGAATTTTGAGAGGCTCAGGAGAACACAAGTGTTAAACGTTAACAAGCACGGTATTTGGTGTAGTGTTGAAAGCTCAGTAACATATAAAGAGAGCAATATAATAATAATAATATTAATATTAATAATAATAATAATAATAATAATAATATAATACAGTTAAATCCAAACTCGTCTCATTTCAGAATTGAATAAAACTGGTCTGTAGTAACAGTGATCTAAGTTAACTTACTGTAAAAGAAAATATATGAAACAGCCTGAAAAGATTTCTAGGGAAATAGGTATTTTCCGTTACGCTTTGGCTGATTTTTTTTGCTTTTGGGCAGGACTTCAAGGAACAGGTCATCCACCATGTAGCGACCATCGTCCTGATTAGCTTCTCTTGGTTCACCAACTACATCCGGGCCGGGACTCTCATCATGGCCTTGCATGACTCCTCGGACTATTTGCTGGAGGTGAGGGATTGGGACCCCTTCCTCCCTTGCAGGGGTGTAACCCGAAGCTCAAGCCCAGGCGTCCGACTCGACTTAGGGACTCTCCCTGTTCCGGACGCCTTGTGCTGCGTGCTGTCGTCGCTTCTTAAAAACACATAATTAAATGGCGGCATGTTTGGGAAGGGTCGTGGGGCTCAGTGGTTAGAGCGCCCACTTCCCATGCAGAAGGTCCCAGTAGCATTTCTAGGTAGGACTGGGAATATTCTCTGCCTGAAACTCTTAACAGAGCTGCTGCAAGAGCAGTTTGCATTGATTTTGTCGGCTGGTTTCTACTCCCTGGTCTGTCCCCCCAAGCGGTCAAGGAAACTTTCCAGCCGGGGGGGGGAACACTTAGGGGGTGGAACAGAGGCAGGGAAGTGTGTGGTGTGGGGAGAGACCAGTGCCAGATTTCCGTATAAGCTAAACATGCTATAGCTTAGGGCTCCAGTCTCTTGGGGGCCCTCAAAAAATTTAAAGGGGGGAAAAACTGGACGTACATTTCCAAAATATAAGATAAAAAACTAATAACATAAAGCCTACATACAGCAAGAGTGTTTTGCGTTGTGTAGGCTCCTATGATGCTAGCCTGCTCCCTAAAATATCACTGGTTTGCTCATTTCTATATATAGGGTGCCGACATTCTGCAGGGACTTTTCAACAATTACTTTGATAAAATACATATTTTGTGATGTGCAAATGGCTTTAGATACCTATTAGGCCCATAAATTGCCACATAGCATATATTCAACACACAAAAACAGTGACAATTTGTTATTGACAAAGGACAGCTGGACATATAAAGGGCCCCATTACCGTCAGTAGCTGAGGGCCTCATCAAACCTAAATCCGGCCCTGGGAGAGACCCAGGGGAGATAGGTAGAGGGACCCCCACGGGCCGCATCCTGCCCACAAGAAGGAGCTGCTCCATCATGCTCTTCATAGCCAGAGTATCTTCCGTCTCTCGCTGCCGGTCCCGATCCCTGAGCTCAGGGCTGCCTGTAAATATTGCCTCCTCTCCTCTCTTTCGGTGTCTCTGCAGTCGGCAAAAATGTTCAACTACGCAGGCTGGAAGAACATGTCCAACAACATCTTCATCGTCTTCGCCACCATCTTCATCGTCACGCGACTCGTCATCCTTCCGTTCTGGTGAGAGTTACGTGCGCTGCGTGTGACTGAGGTTTACCTGTTGGACGCATGCCTGTCGAGAAGCTGTTGGGAGAGAGAGAATGGGCGGGAGGGGGCGAAGAGAAGCACAAAAGAGTATAGAGTGGCAAAAGGGACCCCAAGGGTCATCCAGTCCAACCCTCTGCAATACAGGAGTCGCGGCCGATGAATAAATGTGGGCCAGTTCGTAGGGGAATATAATCTGCCAGTTGCTATTAGGCCACACCCATGCTGTCCCCCTGGTTTACCCCACAGAACGCTGGGAATTGTAGTTTAAGGGCGCTGGGAATTGTAGCTCTGTGAGGGGGTAAGCTACCAATGTGGTTTCTGTATTCTGATTTTTCTTGATCTGATTCCTTATGTTGAATTTTACAGGATCCTGCATTGCACCATGGTGTACCCCTTGGAAATATACCCAGCTTTCTTCGGCTACTATTTCTTCAACCTTATGATGGTCATTTTGCAGTCCCTGCACATATTTTGGGCGTACCTCATTATCCGGATGGCCCAGAAATTCATAACTGGAAAGGCAAGTTGGGTTTTTTTTGGGGGGGGGGTGTTGGTACCCTTTCCCAATTCATGTTTTGCCTAGTAGAAGGTATAAGAGAAAACCAACTCTTTTTTGTGTGTGTTTGAGAGAGAGACAAACCAAGCAACCAACCTAGAGGGCAACCCTGTGTTTAAAATATATCTATCTATTGCTGTCCCACTTTTCCTCAAAGGGACTCAAGGTAGCTTACTTATGTGGTTTTCCGACTTTCCGTATTCTCCACAACCACCTTCAAGGTGGGCCAAGCTAAGAGACAGGCACAGCCCCCAGGTCATATCCAGTGAGCTACATGGCCAAATGGGGATTTTGAACCCTGGTCTCCCTAACCCCGGGGTCGGCAACCTGTGGCCTGTAGGCCACTTTTGGCCCGTCATGACTCCAGTTGGGCCAATTATGTCTTTTTCTCCAGACTGCTGGCCCAGCAGCTGATGCCACTCTGGTGGGTGGGGTTGAGTCTTGCGCTGGGTGCGGATGAGCCGGGAGCAGGGGGGTTAAACCCTGCCAATTGGGCAAGATTCGGAACAAAATCCCTTATTGATTTATTACAGGGGCAGCAAACTTTTTCAGCAGGTGGCCGGTCCACTGTCCCTCAGACCTTGTGGGGGGCCAGACTATATTTTGAAGGGGAAAAAATGAACAAATTTCTATGCCCCACAAATAACTCAGAGATGCATTATAAATAAAAAGACACATTCTACTCATGTAAAAACACGCTGATTCCCGGACCGTCCGCAAACCAGATTTAGAAGGCGATTGGGCCGGATCCGGCCCCCGGGCCTTAGTTTGCCCACCCATGATTTATTACTTGCTTGGAACAATTACACCCAACTCTTCAGGCTCCCGCGGAGGGAGGTGGCTTAGGTACAATCAAGACAGTCCCTACCTAAAGGCCTACAGTCTTTAAAAAATCCCCAACAACATACAAGGGGAAAGGTACAAGGAGGGATGAGGAAAAATCAAAACTCAAGCACTAATTTCTAAGGGCCGAAACTCCCTTTTGGTCATGCCCTAGTGGCAGTTTGAAGTCCCAATTTTGGGCTATGAGGTTCTGAATCACCTGACGCCATTATGGCACCAGGTGGACGGGCCTACCCACCTGTCAGGATTTGGCCAGGAGGCCAACCCTGATAAGGACCTGTCCTGTGGAGCCAAAAAAGTTTCCCCTCCTCTAGCCGCTTTGCCACACTGGGATCTTCCTTTTGCACTGAGGAGGAACTAAATCCGTCTCCCTGTGACCATACACATTTTTTAACCCTATTCATGTCATCATGAAGGCTAGCAACTTACTTTCATGTTTTCCTCTTCCTGGTAATGGAAGCCGAGTTGTGCAGGATGCTAGATTCTGCCGCGCCCAGAAGCAATTTCTGTGGGTTAGAACTTGGGATCTTATGTGGAAAAGATCTGCTGGATGGCTTACTCTCGACACTTCCATTATAAGGAAAGCCGTTTCAGGCCGTGAGTGGCTTTTAATTGCTGCAGGCTGCCTGATCTCCCATCAAATTGATTTTAAAAGCTGCTTGTAGGTTTTATTATGTTCCGCTGCACTTTTAAGTTTCATTGCAAGCCCATCTCGAGCTGCACTCAGGAAAGGCAGGACGTGAATAAATTACGGTGAATAAAAGTAACTTAAAAAACAACAACAACAGCAGCATCCTTTGGAAAGGTAAATGAGATTCCGAATATTGAATATTTCCAGTTCCACCTCTCAAAGCGGGAATGCAAAGGGGGGAAAGGGTTAATCTCCGGAATTATGTATTTAAGAAGTTATTTTCATTTCAAAAAGGCTCTTCCACCAATTGGCCCTTAAGGTAGCTTAAAAACATCAGAAAATAATAATAATAACCTCACAGGGAACAGAGAGCAACTAAAAGCAGATGAATGATTGTTGAAATCTCTGGTGGGTGGGTTGGAACGGGCCTCGTATACCTAAAAGATTTTAACGGGGGAAGGATTTTCAAAAGCAGGAGTACCACCAGGGTCAAAGACTCCCATCTCTTGGTCACATTTAATTTCCCGCTCCGCTGCCGCCGTCTCTTGGTCACACTTAACTTCCTAGATTCAGGTAGGTAGCCGCGTTGGTCTGACGCAGTCGAAATAAAATTAAGAAATTGTCCAGTAGCAGCTTGGAGACCAACTAAGTTTGTTCTGGGTATAAGCTTTCATGTGCATGCAGACTTCTTCAGATACGCATTAACTTCCTGATCGCCTTAAAAGCCCTACTTAGTAATAATATAATAATAATAATTTATTATTTATACACTGCCCATCTGGCTGGGCTTCCCCAGCCACTCTGGGCGGCTTCCAACTAAATATTAAAACACAGTAATACATCAAACATTAAAAGCTTCCCTGAATAGGGCTGCCTTCAGGTGTCTTCTAAAAGTCTGGTAGTTGTTTATCTCTCTCACATCTGGTGGGAGGGTGTTCCACAGGGCGGGCGCCACCACTGAGAAGGCCCTCTGCCTGGTTCCCTGTAACCTCGCTTCTCGCAGGGAGGGAACCGCCAGAAGGCCCTCGGTGCTGGACCTCAGTGTCTGGGCAGAACGATGGGAGTGGAGACGCTCCTTCAGGTATACTGGACCAAGGCCATTTAGGGCTTTCAAGGTCAGCACCAACACTTTGAATTGTGCTCAGAAACGTACTGGGAGCCAATGTAGGTCTTTCAAGACCAGTGTTATGTGGTCTCAGCGGCCGCTCCCAGTCGCCAGCCTAGTTGCCGCATTCTGGATTAGTTGTAGTTTCTGGGTCACCTTCAAGGGTAGCCCCACGTAGAGCGCATTGCAGTAGTCCAAGCGGGAGATAACCAGAGCATGTGCCACACTGGCCAGTCCGCAGATTGGGAGGGTCTCATCCTGCGTACCAGATGGAACTGGTAAACAGCTGCCCTGGAGACAGAATTGACCTGAGCCTCCATGGACAGCTGTGAGTCCAGAATGACTCCCAGGCTGCGCACCTTCTCCTTCATGGGCACAGTTACCCCATTCGGGACCAGGGAAGTGTCTGAGTTGTCTCTCGTTTCCTGACCTGGCTTTCTCTCCCCTCCAGGTGGTGGAAGACGAGCGCAGCGATCGTGATGAGACGGACAACACCGGGGAGGAGGAGGAGGAGGAGTTGGAAGAAGAGAAACCTGCCTCAGCACCCACAAAGAACGGCCCCCTGAGCAACGGGCACCCGGTCTTGAACAATAACCACCGGGTGAAAGCCAATTGATCGCTCGACGTCCATTTTCGGTACCCAGCCCTCCTCTGCTTCCAGCTTCCAGGGGGGACTCCCGTCTGTCGCCAGAGCCCAGATCTTTATTTTCATTTTTGAAGCCAAAAAGAAAACAAAACTTCCTCTGGGGAGCTGCAGCTGGAAGCACAGCCCCCTGCCGCCCCACCAGCTCCTCTCTCCATCCTTGGACCCTCCAAGAACCCGAAGAAGCGCCAGGTTCATTTCAAGACGGGATCCTGAGACACTTGCCGCTTTTCTTGGGGGCAAAGCGAGCGGCCTTTTCTGGAGCTTGCAAACAGTGCTCGTTTTCCTCTTCCCCAGCACCCTTTATGTATGGGAAGAAGGGCAGAGTTTTGGGAGCATGGTTGCCCTTGCCTCTTTGAGCCCCTGCCCTGAATCCACCTTGGAAAGCGGCCCCTGAGACCCCTCACACATTGCCAACCCCCTCCTCGCCCGCCCAAAACCCCTCCACAAAATTGGGCAAGCAAAGAGCAACTTCTCGGCCCCACCCCAGAAAAGACACACGTCTTTTTTTCCTTCCAAGCACACTCAAAAGGAACCAACACTTGCGGGGAAAGTACTCCGCTCGTCAAGTTTGAAGTCCTCATCGAGGCCTCTTTCCCCCTTTCCCCGTGCCAAAGGCCCTCCTGCTTCTAAACATGTCAGGAAAGCTGGGCTCCTTTCCCCGACACCCCCCCAGATCTGCTATATCTTACACCACAGGCACAAATGTTTTCTTTCCACAAGTAATCCTTCTTTGTGTGTGTGTGGAAAAAGCAAATATTTTGGGTACAAGTGGGTGGGGTATAGCAGAGGGCAAGGTTGGGGTTTCTGCCCCAATCCGCCTTCGCCGCTTACGAGGACAATCCCTGCGCCTTTGCTCTGCCAGAGTTGGGAAACGGAGTCAAGCAGGTGCCGTCGGAGCGGCGCTACAGTTCCCATCTCCTCTGAGCACATCTATCCAACTGTGTCTTGATACCTTTTTAGAAACCAGGCCAGGGGTCCCACCACTGGTCCTGCCTTAACTCCAAAGCCTTTCGATAATCCGCTTTTGGTTATCGTAGAAGCCATAGTACTCCTTTGCAAAGACTGGCTCTGTTTTCTTGGCTGCAGCAAAACAAATGGTGAGAGGGAGATGGATAAATACGTCTTCTGGTCCTCAAGGTATGCCCAGTGCCCCCCACACTTGTAAGGCCCTGGAGTTTTGACCACTGCCTTTGCAACCCCCCAGCCCCATAGGAAGAGGTTTTTAAATTGCAAAAAAAAGTATTTAATTAAAGAAGCGATTGGATTACGGCGAGTCCACAGGCGAGGGAATCACAGGTAGAGGGTTTTAATTTTTGGAGATCACGTTCAGATGAGATCATGGAGGATTTACTCACCTTTTCTCCTGGGTATTTTAGTTTGGGGTGGGGGAGGTGTTTCGGCAAGCTAATTCAGACAGGTCAATGATGCCAGAAGGCTGAAAACTCAGTGGTGGTCTTTATTTTCCTTTTCTTAAAAAAGCTTTCTCTAAACTGCACCACCTTCCTCCTGTAGAGAATTTAATTCAATGCACACTACTTCACTTTATGCCCCTGCATTCCTTCTCTTAGGAATGTAATACTTTCCTTTTGCCCCCAACTCCACAATCCTTTTCTCATCCTATTAAAAAAAAACAAACACCCAGAGAGGTACACCCACTTTTATGTAGTCTACTTGCCTTTTACCACTCCCAGAGGGGGAGACGCTGATTTTTGTTTTAATTTATTAGATAGGGTTTTTCAAGCACCAAAACGAGAAAAATCTTTTGGCTTCAGCTGGAATAAAAACTCCAGAGAAAGACAGTTTTGAAGAATATCTGCTCTACCTGTAGGATCAAATTGCAATTATTCTTTCCCTAGCCTTAGCCTTAGGGCATTTTTTGGGGGGGGGGGTAGGGGGAGGTTTACAAAAAAGGACCATTAACCTATCTTCAGACCAAAATGTGTGTTCTTTTTTTTTTAAAGAAAAAAAAAGTTAAAATATATTAAAACCTAAATAAGACTAATAAATTTCTGTTAAAAAAAAAAATTCTGGTGATTGGATTACCTTTGGGAAAGTTCACACAACTAAGGGTGCTTTTTAAATGGCACAACGGTGTTTTGCAAACCGTTCCAGCATAAGTTAGTGGGGAAATTCTTAACGCCAACCCTGCAGGGGGGCATGTGGCCGTTTGTTTTGGGATTGCTCTGGGAAACAGTTGGGGTCCTGTCGGAGTGAACCAGATTCAGTTGGATACATCCAACTTTTGTCGACCCACCCCAGTCCCATTAAACGTAAACGTAAAGGTAAAGGGACGCCTGACTGTTAGGTCCAGTCGTGACCAACTCTGGGGTTGCGGCGCTCATCTCGCTTTACTGGCCGAGGGAGCCGGTGTACAGCTTCCAGGTCATGTGGCCAGCATGACTAAGCCGCTTCTGGCGAACCAGAGCAGCGCACGGAAACGCCGTTTACCTTCCCGCCGGAGTGGTACCCATTTATGTACTTGCACTTTTGATGTGCTTTCGAACTGCTAGGTTGGCAGGAGCAGGGACCGAGCAACGGGAGCTCACCCCGTCGCGGGGATTCGAACCGCCGACCTTCTGATCGGCAAGTCCTAGGCTCTGTGGTTTAACCCACAGTGCCACCCGCGTCCCATTAAACGCCCTTAATAACTTAGAAATCAAGATAAGACTTCCTCTGGACCAGGAGGCTCCGTAAGAACACCAGACGAGCCCTGCAGCTGGATCAGGCCCAAAGGGACCAATCCAGTCCAACACCCCGCGGCCAGCCAGATGCCCTGATGGGAAGCTCATGATCTGGACCCAAACACAGCAGCAAAACGACCCCTACATGCGATTCCCTGGAACTGGTATTGCTGCTGTTTGCATTTGTCTGTCTCAAACAGACAATGGAGTATGCCTCTGGGGTGAAGTCAAACTGCCACACTAGCAGTACCAGAGCGACCTCTCTGGGATGCAAACCTGGGCAGTGCGCTTCGGGGTCCTGGGCCGCCCAGACGACAAGACCCCCCCCCCCCATCAGCCTCGGTGATGTCCAAAAGAAAGCAGAGCAAGACATTTGACACCAGCTTGGTTGCTGGAATTGCGGGAAGGAGGCACACAAAGCGACTGCAGAGACTCCACATTTGTGTTGGGTTTAGTCCGGGGGTCAGCAAACTTTTTCAGCAGGGGGCCGGTCCCCTTGTCCCTCAGACCTTGTCGGGGGCTGGACTATAAGCCGCACCCCCCCACGACTCTCCCCTCCGCCACAGCACCGGACGAGCCCATAGCTGTCAAACTTTTCCCTTTTCTTGCAAGGAATCCTATTCGGAATAAGGGAATTTCCCTTAAAAAAAGGAAAACGTCGACAGCTATGGACAAGCCCTGGTGGCTGCTTGCCTGTGTCCTGCGAGCGGCAGAGGCTGGCGGCGGCGGGGGGACGATGAGCGGCGTGCAAAAGGGCTCCGGAGAGGGGCTGCTTAAAATGGCAGCCACTCGAGCGCTGCTACTGCTGCTGGCACCAACAAAGCCCAGCCCCCTTCCTTCTCTAGGCAGGGCAGGGAGAAGCCAGGAGGAGGGAGGGAGGAGGTGCCGCCGCCAACGGGGGGGGGGGAGAGGGAAGGAACACGTGCGCTGCCAATCCATGTGGCGATTCATAGACCATCCGTGGGCCGGATCCAGAAGGCAACTGGGCCTGATCCGGCCTATGGGCCTTCGTTTGCCGACCCATGGTTTAGTCCTTCACCTTTTCTTCTCCTGAACTGGGAGTATTCCGAGGCATTTTTACTGCCTCCCGACAGTAGGGAAGGAGACCGTATCGCCCATGAATTTGTCTTAATGGTTGAAAGCCATCCACGTTCAGGGAGCCATCGCTGCATCGACCCCTGGCATCTCCAGGTGATCGCAGAGTGGGAAAGGATCCCGAGGATCGACTACTCCAACCCCCTGCAATGCAGGAATCTGGTCCGCAGCTGCCCCTGAGGGGGCACGGACCACTAGCCTCGAACCACACTCACCCATGCGCCAAAGAGACAATGGGTTGCAGATGCATGAAACACCACCTTTCTGTCGTTTAAACCGCACTCTGGGAAAAGCCAGCTTTTCTTTTGAGAAAAACACACAGAGAGCTCTTTCCCCTCCTTCCAGGAGTCAGATGGAAAGCCCCACGGGAGCTGTATCCGGGCCCTGATCCTGAATAATCCCTGGATCAGCACACAAGATCGTTCCCCATAAAAACCTCCACTGCTCTGCCCCGTGTTATATTTTCCTTTTTTAAAAAAAATAAAAGGTTCAGGAGCAGATCGTCTTTTGAAATCGAGAGTAAACATGGTTTTATTGCTTTACGACGACGAAAGGGGGGGGCGGTCCTCTGCAAAACACCATACACAGAACCATGCCCTCGACAACGTCCGACAACGCGGCGCCGAAAATGGATGAGCCCGCAAACAGAGAACGAGACGTGTGAGAAGTGGGTAAGGGGGGGATCCACTGACCGAAAAGGGCTTTAAAAAAAAATCTTTTAAAAAATTCATGAAATGCGCCCCCCCTGCCTAAAAAAAGGGGCGGGGTGGGCAGCGGGAGAAAGAAATCTTACAACAAACGTCCACGGCATTCAATTGCACCGCAGCAGCACAGAAGTTCCTTGCCCTCCACGCTGCCAACTTCGTAGTTATAGTCCCAGGTAAGTTCGGTGCCAGCTCTGATCCTCCTGCAAGAAGGAAAAAGAGTTTTGCAGTTTTGAAACGGCAGCTTAGAATGGGAGAGACTCTCTGGGTGAACAGCACTGTGCCTCAGCTTCTGCTCTCCCACCTGTAAAATGGGCATAAGGGGACTCGTGAGACCATGCTGTGATCTAGAGTACAACTGCCCTTGGCTGCTCAGAGTGGCTGGGGAAACCCACCCACATGGGCGGGGTATAAATATTATTATTATTACTGTTTGCACCTCAAAAAAAGAGAAGATTCTGTAGAGGAGTAAAAAGGTTCAGAAAAAGGCTATCAAAATGATGAAGGGGAAGAAGCAATTGCCCCATTAAAGAAAGAATACATTTGGGGCTTTTTTGGGTACTGGGGGTCAGCAGACTTTTTCAGCAGGGGGCCGGTCCACTGTCCCTCAGACCTTGTAGGGGGCCAGACTATATTTTTGGGGGGGGGGGGGAATGAATGAATTCCTGTGCCCCACAAATAACCCAGAGATGCATTTTAAATAAAAGAGCACATTCTACTCATGTAAAAACACACTGATTCCCGGACTGTACGCGGGCCGGATTTAGAAGGCGATTGGGTCAGATCCAGCCCCCGGGCCTTAGGTTGCCTACCCCTGGTATAAAGGGGGAGAAAGAGGTGACTTGCTAGAATATCAAAGTACACGTGGCATGGACAGAGTGGGCACATTAAAGTTTCCATCCCTCATGACACTAGAAGCTAAAGATTGGAAGAGTAAAGGCAGACAAAAGAAAGCACCTCTTTAGTTGAACTGTGGAACTCCCTGCCACAGGAGACAGGGATGGCCAACTTTAAAAGAGGGATGTCGATGGCTGCTAGCCATCATGGCTACGTTCTGCCCTTGCAGCCAGAGGCAGTAACGCTCCTCACTACCAACCACTGGCAAGTGGAATCCTGGGAACTGTAGTTTGTTGTGGGTGCCAAGAGACACCCCCTAGTCCTCTCCCAGAGCAGTTTAACAGCTGACCCCTCTTTTCCAGGGAACTCTGGGAATCGTAGTTCTGGGGGCGGGATCTCCTAATGCCACAATCTTTTTATATGCAACAACAGCTGCCAGGGTACTAAATGGAAATCTCAGGACATACCAACAAAGGAAGAGTGGCTCTGTAAATTAATTGAGTATATAGAATTGGCAAAATTAACTTCAATTATAAGCTATCAATCAAATCAAAAGTTGAGAATGGAGCGGAAGTATTTCGAAGATTATATGTCAAAATATTGTTCTAAAAATGACATGTTAATAGGCTTAGAATAAAAAAGCAATAACAAAACAAAGAAAGAAAGAAGGAAAAATCAGAATTTAACAAAAATAATTTATTATAGAATGCAAGGGGGAAAAGGTAGAAAGAAATATAAAGAAGCCAAATTGCTGTGGAGGGAAACAGAGGGTAGGAGGTGGGTTTTATAATTAAGTGTATAATTACGCAACTGTTGTAATTTAGATATTATATTTTATGTGAGGGAATCATTAGGAATTTGGGTTATTATGTATATATGTTAAGTTTCAATAAAGATCTTTGAATTTATTTATTTTTAAAAACCTAATCACACTCAGCACCCTGTATGAACTACAGGTCCCAGGATTTGGCAGGTGGGAGCCGCTGAGTGTTCAAAGTGGTGGAAGGGGGCTTTAAATGCCTGGTGCAGATGCGGCCCAAGGGAAGCTCGACCGGAGAGAGAGAAGCTGGTCTCTTTTGGACAGTGCTTACTTGCTGGCGAAGAAGGCCACCCATGGGAAACGGAGGTCGTGGGTGTCCACAAAGACGTTCTGGACAAAGAGGTTAGGACTGCAGCTATGCTGGAAACAGAAACGGGCGTTAGCCAAAATCAGAAAGGCAAAAGCTCCGGGCCGACTGACGTCAAGGTATTTTAGAGCTGCCTGTTATCTAGCCAAAGTGATATTTAAAAGTGTGAAAGTATCATCAACAGAAGTTAACTCAGAAATGGACGTAACATGCTGAATTTCCTAAGCAGACCACAATATGCCCCCTTTTTTTAAAAAAAAAAAGAGTATCCTCTTCTTTTAACAAATGTTAAAACACAAAACTGGATGAAGATGTTTCTATGCCACCACCAACATAACAGAAAAACGGCTAGAAGCTACTTTATAAAAAATATATAAAAACATTAAAAAATATAAGCATATAAATAAATAAGAAAAATTAACAACAATTTAAGATTTAACTTTTCAATTTAACTTTTGAAAAGTTAAAATAACAGGCAAAAAAAAAAAAACCCACGTCAATTTTCTAAACGTATGGGTAAAAGGTAAAGGTAAAGGGACCCCTGACCATTAGGTCCAGTCGTGACAGACTCTGGGGTTGTGGCGCTCATCTCGCTTTATTGGCCAAGGGAGCCGGCGTTTGTCCACAGACAGTTTTTCCGGGTCATGTGGCCAGCAGGACTAAGCCACTTCTGGCGAACCAGAGCAGCGCACGGAAACGCCGTTTACCTTCCTGCCAGAGAGGTACCTATTTATCTACTTGCACTTTGACGTGCTTTCGAACTGCTAGGTTGGCAGGAGCAGGGACCGAACAACGGGAGCTCACCCCGTCGAGGGGATTTGAACCGCCGACCTTCTGATCGGCAAGCCCAAGAGGCTCAGTGGTTTAACCCACAGCGCCACCCGCATCCTGTCTAAACAAAATGTTTTTAGTAGGCACCAAGAAGAGTACGGCTGTGGGATCCTGCCTGATTTCTGGCTACAGGGATGGATTTGGAAATTCCAAGGGATTGTTGCAGGTACCACAAAGATGTCCATCTCTCTGAAGGAAAAAAACTGACAATACACAGAACCCCCCCTAAAAAAACCCCCCAAGTAAAACACAGATAAAATTAAGCAAGCAACAACAAGGCCCACCCCCCCAAAAGCCCAACATCTGTTTTTAATAATAAAGGGGGGGGGGGACATTTGATCAGCACAGAGGGGAGGGGTCAGAATGATGCATTTGGGAACCTGAGGTGTAGGCAAATTATTTCTGACAAGGTGCTAACCATTAACATTGGAAAAAGGTGAGAAAACAGAAGGGGGGGGGGCTTCTTTGATCTGACCTCCCCCACCCCCTAAAAAAATTATTCCTAAACCTCACCAGCTCTTCCTCTGCCCACAAATATCCTTTAAACATTCACCCAGTCTTTCTCTAATTTCTGATATTTCTGCCCCCCCGTCTTCTTGAGGACATTCCGTGACATCACAGCCGCTCAGCCAATGAGAGTAAGTTCCAAAGCGACCAAGCCAAAAATTCAACCACCAATTGCAAATCTGCTGTTTACAATATTTATCTCCCACATCTCCAGCTTTAGGTTTTCAAGGTCTCTTACGACACATGCAGGAAATCTGTTGTTATTTAGTGTTGGGGGCTGGGAACAAATCGAGGGAGTTTATTTTAGCACAGCTAAACAATCCGTTGTTTGAGAAGAGAAATGCTTATATGAAGCAGTGTTTTATTGAAAAAAAAGACAACCTAAAAGTTGTTGCTGGCGTGCCTCCCTTAGCCATTGGCTGAGCTGCAGTGACATCACAGAAGATCAATGGAAATGAACTGCTGAGCGAGAAATGCCCACCACGAAATATCCACCAACAGTACAGACTCTACAGGGGAAGCGAGAGGTCGGCTTGGACGGAGGAAAAACACCAGAGTTGTGCGAGAAGGGGGGAATTTAATTTGGTACAGCATGAAGAATCTCACATTGAGGTAGCGGCCCAAGTTGCCTTCGAGTTTGGCGTCGATGATGTAACAGGACTCCTCTCCGTCATAGAACTGCCGCGTGTTCCTCCGGATGGGCATGTTCTCCCCGGACGCCAGGTTGGTCGACTTGATGGCAATGCCGTGGGTTGACTTCAGGGCGAAGCCGCGGGTGGACTTGACGGCCACCTGCCTCTTCACTGGTCCTGGGAAACACCCAAGGGAGTCGACACCGTTAAAGGGAGATCGAAGAAGCCGATTTCTGGTGCTCAGGCATATTGGAACAGCCTGGGCAATTCCTAGCCTGAGCAGGCTGGCTTTTCCTTCACCCACAATGCCCCCGTCCTTTAGAAACGTTTCTCCCTCCTATAGCAGATAAACGGCAGGGCCTTATTTGTGCTGGTACCCCCTTAGCATTATTCGCTCCCTTCTCAGATGTGGCGGAGGAAACCAATGGTGGTGGAGCGGTTAATGCGGAGATTTAGGATCAGAGTTTTTCTTCTCCTGGATGGGCTCCCTTCCCAGGTGGACGAGCCCCACCTGCACCTCACGGAGGGCTTGAGACCTGTCGGCTCCCCTCGCCCGGTTTGGCAGCCCAGTGGGAGCCGTTTCCTGGGGTGTGGCTGCTGTCCCATGCTGGCAGCATATGGGAGCCACAAGGGAGCACAGGGTGGGGGCCAAAAGTGGACAAACTACCCCAGAAGAAGCATGGCGTGCCCCCCAACCGTGGCCCTCCCCCCTCCCCTAATGACCCATGCACACCAAACCCAAAAACAACAATAACATGATAGAACATCACAAATACAGCATGAATCATGCAGAATACCATACTGAAGACTGGACATTTTCATCCCCAAAAATGTTTTTGATTTGAGTTTCCACTGAAATGAGGCTGCGTTTTAATGTTTTTATGTTGTATTTTAATCTTGTTTTTTAAGCTGTATTTCAATCAGCTGTTTTTATATTTGGTGTTAGCTGCCCTGAGCCTGGTCTTGGCTGGGGAGGGAGGGGTATAAATAATTTTTTTTATTATAATTATAATTATAATTATTATTATTAGCCTGAATATAAGCCTCACTTTCCCCCCAAATTCTGACCGTGAAAAGTTAAAGTGTGGCTTATATTCGTGACCTTACGGTATGCAGCCACCGGGAGCATGGGGCAAACAGCGCCAGGAGTGTCCCCCAAGGCCAAGAAGGGAGAGAGAGCGAGGAAGGGGAAAGGCCGCCGCCAACGCAGCGTAGCTCCCCCTCCCACCCAGTATGCAGCCAGGAGCAGCGAGGAATAGAGCGGCTTATATTTGGGTATTTTTCCTTCTTTTTCTCCCCCGCCCTCCAGTTTTAAAGGTGCGGCTTATATTTGGGTGCGGCTTATATTTGGGCCGATACGGTAATTAACAAATCATCAGCAAAACGGAATATAAAACACTGTTAAGGAAGCGACAACTAAATTTAAAAAAGCTAAATTGGCTGCCTTGACGGCTGGAAGCAGCGACGCTTCTGAATCTCAGTTGCCGGAAGCCAGAGGAGGGGCGAAATGGTTCTTGCGCCCGGGTCCTGCTTGGGGCTTCCCATTGGGCCCCCGTGAGAATGGGATGCTGGACCCGGTGGGCTCCACACTGGCCTCATCCCGGAAGGCTCCCTTTTCTGTCCTTGTTTAAAAAAACTTTTATTGATAAATGCGATACTTACAAACCCAAACCAGAACACGAAACAAACTTATCATACATAGATACATACACCGCTCAATTTAAGATTACAAAAAAAGAAAACAAACATAAAGACATAAATTCTGACTTCCCTCCACCTATATGCGGCATCCTTTGTTTCTTTTCTTCTTTTCGCTGTGTTATCAATATTATTTTTGACTATTTCATCTTGTACCTGTTTCTTCTTAATTTTTTTACTCTATAAGTTTCGTTCATTGCATATTGATATACTAATACCAGAACAATGTTTTATGACGTATTCCTTCATGCAAGTCCACTCATCTATCACTTTTTGGTATGACTAGCCTCTTACCACTGCTGTTAAGTCTTGCTGATTCTATATATTCACAAAATCTTATTTGCCATTCTCTTATTGAGGGAGTTCTTTCGCCCTTCCAATATTTGGCTATAATCATTCTGGGCACAGTGGTTGCATATAAGAAACCCTTTTTTCCTAGCGGTAGGAATGTCAGTCGTTGTAATTCCCAAGAGGTACGCCTCTGGGGTTTTTTTTACATGATATTTTAAGCTTTTTTTTAAGCTCCTCTTGAATGTCACTCCAAAATTGTTTAATATACAGTGGACGCTGCGGGTTGTGAACGTGATCTGTGCAGGATGCACGGCCGCAACCCGCAGTGGCGCATCTGCGCACACGCGGGTTGTGATTTGGTGCAGATGCGCATGCGCAAAGCTCGGTTTAGTGCTTCTGCGCATGCGCGACCGCCAAAACCCGGAAGTAACCCGTTCCGGTACTTCCGGGTTTCGGCGGTCCGCAACTTGAAAATACGCAACCTGAAGCTTCTGTAACCCGAGGTATGACTGTACACACAATCGCCTCGCCTCTCCCGAAACCCGGCTGCGCTCACCCAGCCCTGAAGAGCTCTTCTTGCCGTCTGGCCCCGGCTCCTCTTCCGACCCGGAGGAGATGGTCTGGATGTCGTCGCTGTCATTGCCCTGCGCCTGCCTCGAGGTGCCGCGCCCGTTGTCACCATCGCTGTCCGTGCTGCTGGAGAGCATCAGCACATCCTGGCGACAGAAGAGAGAGAGAGAGAGAGAGAGAAAAGTGGGAGGGAGGGAGGGAACGTCTGCAGCCGCCCCTCTCCTTGGCCAGCAAGGAATTCCGTTCCGGGCAGCTCAGTTTAAAGTGGGTATCGACAAGATGGAACACAAACCTCTTTTGTTCTTCATATGCCCCCCACTTGCAGGGGGCTGGACTACATCAGGCTTGGGATCCCTCCCCACTCGACAATTCTGAGTCTACGATTCTAACACAAAGCTTTGTGGAAGGATAACAGCCTGCCCACAGGCCTAAAAGTTCTTAAGATAATTACATCTACGGGTACCTGATGGGACTCTGTGTGCCTGCGGCTCTGAAGCAAGGCTGTCTTGCTGATTGGCCTCCGGACTCCTTCGGGCACCGGCGGGTTTGGATTGTAACCGTACAACCTGCCTGCACCGGGCGCCCTGGGGGAGGACAGAGGAAGGAGTTAGCTGCTCACACAATGCTTCGCCGCAAGATGCCAGCAAGCCGCAACCGCCACGTAAATAGACAGCTGATATATGGCCGTGGTTCCAGCACTGATCCCCCCCCTAATTTTATTTTATTTACTGTAATGCAAAAGTAATATTCAGTGTAAAGAGAAATCAGTCCTCCCTCCTTTCCCTGAACCACAGTTTAGGATTTACGTAGCATTTCTTGAACGCACAACATAGGTTATGTATAAGATACAGAATCTTCTGTTTAACACAATATTCAGTGTACTACAATGCATTATACTAGTTTTTTCCCCTCCGCAGCATTCATTGATTCATTTTTATATAATTTAGAACAAAGACAAATGACTCCATTAATTGTTTCTTTTTCTCAAGTGTAAGAAATTAAGGCGTCCCCTTAAAACATTTTCCTTTTGCTTGGGCATTCGGTCGTTTAAACCGCATGTGGTTGTGGAGAGGAGAAAACTCTTGGCTGTTGCCGTTTTAAAATTGGGATTAACATTCTGTAAGTTTAATAGTTTGTTTTACGATAGCCGTGTCGTGTTTGTACAGTTCAGAGGACTTTTAGCCACCCTGGGCTCTGGGTCAGGAGGAGGGTGGAGTTGAAGCAATAAATGATAAAGAAAAGACCCAGTGTGGTGTAGTGGTTAAGAGTGCAGGACTAGGACCAGGGAGAGACCAGGGTTCGAATCCTCCCCGCTCAGCAATGATGCTTCCAGAGTGCGACCTTCTCAGCTTATCCTACCTCACAGGTGAAACTGGCTGAAGTGACTGGATCATGTCTGAATGTTTGTCAGATGAGAATGAAAAACAACCCTCCCCGCACCTAGAAGGCTAGCATGTCAGGGAAAAGAGGTTCCCAAACTGTAGCCCATGGACCACCCAGTGGTGGCCCCAAAAGCTTAGCTCAGCTGACATGCTGCATTAAGAACTCATACTGATTTTTAACTGTGTTTGCACTGCTTGCCTGCATTCTTAAGACTATATTTTACTGTATCGCAATTAGAATTCTGCAGAATGAAAATGGTAACGCAGCACAGAAAATAAAAGCAACATTAGAAATACAATTAAACACAACATCTAGCACTTGCTACAACGGGCAGAAAAGCCCCTCACTGATATTCCATTGGTATGTGGTGAACAAGGGTTTGGGGAAACCTCTGAGCTGTATCCTTCTGCCCCTGCCCTTGACATGCTAGCTTTCTGCTTGCGGGGAGTTCTTCAGCTGGTAGAACGTTCAGAAACACTCCCGGCTCGTTTCCCAAGAGAGACAGAAATCCAGGAGCAGCCAGAGCTGGTCCAAGTTACCCAAAGGAAGAGCAGAGCGGAAGAAAAGAAAAAAGAGAACTTACAACAGAGGTTTGCTGTGGTCTTCGGGTTCCTGTGGGAAAGAAGGGCGAGAAAGAGGAAACTGTAGCAAACATTTAAAGGTAAAGGGACTGTGGGGTTGCAGCGCTCATCTCGCTTTACTGGCCGAGGGAGCCGGCGTACAGCTTCCGGGTCATGTGGCCAGCAGGACTAAGCCGCTTCTGGCGAACCAGAGCAGCACACGGAAACGCCATTTACCTTCCCGCCGGAGTGGTACCTATTTATCTACCTGCACTTTGACGTGCTTTTGAACTGCTAGGTTGGCAGGAGCAGGGACTGAGCAACAGGAGCTCACCCCGTCACGGGGATTCGAACCGCCGACCTTCTGATCGGCAAGTCCTAGGCTCAGTGGTAACCCACAGTGCCACCCGCGTCCCTAGCAAACATTTAGGCAGAAATATTTAATAAGAGTTGGTCTGCATTGCAAAATATAGTCCACCGCCCCCACCAAGGTCTGAGGAACAGTGGACTGGCCCCCTGCTGAAAAAGTTTGCTGACCCCTGAGCCCAGCCCCCTGCGATGCAGAAATCACGGGTGTAGTCCACATGTTTCCAAACCCGACAGAGAGGGCCGCCAAAAATCTATCCACAGAACACTGCAGGGGAGAGGAACCGTACCTCTTTCTTCTTCACCTCCATCCCAAAATCGTCCCGACCTCCCGGCACCGCCTTCTCGCCGTCCGGGGGCTCGGCCTTTGCGGCCTTCGCCTCGCCCGCCTCGTGCGTGCGAAACGAGGAGCGGCTGTCGTTGTCCTGGAAGCCGTCGGCCATGGTGTTGGAGCTGAGCCAGGAGGCCACCTTGTTTTTTGAGGTCTCCTCCGAGAGGGGAGGCTTGCAGTGGGGGGCCTCTTCGTGGCTGGCCTGCCGGGCCAGGCCCGAGTCCTTGGAGGCCGTCTCAGAGAGGCCGTTCTCCCGCTGGCCCCGCGTCTGGCGCCGGGTGGCGTAGCTGCGCCAGACCGAGCTGGTGCTGAAGTCCTCGTCCTTGCAGAAGTTGTCGTCTGAGCTCTCCTCGTTGGACTCCTCCTGCTCCTCCGAGCCCGAGTTCTCGTCCTCGTCGTCCTTCAGGTTGACGCCGCTGCTGTCCGAAGAGCACTTGGCCTCGCTTTCGTAGCCCTCCTTCGAGTTCTCCACGCTCTCAATGTGGTCCAGGTTGGCAAAGTATTCGTCGCCCATCTCCAGGCCCTCCTTGTCAGCAAAATCGTCCGTCAGGATTTTACCTGCGGGGCAGCAAGCAGAGAAACAGCAGTCGGGGGGAGAAAGAGAGACCCTTAGCTCTCGGCTAGGAAACATAAACCTTTGCAAACTCATGACACTCCCGTTAAATGAAATTGAAATACTATTGAAATTGAAATACTTTATTGTCACTTGTACAACTTGTACAAGCTTGCGAGTTTATACGAAGTTTATAAAGCTGGAAATAGGAAGTTTATAAAAGTATGAACAAAATGGGGAAAGCTTTTTCCTGCCTCGCTTATGACACCAGATCACCAAACCGCCCGTCTCGCCCAGATCTGTCTACTAAATACCTTATTGTTCAGCTGTTAGCTGCTCCTGAACTTGTTATAGCCAGACACTGGAGAACTCCTAATACAGACCTTTTGGAAGCACTGTTGTCACAGACACGGGGCATCATTCTTATGGATAAACTAACAGAATCTCCATACTGGAAGAAGACACACAGCTTCCTATACAAGGTGGTTTACTTTTATTGAATATGCTGAATCTATTTCACATGCCGGCTTCTCATGGGACACTGGAATGAGA
Source organism: Podarcis pityusensis (assembly GCF_964106645.2). NCBI lineage: Eukaryota > Metazoa > Chordata > Lepidosauria > Squamata > Lacertidae > Podarcis > Podarcis pityusensis. The sequence goes on along the minus strand of NC_138041.1, from coordinate 3,772,707 downwards.
CATCTGTTTGATTTCTTCTCGTGTACGGCATCAACCTACGTCTGCATTTCAGTGTACTATTCTTTAACACTATCTCTGTACTTCGGGGCGGGGGCTGGCATTACGTTTATTGTTTCTTCAGACCTGCTATATCTGAAAATCAGTAAAATATGAAGGGTGGGGAACACTAAAACTTCTGGATGTCCAATGAAGCTGAGTGTTGGAAGATTCAGGACAAATAAAGTGTGAAGTTGAACTATGGAACTCCCTCCCACAGGAGGCAGCAGTGGCCATCAATGATGTGGTTTGCACATTAACACTAAACCAAGGTTTGCTTAGCCCAGGTGAGGTTTATTTGAACCATGGTTTGTTTAGCCCAAGTGTGGCTCATTTGAACCATGGTTTGTTTAGCCCAAGTGTGGCTCATTTGAACCATAGTTTGTTTAGCCCAAGTGTGGCTCATTTGAACCATGGTTTGTTTAGCCTAATTGTGACTCATTTGAACCATGGTTTGTTTTCTGCCAGGGACCCACAATGTGAAGCCACAGGGTGCTGTTAGCTTGTGAGCCACAGCTTGTTTCAACCATGGTTTGGCGCTATGTCTACGCGCAGCGGCCTTGCTTAATCCCAGTTCCTTTGGCACGTGAACGCTGCTCTTCGGGGCGGCTGCCCCGCAGATGGAGATTCAGAGGCCCCAGGCCCGGCGCCCTGTACCTGCATAGATGCAGACGAAGGAGCCCCTGGCAATGTCATCCAGGCAGCGGATGCCCCAGCCCTTGTTCTGCGTCTTGAAGAGCTGCAGCCGGACTTGCAGGCCGTGTTGCACCAGGCGGTTCGTGCACATGTTCCGATTGCACTTGCAGCGCTTGTTGCACTCGTAGACGCTGGCAGAGGCCCGGGAAGAAGAGGAGAGAAGATGCAGGGAGAGTCAAGCATTAGAAAGGGCTGCTCGCTGGGCCCAGAGAGTGCACCTGCCTCACCAATCTTACAACAAGAGACGGCAACGTTCCCAGAGTCAGGAAGCTACCTTGATCTCGAGCCAAGCCACTGAGGTCCCTCTAGTGCAGGGGTCAGCAGACTTTTAAAGCAGGGGGCCGGTCCACTGTCCCTCAAACCTTGTGGGGGGGGCCGGACTATATTTTGAAGGGGAAAATGAACGAATTCCTATGCCCCACAAATAACCCAGAGATGCATTTTTAAATAAAAGAACACATTCTACTCATGTAAAAACACACTGATTCCCAGACCATCCGCGGGCTGGATTTAGAAGGCGATTGGGTTGGATCCGGCCCCGGGCCTTAGTTTGCCTATCCCTGCTCTAGTGTCAGTGTTGTCGACCCAGCTCTGCGGGGATTCAGGCAGGGGACATTCCTGGCCCTACCTATAAACCCTAGGGATGGGGTCTGGGACCTTCTGCAGGCAAGGCTGGTTCTCTGCAACTGAGCTACAGCCCTTCCTCTAAAAAGAAAGAAAGATTCTAGTCCTCATGCTTCTGAGTGAAAGCTGGTTTGGAGTCCAGCACTGGACGGACTTCCTCGTCAGGCCCAGAGAGTATGCCTGCTTCACCTTTCTTGGTAACAAGGGATGGCAATGCTCCCAGAGTCAGGAAGCTGCCTCGTACTCAAGTCAGGCCACTCGGTCCATGTAGGTCAGTACTCCTGATCTAGTCCTCTTTCGCTGGAGGTATTTAAGCAGACATCAAGCTACCGTCGGTCAGGGATGCTGGAACCATGCCCTGCGCTCATCAGGCAAGGGGGGGAATCAGGAACCATCATGGGAGCACACAAACAGTGTATAACGTCTGGCCGAAATTTGCTCCACAGGAATTCCCTCCCCTTGTGGTTCCTGGTTCCTCCTTCTGGAAAAACAAAAACAGGTCCCCTCCATATTCTCAGCAGACTTTCATATCTCTGGGGCTGGCTTCCCACCCTCTCCTCTTACGCTACTCCTCTCCAGGTAAAAACAGACTCCTTCGCCTGTTTCTCATGCAACTAGGGCTTCCCAAAACCACTTGCAATCCTGGCTGCCCTCCTCCGGTCAGGCTGCAGAGCGGGACATCACCTTGCCAACAAAGGTCCGTATAGTTAAAGCTCTGGTTTTCCCAGTAGTGATGTATGGAAGTGAGACCTGGACCATAAAGAAGGCTGATTGCCGAAGAATTGATGCTTTTGAATTCTGGTGCTGGAGGAGACTCTTGAGAGTCCCATGGACTGCAAGAAGATCAGACCTCTCCATTCTGAAGGAAATCAGCCCTGAGTGCTCACTGGAAGGACAGATCCTGAAGCTGAGGCTCCAAGACTTTGGCCACCTCATGAGAAGAGAAGACTCCCTGGAAAAGACCCTGATGGTGGGAAAGATGGAGGGCACAAGGAGAAGGGGACGACAGAGGACGAGATGGTTGGACAGTGTTCTTGAAGCTACCAGCATGAGTTTGACCAAACTGCGGGAGGCAGTGGAAGACAGGAGGGCCTAGTGTGCTCTAGTCCAGGGGGTCACGGAGAGTCGGACATGACTAAACAACAACAACAACAAAGAAAGCTTACCCTGTGGGGAGGCATTCTTCCAGTCTTTTGTACTGGAACCCGGCATTTGGGTTGGTCTGGCCCCCCGGGGTGCAGGCGGTCGCTTGGATCGTGAGCTGGTGGCAAGCGCATTTGGACCTGTCAAGGAGGAGGGGGGAAGTGTGGGGCTCAAGTCAGGAAACCAAACCCCCGGCTTTAAGGCCAGGGAGCGCCCCAGGGGTCTCTGCACAGCAGCCCCAGAGCGGTTTGCAATCCCACCTCCTGTTCAGCTGGAGAACATGGCCAGAACAGCACTTTTAAGAATTGGCGCCCAAGTTCAATTCTGTCCCCCCCCCCCCATCCTACCATCCCTTTTCCGTTGTGTGTCGGGTCTTTAATTTAGACCGTAAGCCTGCGGGCAGAGATTGCCATCTTTTTAACTGATGGCACATAAGTCTCCCTGGGAGCCTTTGCAGCTGAAGAGCAGGGCAGAAACTCTCCAAATTAACTGAAATAAATAGATATAGTGTAGTCGCATTTATGGATTTAAAAGGTGTCGTGAGTCACTTGAGAGACCTTCCGAGTTATAAGCAACAAACGAGCCCAATCATAATTATACCCCCCCTGCCACAGGTGCTACATAACACCCGCTCCGCGTTTGTTAGAAACCGATCTTTTAGCAGCACCTGCCCTCTGGAACTCCCTGACTATTGATATCGGGCTGGCGGCTGTGCTGTAACCTTTGCTGCGACATCTAAAATTTCTGTTTAGACAGAGCCCATTCAGCCACACAAACAGGACTCTCCTCATCTGTGATTCTCAGCAGCTGGCAGCACCTACAGCAGCCATTCACTTGCCTTCCGTTCGTAGAGTTGGAAGGGACCCTGGGGTCATCCAGTCCAACCCCCTACAATGCAGGAATCTAGGTGGGGCTCGAACACACAGCGCTGAGACTGACCCGACTGAGCTACGCCAGACTGATGTACGTTTTGATCTGTTCTTGGTTTATTTGTTGATTTTTATCTTTTGAATATTTCTAAGACTTGTTTCTAACCAACAATTTCATTATACTATTCTCTTTCTAAACTGCTTGGGGTCTTAAAAACAAACACACCATTGAGCAGCATATAAATAAACAGATACAGCCGTACCTTGAAGCCGAATGCCTTGGCTCCTAAACAAAATTGCCTCCCGGACGATCGAAACCCGGAAGTGAGTATTCCAGTTTCCAAACGATTTTCGGAATCCAAACACCCGGGGCAGCTTGTGATTGGCTGCAGGATGCATCCTGCAGCCAATCAGAAGCCATGCTTTGGTTTCCGAATGGTTCTGGGAGTCGAATGGGAGTCAAGGTACCACTGTACAGGAAACAACTAGGTGCATCCAACTGGCGTGCACATACAGCGCTGTCCCCGGAAGTGGCCGGAAGAGGGGGGTGGATGGGATTACACACATGGGGGTCAGGAACACAACCCCCACGCAAAACAAGTCATTGCTGCAAATAACTGCAGGGCCCTCCAGCTGAAACAGGGTCCTTCCCACCCACCAGCCGGTTTTGGGGAGAAGAGGAAGCCGCTCACTTATCCCGGCACCCGTCCTCGCAGTCGCAGCCCACCAGGAAATCGGCGCTGGTGTTGATGTAGACCCCCTTCCCGGGGATGCGCTCCTTGCTGTAGGCCACCTGGGGTGGGGCGGTGTTGTCGATCTCGTTGACGCAGGAGAGGGGGACGTCCTCCTTGCCCATGGTGATGTCGGGGATGTAGTAGTAGGGCTTGTAGGGCTGGAACCTGCGGTCCACCAGGACGTAGGGGTCCAGGCAGAACATCTCCAGGAAGAGGAAGTCGCAGTTCGTCTCGAAGAGGTAGCGCTCCACCTCCGCCATGCTGCGCAGGCACAGCCCGCACGGCGTCTTGTAGATGACGTGGAAGCCCGTCTTGCGGTTGATCCGCCGGCGGGCCGTCATGCGGCGGAAGTCGTACAGCAGCGGGACGAGGAGGGGGTTCCGGCTGCGGTGCTGGTCGGTCTGGAAGGGGCGCGTCCGGGAGAGGCAGGTGTAGTTGCAGACGTGGGGCAGGTAGAAGAGCTTCTCCACAGGGGCCCGGTAGTTGGGGTCGTTGGGCACCCGGTCCATCATGCCGTAGAACTGCGGCGTGGGGCTGGTGGAGGGCTGGGCGCCCGAGAACCTTCCGGGGAGAGAGTTGGGGTGGGGTTGGGGAGAGAGGGGGGCTGGCAGTAAGCACAACAGGTGCAGCTGGTTCAGGATCCACCCACCCGCCCCCGCTTTTCAGCCGCCATTTGCCTGCACAAAGCAGAGTTACTCATTTTGCGGCACTTCTATTCTGCTGTTTGCATTTGGATTTGATATCCAGCTTTATCACTACCCTAAGGAGTCTCAGAGGGACGCGGGTGGCGCTGTGGGTTAAACCACAGAGCCTAGGACTTGCCGATCAGAAGGTCGGCGGTTCGAATCCCCGCGACAGGGTGAGCTCCCGTTGCTTGGTCCCTGCTCCTGCCAACCTAGAAGCTCGAAAGCACATCAAAGTGCAAGTAGATAAATAGGTACTGCTCTGGCAGGAAGTAAACGGCGTTTCCGTGCACTGCTCTGATTCGCCAGAAGCGGCTTAGTCATACTGGCCACATGACCTGGAAGCTGTACGCCGGCTCCCTCGGCCAGTAAAGAGAGATGAGTACCGCAACCCCAGAGTTGGCCATGACTGGACCTAATGATCAGGGGTCCCATTACCTTTAAGGAGTCTCAAAGTGGCTAACAATCTCCTTTCCCTTCCTCCCCCACAACAAACACTCTGGTGAGGTGAGTGAGGCTAAGACTTCAGAGAAGTGTGACTAGCCCAAGGTCACCCAGCAGCTGCATGTAGAGGAGCGGGGATGCGAACCTGGTTCACCAGATTACGAGTCTACAGCTCTTAACTACTACACCACACTGGAGAAATTGGTGTGTTGGAGTGTCAGACTATAGTCTGGAAGACGAGGGTTCGAATCCTCACTCAACCACTACACCATACTGTCTGATGGTGATGCTAAGTCAAAGTCCACATTTATGGCTTGTTTTCTCTTTGCCAGGCTCAGTCTGGCTCCTAAATGGAGTATGGAACAGGAGTAACTTACACCAACTTAACTTAAACTGGTTTCCTATACTCAGGATTGTTCTGTAAGTCTCTGTCTACCTCTGAGGCTGGAGACAAGAGGGGGGTGGATTTGAGAAGATGAAAGGATGCTAACGGTATGTATGCCCATCCCACTTTTGCCTCTGGTAAGTGGATTTTGCTGGGTTTGTTTGTACAAAAAGTGTAGTTAAGTCCAGTCAAAGGCGACTATGTGGTTGTGGCCCTCATTTCACTTTCAGGACGAGGGAGCTGACGTTTGTCCACAGACAGTTTTCTGGGTCATGTGGCCAGCAGGACTAAACTGCTACTGGTGTAACAGAACACCGTGACGGAAACCAGAGTGCACGGAAACACCGTCTACCTTCCCGCCGCAGTGGTACCTATTTATCTACTTGCGCCAGTGTGCTTTCAAACTGCTATGTTGGCAGGAGCGGGGACAGAGCGGTGGGAGCTCACCCCGTCCTGGGGATTAATAAAGAGTAAGCTTCCAGCTTTAGACTTGCCTGTTCCCCCTGCCCTGCCCACCCAATGCACAGAGGCTGGCAGAGTTGCCATGGAGTAGGCAGGGCCAGCAAGGGATGGCGATATGGCTATTTACGTTCCCTGCTGTGTGTGCTTTCACAACTCTTGACACTCACCGGAACTGCTGGGTCACGCCCGTCTTGCCCACGGGAGGCGTTTCGCTCAGGATGGGGGAGGTCGGGGAGGGCGGCCCCGATCCCACCGAACCGGGACGCAAGAACGAAGTGCTCTTCTTCGCCACCTGCTGCTTCTTGGCCTGAGCGAGCTGGCTCTCGAGGCTTCTGCGCCAAAAGGAGGAAAGCGAGAGATTCAGTACAAAACTCCCAAGGTTAAGGAAGGAGGGAGAAATGGCTGGAGTACGCCGGGCAATTGCTTCTGTCCTAGGAGTCCAACTCCCATCATTCCCAGCAAGTGCGAGCAGTTGTTGTGGATGATGGGATTTGGAGTCCAGGGTTGCGGGGGAAGACCAGCGCCATCCGTTCCAAGGAGTGGTGGCTCCCCAGGGTCTCAAGTGGAAAGACTTCTCTCATCATTTGTGACTTTAGCCTTTTAGCTCATAGCTGTCAACTTATAGATTTGAAAATAAGGGACCAGCAGCCTCGAAAATAAGGGAGCAGCAACCAAAATAAGGGATTTTCCGGGCACAGGTATGTTCGACTTCTGAGCCCCACCGAGCCAAAGGCAGAAAGCCCAGCCAGCAGCCAAACGCAGCCTCAAGCGGTGGTTCCCACAGTGCAGCAACCCGGCAAAGGGGATGCGGCAAGGAAAACCACCGTCACCTCTCCACTGGGAAGCGCTGAGCAAAGGCGAGTCCCCAGGCAACGCAGCCGATTTGATTGGCACAAGGCATGCAAGCTCCACCCCCCCGTCGTTCTTAAGACTCCTTATTGGGTGAGCAACGCAGCCAAGCAACACAGTTGGAGCCTCCCTCCTCCCTGGCCGGCAGGGAGGGAGGGAGAGGAGCTGCTTCCTTTGAAACCCGGGAAATTTAAGGGACATCATCCATAAGGGACAGCAGCGGGACACGGCGCTGGGATAAGGGAGTTTCCCGCCAAATAAGGGACGGTTGACAGCTATGCTTTTAGCTGAACACACCAAACCCAAGACTGCCAGCCTGCAGACCTTGGAGCGACGCCACTTTGCCCGCCAGCGAACAGAGCAAGCGATAACCCTCCCAGGCTCCCCATCGGGGAAGCAATCCTCAGCGACTTACTCCACGTCAATGAACTGGGGCGAAACCGGCTGGGACATCATGACAGGCATTGGCGGAGGAGGCTCCACGGGCTTGAACTGTGAGCTGCTCCCCGTTAAGTCGTGCGTGTACTGGACGACCGGCCCTTTGCTCCGGACGGCCCCTGGAGGGAGAGAGAGAGAGAAAGAGAGAAGGAAAAGTTTAGGGCAGGAGAGGAGCCTGGAGACAGAGGCGGGCAAGTCGATTTCACACAGCTGTGTCCCAAAATGTGGGTCCCTGTTGTTATATTCTTTTTTCTGGTTTGGTTGCAAATTGCTTCGGGGAAGGGATGCATGAATTTAACAAACTTAACCTTGCGTTATCTCCCCCTCCTCATTCCCAACAATGCGGGTCACGGGCAATTCTCAGAATGGCGCTTAGAAAGACAGGAGGCGGCTGGCTTTACCGACGTTGGGGCGAGTCCTCATTTGCCCTCCTTGCTTTTTCTCCAGGGTGGAAGCGGTGGAGGTCTTCATGCTGAACATCGGCTCCAGGCGGGTGGATCCCCGGTAGATCCATTCACAGCGCTTGTCGTCCTGGCCGTGCGGGGAGAGCAAAAAGGCACCGTGGCTCAGTTCCGTCAGGGAGGGTCAAAGGACTAATGCACACATACAAGTTTAGCACTCTTGGTCACACTGGGCTTCTGGTGCCGTACACCCTCCTGTCCTGCAGGGGGAGTGTGTCAACACACACATACACCAGACGTCCAGTGGTACAGCAGTAATCTTTTGGTCACACTGGACTTCCTGTGCTATGTACCCTCCGGACCTATAGGGGGAAGTATGTACACAAACACCCACCCCAGTACCCATCTCTTGGTCACATTGGGCTTCTGGTGTGTTACATTCTACTGTCCTACAGGGGGAGTGTGTCAACACAACCACCCCCCCCCCAGAAGTCCAGTGGTACAGCACTAATCTGTTGGTCACACTGGACTTCCTGTGCTATGTACCCTCCTGACTTGTAGGGGGAAGTATGTATGCAAACACCCGCCCCAGCACCCATCTCTTGGTCACACTGGGCTTCTGGTGCGCTACATCCTACTGTCCTGTAGGGGGAGCTTGTACACATACACACACACACACACACACACACACACACACACCAAAAGCCCGGCAGTTCAGCACTTGTCTCTTGCATTCGCTGCTGTTCACCCCCCTGTCCTGTAGGGGAGCAACGAATCTCACGTCCTGGGGAAGACGCGGAAAGGGCAGTGGACCCCACTTGTATTCCGACAGAGAGATAATCCAAAGCAGGCAAGGAAGGGTGAGCGATACCTTAGCAGATCCTACCAGGAAGAGGATTTTGACCAGGCTCCCATCCACTTCCTCCACGCGGGACTTCCACCAGGTCCCCTCCCACTCGGTTTTGATCAGCTGGCCGCTCTTGAGCAAGACCATTGGCCGGTTCGGGTACGCCGTGACGTACTCCTCGATGAAATCCCGGCACGAGATGTCTTCTATGTCCTCCCACGACTTCTTGACTGGTGGAAGGAAAACACACGGATTGCTTTTTTATTTTTTTAAGGAAGGAATTTAAAAAATGATTTTCCCCCGCATGGAACTCTTTTCAAAATACTTCTCTTGCCTTTCCAGCTTCATCATCCACACAAAGCAACTCATAAAGGGAGGCTCTTGCCTGGCACCATCACTGCATGTCTTTAGGCGCCAGGCAAAAAAACCTCCTTTTTCATCAGGCCTTTGGCTTTTAATTATCTATATAGCAAGGTTTCCCAAACCTGGTTCCCCAGATCTTTTTGTATCCCCTTATCCCTGACCAATGGTCCTGCAAGGAATGATGGGGGTTATACTTCAAAAAGAGCCAGATACCCTGATCTGTGGCCTTATTGGGTAGTTTGGATGATTTAATACCACACACACACACACACACACACACACGGTGGTACTTCGGTTTCCGAGCATCTCAGAAGCCGAATGTTTCGGTTTTCGAATGCCGAAAACCCAGAAATAAATGCTTCTGCTGCATGTTTTCCAATTTTCTCAACTGAAATTGCTGCCTGCCCTTTGTGCCTTGGTTGTCGAATGTTTCAGGAGCCAACCGTCTTCCAGAACAGATTATGTTCGACAACCGAGGTATCACTTTGTGTGTGTGTGTGTGTGTGTTTGTGTGTGTGTGTGTGTATATATCCTATTCAAATTGAAATGCTGCCCCTCAATGAGGCCAAACTAAGGTTCACAAAATGTTTAGGGGTATGCGTCCCCCCAGAAAAAAAGCACTGAATGGGGTGTGGGTGTATATATATGTATGTATGTATGTATGTATGTATGTATATGTATACTGTATGTATATGTGTGTGTGTATACAGTGGCACCTCGGGTTAAGTACTTAATTCGTTCCGGAGGCCCGTTCTTAACCTGAAACTGTTCTTAACCTGAAGCACCACTTTAGCTAATGGGGCCTCCTGCTGCTGCCACGCCACCGGAGCACAATTTCTGTTCTTATCCTGAAGCAAAGTTCTTAACCTGAAGCACTATTTCTAGGTTATCGGAGTCTGTAACCTGAAGCGTATGTAACCCAAGGTACCACTGTGTGTGTGTGTGTGTGTGTGTGTGTGTGTGTGTGTGTATAAAATAATGCTGGTTTTAGCGTACTGTATGTGCTTGCTTTTTTGCTGAAACAGTTGGAAGGCGCTTCGAGTTGCCTAGCAAACCTTAGGGATGCAAAGCTGCTACCACCTTTCCCTTACTGTAATGCTGCTGTTTCAGTTGATTGCCATCTCCCTCTACACACACAGTTTTTGTAAATAGAGAAAAGCCTCACACCCTCAGAAGGCAGAAGAGACACCCGTTTAGATAAATGAACAATTGGACTGAAACAAACAAACTCACGAGGCCTGCAGATCAGGTAGAGCTCTGGCTGGACGACGTAGGAGGCGTAACCATCATCGAAGAAGATGAGGAACCTGGGAGGGAGGAGGGAGGCAGCGCACAGTTAAACGGCAGGACTCAATCCCAAGGATTCTAGCAAAATCTCTTTCCTTTAATGCTTTAAAAAGTTGTCTTTATCCATTTTTCTCTTACTGGTCATTTCATTGTTTTATTCCTTTTTGCAAACCACTTCCAGGGATTTTGCTGTTGCTGCTGTTGTTTTTTTGGTTTACAGTCAAGTGATATATGCATTTTTGGAAAGAAATAAGTGTTAGGGGAACAGGGTGCTCGCAAATCCTTCTATACCGAAAAACCACACACCCATACTTCTATGCAAGTTAAGACAAACCCCCTGGGAGATCTACCCCTGGCAATCCAGAGTGAACTTCTGCCCACTTCACAAGGTTAGGGTGAGTGACAGGGGTCCCTATTTGCACATTAATGCCTAGCCCAACCCTAGCTTAGCTTCTCTCTCTGTTCCTTGCGGACTCTCCCTAGGCCCGATTCCTCTATTCGAGTAATTCTGCCTGCCTGGAAATGTGTCCTTGAACTCTGTGTTACTCGCTTCTCTGGATGCAGGCTAGAAGGTGTGTGAGTGTACAGTCACACCTTGGTTTTCGAACGCCTTGTGACTCAAACGTTTTGGCTCCCGAATGCTGCAAACCTGGAAGTGAGTGTTCCGGTTTGTGAACGTTCCTTGGAACCCGAATGTCCGACACAGCTTCCGATTGGCTGCAGGAAGCTTCCTGCAGCCAATCGGAAGCTGTGCCTTGGTTTTCGAACATTTTCAGAAGTCGAGCGGATTCCGTTCAAGAACCAAGGCACAACTGTATTATATATTTCATTTATTTCATAAATTTTTTTAGACTGCTTGACTTTAAAAATCTCAAAGTGGTTTACAAAAGAGATAAAGCAATAAAAATTTTCAGTAAGGAAAATTAACAGCAATCGTTTAAGACTGAAAACGGGTAAAACTTGCATCAAACTTTCTAAACATCAGGCCAGGCGTGTCTGAACAAACATGTTTTTAGCAGGCGCCGAAAAGGAGCACAAGGAAAGCGCCTGCCTGCTGTCAATAGGCAGGGAGTTCCAAAGTGTAGGAACTAGTCTACCGTGCAAAAAAGGTAAAATCGGACATACATTGCTCCACCCACTAATGAAAATCTACATTCCACCTGACTGTAATGAAACCTCAGAGCTGTTTTTTACGCAAAAATAAGGCAAAATAGGGGATTAAAAATCAACGATAAAAATTCAGTTAAAAGCAGGTCGCTGAAACATTCAACAGCAAACTTTTTTTAAAAAACATAACCCAGAACTTTTACGTGTCTGGAGAGGCTGGTCTGAACGAAGATGTTTTCTGTAGTTGCCTCTGGCCCCCACGAAACTGCCCAGAAAGGAATGTGGCCCTTGGGCTTCAAGGAAAAAGTTCTCCGCTGTTGCTAGCCTGCCTCCCGCTTTGGTCCTGCTTCTCTAAATGAATATATCGGAGGCAACGATGCGCATTCATGTGTTAACTGGCCGGGAAAGAACTGCAATGGTTTCTTGACAAGAAAAAGGAAAAGGTCACCCCTCTGACCCGCCCAGACCTCATCTTGTTCTTGACGTTGGGCGTCTCGGCCACGATCCCGGCGTACAGCCACATCTGGTTGCCGTCCTTGTACTTAGCCACCACCCGGCTCCCAACATGGAGCTTGTCGGCAGAAGGATGGTAGTCGTAGGCGATGTGGTTCCCCGAGAGAAGGCTCTTCCCTTTGTTGTCGAACTTCACCTTGTATTTCTTCCCAGGGCCTGGGAGAGGGCGAAAGGGGAGGGGCGGTGGCTGAAAAATGGGGCGACCCTGGCTCACAACTTTACCATACAATACCTTTATTGTCATTGTCCCATACAGAACAATGAAATTGAAAAAACAACATAAGACATTCAAAACCCCCTAAAAACTCTGAAACCCCATTTTAAAATACAATATACTCCGATAGAGACTCCTTATACTGCGTTTAAAACCAAAATCGCATTTGAACAGAAACTGTTTCTCAGGTGGCTAGTCCTAGTCTTTATAACCCTGTACCTTCTTCCAGAAGGCAGAAGCTGAAAGAGATCATTTCTGGGGTGCGCACTATCCTGCGCTATCTCTGCAGCTTTCTTATGGCACCTGGAAGCATAGATTTGATCTAAGGTGGGAAGAGTGCACGCAATTATTCTCTCTGCAGTCTTTACAACCCTGGACAGCATTGTTTTTCCCCTGACCGTGCAGCTCCCAACTTTTTTTTCATTCCAGCCGGTCATTACAAATAGGGGTCAATTTTTAACCTAAGCTTTTTTTGGGGGGGGGGGGAGAGTATTAGAAGTGATGTGGCAGTTATCAGGGGGCGAGGATCCTTTGCTATTCAAGTAGGTAGACCCCCAGATGGCTCTCTTCCCCTCCCCAAACCCTTCCCTTCTTTCCTTATTTCAAAAAAAATACACACAGCGCTCGGTTGTTTAAAAATGCAACGTCAAAGCTGTTTACAAAAACAGATGGTATGGGATTAGCAGTAAGAAAAGTTAACAGCGATAATTTAAGACTTCCAAAAAGACTAAAAACAGATTAAAACGTGCACATCAGATTTCTAAACTTCTGGGTGGGCTTGTCTAAACAAGGATGCTTGCTGAAGAGAGTAGATAAAAAGGTAAAGGTAAAGGGACCCCTGACCATTAGGTCCATTCGTGGCCGACTCTGGGGTTGCGGCGCTCATCTCGCTTTACTGGCTGAGGGAGCCGGCGTACAGCTTCCGGGTCATGTGGCCAGCATGACTAAGCCGCTTCTGGCAAACCAGAGCAGCGCACGGAAACGCCGTTTACCTTCCCGCTGGAGTGGTACCTATTTATCTACTTGCACTTTGAGGTGCTTTCGAACTGCTAGGTTGGCAGGAGCAATGGGACCGAGCAACGGGAGCTCACCCCGTCGTGGGGATTCGAACCGCCGACCTTCTGATCGGCAAGTCCTAGGCTCTGTGGTTTAACCCACAGCGCCACCCGTGTCCCTTAAGAGAGTAGATAGAAAGCACCAAAAGGCTGGGAGTTCTGAAGCATAGTTGCTGCCGCCCTAAAAAGATCGAGATGTTACAATTGCAGAATGGGCATTATGTGGTATCCGTAGCAGCGCCTGTTCTGCCAATCCTGACAGCCAATCCTGACAGCTGGGCAGAGCCACCCACCTGTCAATCATCTGGCTTTTTTTTTTTTTTTGCCACCTCAATGGTTTTCAGAACACCCTCTCCAAACGCTGTTTCGCCCTGTGTTTTGAAGAGAGAGGAGTTTCTGCAGATCCGACAGTCAGCTGATCAGCAGTGCCCCCAAACACCGTCTCAGGCAAGCCTCACCAACACCTGCCCGCCTCACCTGTGGTTACCGTATTCTTCGCTCTGTAGGACGCACCCGACCGTAGGAGGCACCTTGTTTTAGAGGGGGGGAACAAGAAAAAAAAAGTCTCCCCCTCTCTGCTCAGTGCCCCTTCAGCGAAGCGGCAGGAGAAACGGAGCCCCTTCCATTTCTCCTCCTGCTTCGCTGAAGGGGCGCTGCGCAGCTCTCCCTCCCAGCTAAAGACAGGAGAGTCTTGCTCTCCCAGCTTCAGCCAAAGGAACCCGAGCACTCCAGGTGGCTATCGCTGAAGCCAAGGAGCCTGCATTCGCTCCATAGGACGCACAAACATTTCCCCTTAATTTTTAGAGGGGAAAAAGTGCATCCTATAGAGCGAAAAATACGGTATATATTCCAGCTGAGACCAGGCAGGCCCACTCTCCCTGTTGAACTTTCGGTGCCTGCTGAAGACCTTCCTAATATATCCCAGGAAACATTTTAACTGAATTCTGGTGTTACCGATTTCTGTTTCTGCAGCGCATCCTCGCACATCGCTTAGTGGCGAGTGCACATGAGAGGCAAGCTCTAAGTAAATAAAACAGTACAATCCTTTGGGCAGCAGGCTGCCACACTCACCCACAGTCTGGATGGCAATCAGGGTGCCCTTGTGCCAGGTCTTTGTCCTCTTCTTCCCCAGGACGCGGTCTCCGATGGACAGGTCTCCATCATGGGTGAGCTCGCAGCCAGGACTCACCTGCTGGGATCCTGCAACAGGCAGAGGGGGGAGGATACTTGAGAACCGTTTCCTTTAGACCCTCGTGCTCCAGATCCGTCACTGCTGTCATTATGGGATGCTCTGCCACGCGACCTGGAGGTCTGCTCTGCGACGGTGTGGATCAGGGTCAAAAAGCCTCTGGATCTAGTGGTACCTTGGAAGTCGAGCGGAATCTGTTCTGGAAGTCCCTTCGACTTCCAAAACGTTCAGAAACCAAAGAGCGGCTTCCAATTGGCTGCAGGAAGCTCCTGCAGCCTATCAGAAGCTGTGTCGGACATTCGGGTTCCAAAGAACGTTCGCAAACCGGAACACTCACTTCCAGGTTTGCAGCGTTCAGGAGCCAAAACGTTCGACTCACAAGGAGTTCAGGTTCCAAGGTACGACTGTATTTGCAATTTTGCAGGTCCTCACCCAGAAGCATCTCACTCATGCTCACAGAACTGCCGACAGAAGACTAGGGAAGTTTAAGGGATTGCTTCTTCATTCACCCCAAAATTATTATGTCTACCCTTGTCTCTGCAGCTATCCCTCTGAAATATCTCAGGCTTCAGTGCTTTCTGGAGGGATGACCTTGCTGGCCAAAGATAAGAAAGTTGAAGACAGATTGCAAGAGAGAGAGAGAGAAGTTACTGCCAGGAACTTGACAATAAACTGCTTGAGCATTTCTGGTTGTACCCCATTATTGTTTACTAAAAAAAATGCTGCTGTTTTATACCCAGATTGGCAGTTCTTCTATGCAACATTCCTCGTGAATTTGGATTCATGTCACCAACCGTAAGCAGAGCTGTATTATATTATGTGGTTTTGTATCTTGATTTTATTCTGTGAACCGCCCTGAGACCCCCCGGGTATAGGGCGGTATATAAATTCAATAAATATTAATATTAATAACAATAACCCTGCAGCCTATGAAGTGCCCCAGACTGAGGAGGCCTCCCCGCCCCCCAAAAAGCCAAATCAGGATCTGAATCAAATCTTCTGGCCAGTACCGTATTTTTTGCCCTATAGGGCGCATCGGCCCACAGGGTGCACCTAGTTTTTTTTTGGGGGGGGGGAATAAAGGAAAATTATTCCCCCCCCCCCGGTGCAGGGCTGGGGCGGGGGAAGCCCGAGTTTCCCCCGACCCCAGCCCCCAGAAGAGGCTGCTATCCTCAAGCCTTGGGAGCCTGGCGGGAAGTCCAGCCGGTCTCCCCAGGCTTGCGGATATCTGCCCGAAGCCTGGAGAGCGAGAGGGGTCGGTGCGCACCTACGCCTCTCACTCTCCAGGCTTCAGCGAAAGCCTGCATTCGCCCCATAGGACGCACACACATTTCCCCTTCATTTTTGGAGGGGGAAAAGTGCGTCCTATAGGGTGAAAAATACGGTATATGCCATGGATGCAAACCAATCACAAGGTTCCCTTTAGCCACACACACACACACTGGCAAGTGGACTCCAGAGGACTGACCACCCCAGTGTACACAGATAAAAATATAGCCCTGAAAAATGTTAGCAGGAAGGCTGCAAGGCTGAAGCCAGCTCACATATTGGACCACTGATATTTTTTCGCGCACAACTACCCCTGTAGGAATCCAGGCCGTCCTTTTTGTTCACGGCGTCCATGAATTTCTGAACATCCTGCGCAGACTTCCTCATGGCAGCCATGGCTTCCCGAAGCTGCAGACAGAAGGGACAGGCATCTCTTAATTACCTCCTTTTAAAAATTTTCCCGGGAGAACAAAACAAGCACAGGACTCGAACCCGGAACACCAAGAGGTGAGCTTCTCTCGGCCCGCCATGCCATCTGGATGGTTGGCCATAGAGGGAGAACAGGAGGGCCCTTTTTGGACTAGCAGAGCTGAGGCGGGTGGTGCTCTTGGGAGTCATAGAAACATGGAATTGTGGAGCTGGAAGGGGAGCCAGAGATTCATCTAGTCCAGAGCTTTCCAAACTGTGTGTCGCGACACGTTAAGTGTGTCGGCTGCAGTGTGCATGCGTGTCACACGAACGCTCCCTGCACTTCTCCTGGGGCTGGAAAGCCTCGGTTTAACCTCCAGTTTGCTAGTAAAACTGAATCACTGTGTCACGAAAATGCAAAACTGAATTACCGTATTTTTCGCTCTATAAGACTCACTTTTCCCCTCCTAAAAAGTAAGGGGAAATGTGTGTGCGTCTTATGGAGCGAATGCAGGCTGCGCAGCTATCACAGAAGCCAGAACGGCAAGAGGGATTGCTGCTTTCACTGCGCAGCAATCCCTCTTGCTGTTCTGGCTTCTGAGTTTCAGAATATTTTTTTTCTTGTTTTCCTCCTCCAAAAACTAGGTGTGTCTTGTGGTCTGGTGCGTCTTATAGAGCGAAAAATACGGTGCCGTGTCTCAAAAGGGTGCAAACCTGAATTACTGTGTCACAGAATGACGCATGTCCAAAAAGTGTGCCACCAACTTGAAAAGTGTGGAAAGCTCTGATCTAGTCCAACCCCTTGCGATGCAGGAATACACAGCTGTCTCCTACAAGGACCCAACCCGCAACCTTGGCATTATCAGCATCCTGCTCTAATCAACTGAGCCAGCAATGCCCTTGAAATGTGGCATAGTTACAGACATAGCTTGCTGCTCATGTTCAAGGTGACCCCCTTCCCCTGGCAAGTTCCCTACCCACCCAGCTAATTTTCCCTGCTCCCAGGCAGCAAATGGAAAAGCACCCAGTGGCAAGGAGTGAAAGCTGGTGGAAATCAGCACAGTAAGGTTCAACCAGTCATCAGACCCAGACACCTCCCCCTTGAACAAAGGGGGGCTGAAACCTTCAGTTCCCAGGATTGGGGCCCCAGGCCCTGAGGGCACCTGCTGAAGCGGGGCAGGATGCAGGAAAACATTTATCTATAAGATCTTGACGCTCAAGTGATTTCCCACCACCCAAAAAACTCACCAACTTCTGATCCTTCGCCATTTTGTTACTTCCATCTGCTGTAATTAAAAAAAAGTTTAATGTAAAAAAAACCCCTTACTTCTAGGAAGTATCTATAAGCCTGCCACCCGTTTCAGATGAGTTATAATTAATTACAGGGTTAAGAACTTAATTCGTTCCGGAGGTCCGTTCTTAACCTGAAACTGTTCTTAACCTGAGGTACCACTTTAGCTAATGGGGCCTCCCACTGCCACCGCTCGGTTTCTGTTCTCATCCTGAAGCAAAGTTCTTAACCCGAGGTACTATTTATGGGTTAGCGGAGTTTGTAACCTGAAGTGTCTGTAACCCGAGATACCACTGTATTGTGTGTGAGGGGGAATACGCACCCGATTTTTCTGTATACATCCTCTACCCTCCCCATTCCATTTTCCTTTAGTGCTGTGTTATTTACACTGTAAGCCTTGGGGCAGAGGATGTCTTTTTACCAATTGCTGCAAGCTGCTCTGGGAGCCTTTTCCAGCTGAATAGTGCACTAAAAATGCTTTGTTTATCATGCATATGGTGTTGGCTTCCATCGGTCTCAAGAGACAGTGGCGTGTACCTCTGTGGGTGAAGTCAAACCACTGCATTAGCAGCACCTAAGCCCCGGGGCGCAAGCCTGGGCAACGTCTCTGGAGGTCCTGGGCTGCTCAGACGACAAGCCCCCCACTCCTCAGCCTCACTGATGCGGTCCAAAAGAAAGGAAAGCAATACGTTTGGCACCAGCTTGGCTGCAGGAGTTGCCAGGAGGAGGCATACAAGGCGCCATCCTACCATCTCTGGATTTGTGTAGGGTTTACACCTTAGTCTATTCTTCTCCCAAAGATATCCCGCAAGACAGTGGAGGTTTAGGATCAGAGTTTTCCATCTCCTAGATGGGCTACCTTCCCAGGTCGGCGAGCCCCACCTGCCCCTCACTTCCCTATATGCATATAAGGCATCAGAGGACATCTCAGAGCCTCATGAACCTTGGGTCCTCCAGATGCTGCCAAACTACAACTCCCATCATCCTTAGCCTTCCAAGCATAGCCAGGGCTAATGAGAGTCAGGAGTTCAGCAACAGCTGGAGGACCAAAGATCCTCCACACCTGGTCTTTCTTGCTTGACTCCACCGGGCGCCTAACCTGAATCGACGCTCATGACGTCGTCGTCGTCGTCCTCATCAGGGATCTCAATCACTTCCATGGGCTTGGACGCAGCATCCTCTTCCTCCGAGTCAGTCTCCAGGTACTCCAGGCCCAGGTTGGCATATATGTCCTTGACTAGAACTTCACATTCACCCACAGCCCTGTTGGGGGAGCAAGCAGAGAGAGAGAGAGAGAGAGAGAGAGAGAGAGAGGAAGAAGAATTGGATTGGATATCCCGTTTTATCACTACCCTAAGGAGTCTCAAAGCGGCTAACATTCTCCTTCCTCCCCCACAACAAACACTCTGTGAGGTGAGTGGGGCTGAGAGACTTCAAAGAAGTGTGACTGGCCCAAGGTCACCCAGCAGCTGCATGTGGAGGAGTGGAACCCGGTTCACCAGATTACGAGTCTACTGCTCTTAACCACTACACTACACTGGCTCTGTACCTTTACCTTTACCTTTACCTTTAAGGAGTCTCAAAGCGGCTAACATTCTCCTTCCCCTTCCTCCCCCACAACAAACCCTCTGTGAGGTAAGTGGGGCTAGGAGACTTCAAAGAAGTGCGACTAGCCCAGGTCACCCAGCAGCTGTATGTGGAGGAGCAGAGATGCGAACCCGGTTCACCAGATTACAAATTCACTGCTCTTAACCACTACACCACATGCATTTATACACATGTGCACTCAGGTATCTGCCCTCCAACTAAGATATCTCACATCTTCCAAACCCAAGGAAGAAGAGAAGAAAAAGAAGAAGAGTTTGGATTTATATCCCACTTTATCACTACCCAAAGGAGTCTCAAAGCGGCCAACATTCTCCTTTCCCTTCCTCCCCCACAACAAACACTCTGTGAGGTGAGTGGGGCTGAGAGACTTCAAGAAGTGTGACTAGCCCAAGGTCACCCAGCAGCTGCAGGTGGAGGAGTGGAGACGCGAACCCAGTTCACCAGATTACGAGTCTACTGCTCTTAACCACTACACCACACCGGAGAAATTGGTGTGTTGGAGTATCAGACTATAGTTTGGAAGACGAGGGTTCGAATCCTCACTCAGCCATGAAGCTCACTGGGTGTGATCGGGGGGGGGGGTCACTGCCTCTCAGCCCAACCTACCTTACAGGATACATGATAAAGCTATTTTTAGCCATCTCACCCCTTGCTTTTTCCTGTAAGACCAATTCTAGCACGTGCTAGAAATGTGCTAGGAGGAAGCTACGCTTGGCAAATCCACACCATGATCAGCTCCTGCCCGGAAACCAATGTCCCCACTGTGGAAGGATGTGTGGATCCAGAATTGGCCTCCACAGTCACTTACGGACTCACGGTTAAAACCGAGTTAATGGAAGACAATCTTACTCGGCTATGAGGGATCGCCAAAGAAGAAGACGACCAACTGCAGTCGTTAACAGTCGTCAACAGGTTTACCACACCTATCAGCCAATCACCCATTCCCACCACCCTTCTGAGTAATACCCCTCCCCACGCTCTCACTATATATAAGGGTCTGGTGACTTCTTTTTCAGTGTATCTGAAGAAGTGTGCATGCACACAAAATCTCATACCAATAACAAACTTAGTTGGTCTCTAAGGTGCTACTGGAAGGTATTTTTAAATTTTGTTTCGACTATGGCAGACCAACATGGCTACCTACCTGTAACTACCTCACAGGGTTGCTGAGGGGATTAAATGAGATGGGGGAAAACTATGTACTCCACCTCAAGGTGAGATATAAATTCAATAAACAAACAAATAAGCTATTACGGGAGAACCAGCTTGTCAAGGAAACACAGAACCTTCTCTCACAAATGTTTTAGGTTTGTGGAGGTTTTCTGACCCTCTACTTTACTCCAAACCAAGATGCCCTCAAGGTGGCCTGCCACACACTTAAAAGTAACACTCCAACTATGATCAAAAAGGCACCACAGAATCATAGCGGTGGAAGGGACCTGGGGATCGTCTGATCCAAAACCCTGCAATACAGGAATATGCTGCTGTCCATTATGGAGATCAGGCCTGCAACCTTGGCGTTATCAGCCCCATGCTCCAGCCAAATGAGCTAATGAGCATCTAACAAAACAACACCCTTGCCTGAAACCTAAGTTAAGAAAACATTGGCAACAGAGCAAAATAACAATTATTATTATTATTATTATTATTATTATTATTATTATTATTTATTATTTATACCCCGCCCATCTGGCTGGGCTTCTCCAGCCACTCTGGGCGGCTTCCAAAAAAATATTACAATACTGTAATACATCAAACATTAAAAGCTTCCCTAAACAAGGCTGCCTTCAGATGTCTTCTAAAAGTCTGGTAGTTGTTTTTCTCTTTGACATCTGGTGGGAGGGCGTTCCACAGGACAGGCGCCACTACCGAGAAGGCCCTCTGCCTGGTTCCTTGTAACTTGGCTTCTCGCAGTGAGGGAACCGCCAGAAGGCCCTCGGCGCTGGACCTCAGTGTCCAGGCAGAATGATGGGGGTGAAGACGCTCCTTCAGGTCTACTGGACCGAGGCCGTTTAGGGCTTTCAAGGTGAACACCAACACTTTGAATTGTGCTCGGAAACGTACTGGGAGCCAATGTAGGTCTTTCAAGACCGGTGTTATGTGGTCTCGGCAGCCGTCACCAGTCTAGCTGCCGCATTCTGGATTAGTTGTAGTTTCCGGGTCACCTTCAAGGGTAGCCCCACATAGAGCGCATTGCAGTAGTTCAAGCGGGAGATAACCAGAGCAAGCGCCACTCTGGCGAGACAGTCTGCGGGCAGATACTGCGGGCAGCCTACGTACCAGATGGAACTGATAAACAGCTGCCCTGGATACAGGGCACAATAGGAAACAAAAACTCAAGAAAACGATGAGCATAAAATGGGGGGAGAAAATGGGACTCCAGCTCCCCTCAGCATGGCCAAAAGTCAGGAATGCTGGGAGCTGCAACTGAGCAACATCTGGAGGGCCAGAGGTTAGCCCCTCCTGCTTCAGAGACTGCCCTGCACAGGAGGGTCAAGTATTCGCCGGCAGAAGCTTTACACAGGAAATGCAAACATTTTGTAGCAATCGAACCAAACCTAAAATGGGGGGACGCTTTCACGCCTCCACACCCCGGCTTGCAACTTACTTCACAGCGTTGTCCAGGAGAATGTCCACACGGGCCACTTCATCCTCCTTCTGCTTCACGGTCTCCGCCACGCCCTCCAGCTGCTTCTTCCGCTGCGCGATGCGCTCCGACTTCTCCAGCTCCTCGTCGATCAGCTGCTTGAGATCCTCCAGGGAGATCCCGAGCTCCTCCAACACCTCTCGCTGCAGCTCCATCTCTGGGGACTCTGCCATCATGGCAGAACCTGAGGTTGTTCAAAAGAAGGAAGCGTTCAGACGTGGGCACCCAAAACATTGTTCAGCCCTTCCCCTCCTCTTCCCTACATTGTTCCCAGAAGCATTCAGTTTAAAACACTGCCAACCATCTGAAGAGAAAAGCATGTATGTTTATATTTAATAAACTCATATAGGTTGCTTCTCGGGCAAATGGTGCCTCCTGAAGGCGTTTATGAACTATAAACCAGCCATACACAATGAAACCAGGCCAAATGGAATCTCATTGACTTATTTCGAACGGTATGTAAAGCCATCACAAACCAAACTACTGTAACTCAACCTGCTGGCATCAGGCTATGTGAAGCTTCTGTGTGTTGTATCTCCTCTCCTGACCCAATCAGGCAGTGAGAATGTCAGAAGAGCCAGGCTGCTGGACCAGGACAAAACCCCAGCAAGTCCAGCATCCTATTCGCACAGCAGCCAACTTACCGTATTTTTCGCTCTATAAGACGCACCAGGCCACAAGACACACCTAGTTTTTGGAGGAGGAAAACAAGAAAAAAAATATTCTGAATCTCAGAAGCCAGAACAGCAAGAGGGATCGCTGCGCAGTGAAAGCAGTGATCCCTCTTGCTCTTCTGGCTTCTGGGATAGCTGCGCAGCCTGTATTCGCTCCATAAGACGCACACACATTTCCCCTTACTTTTTAGGAGGGAAAAAGTGAGACTTATAGAGCAAAAAATACGGTAATTCCTCTGGGAACCCAGCAAGCAGAGCCTTAGGACAAGAACACTCTCCCCACTTGCAATTCCCAACCACTGGTATTCAGAAGCATACTGCCTGCGACAATGGAGTGAAGCACAGCCGCTGTAGCTAGTAGCTACGGATAACCTTATTCGGCATGAATTTGTCCCATTCACTTTTCAAGCCGTCCAAGCTGGCAGTCATCACTACTTGTGTGCTTCTTCACGGTTGGGGAAGAAAATCGCTTTCCATAGCATTCTCCATTGTCTGTTTAACATAGCTTTAACATATTTATTTATTTATACCTGAAGGAGCATCTCCACCCCCATCGTTCAGCCCGGACACTGAGGTCCAGCACCGAGGGCCTTCTGGCGGTTCCCTCACTGCGAGAAGCGAACTTACAGGGAACCAGGCAGAGGGCCTTCTCGGTGGTGGCACCCGCCCTGTGGAACACCCTCCCACCAGATGTCAAAGAGAAAAACAACTAGCAGACTTTTAGAAGACATCTGAAGGCAGCCCTGTTTAGGGAAGCTTTTAATGTTTAACAGACCATTGTATTTTAATATTTTGTTGGAAGCCTCACAGAGTGGCTGGGGAAACCCAGCCAGATGGGCAGGGTATAAATAATAAATTATTATTACAGTGGTACCTCGGGTTAAGGACTTAATTCGTTCTGGAGATCTGTTCTTAACCTGAAACTGTTCTTAACGTGAAGCACCACTTTAGCTAATGGGGCCTCCCGCTGCGGCTGCGCCGCCACAGCACGATTTCTGTTCTCATCCTGAAGCAAAGTTCTTAACCCGAGGTAATATTTCTGGGTTAGCGGAGTTTGTACGCTAAAGCGTATGTAACCTGAAGCGTATGTAACCCAAGGTACCACTGTAGTATTATTATTATTATTACCTCTTGTGGAATCAAATTCCATAGTTTCTCTTTGTGAAAAAGTCATTTCTTTTCACACGAGATAATAATTCCCACCAACTTGGATGGATTTAAAAAAAGAGGACTGGGCAAATTTGTGGAGGAAGAGAGGTCTATCAATGGCTACTAGCCATGACGGCTGTGCTCTCCCACCAGTCAGAGGCAGAAATGCTTCTGAATACAATTTGCAGGAAACCACTGAAGAGGAAACGGGCTTCCTGGTTTCCCGCAGGCATCTGGTTGGCCACTGTGAGAACAGGATGCTGGACTAGATGGGTCAAAGGCCTTCTTATGTTCCCAAATAACTGAAGTTTAAAACCAGAAAATATTTTAAACAATTACCTATATAAAACGCTTATCCCGGAAAATATTAATGACATTAATAGACCCATGTATCCCTCAAACATGGAGGGACGCGGGTGGCGCTGTGGGTTAAACCACAGAGCCTAGGGCTCGCCGATCAGAAGGTTGGCGGTTCGAATCCCCACGACGGGGTGAGCTCCCGTTGCTCGGTCCCATTGCTCCTGCCAACCTAGTAGATCGAAAGCACGTCAAAGTGCAAGTAGATAAATAGGTACCACTCCGGCGGGAAGGTAAACGGCGTTTCCGTGCGCTGCTCTGGTTCGCCAGAAGCGGCTTAGTCATGCTGGCCACATGACCCGGAAGCTGCACACCGGCTCCCTCGGCCAATAAAGCGAGATGAGTGCCGCAACCCCAGAGTCGGTCATGACTGGACCTAATGGTCAGGGGTCCCTTTACCTTTACCTATCCCTCAAACACAGCCCCCTGTTCTCTTTAGGGGATCACATCCCTTTGGAACAGCTCACACACTTGTCCCCCCCACTAAGGGATCCAAGTATTCTCCACATTCAAGCTCCATGTCTCTTCCAGCTATTCACATTCTGATGTAGGAAGCTTTCCTACCTGGGAAGTTCCTCTGCTCTAAGAGTATCAAAATTAAAAGACATGAAATTAAAAGTCACAAAATTAAAAGACGCCTGCTTCTTGGGAGAAAAGCAATGACAAACCTAGACAGCATCTTAAAAAGCAGAGACATCACCTTGCCGACAAAGGCCTGTATAGTTCAAGCTATGGTTTTCCCAGTAGTGAGAGCTGGACCATCAAGAAGGCTGATCGCCGAAGAATTGATGCTTTTGAATTCTGGTGCTGGAGGAGACTCTTGAGAGTCCCATGAACTGCAAGAAGATCCAACCTCTCCATTCTGAAGGAAATCAGCCCTGAGTGCTCACTGGAAGGACAGATCCTGAAGCTGAGGCTCCAAGACTTTGGCCACCTCATGAGAAGAGAAGACTCCCTGGAAAAGACCCTGATGTTGGGAAAGATGGAGGGCGCAAGGAGAAGGGGACAACAGAGGACGAGATGGTTGGACAGTGTTCTCAAAGCTACCAGCATGAGTTTGACCAAACTGCGGGAGGCAGTGGAAGACAGGAGTGCCTGGCGTGCTCTGATCCAGGGGGTCACGAAGAGTCGGACACAACTAAATAACTAAACAACAACAACAAGAGTAATGGTCCCCTGGGCTAGCCCTTTCCTCCCTCACCACCAATTCCACCTACTCTTAACCCCCACATGCCATTTAGCCCTAAACAGATGCAACCACCTTGCCCCAGCAATACACCCTCTAAGAAAGATGCACAATCCCTCTCTCACTCAGCCGCCCTCTTTCGCACACAAACACCCCAGTACCCATGCCTCCGAAAGAGACACCCGCTCCCACCCAGTGGTCCACCATCCCTTCTCAAATCCGGCCTCTCTCTAAACCCCTTTGGCTTTTGATGAAGAAGAAGAAGAAGAAGAAGAGTTTGGATTTGATATCCCGCTTTATCACTACCCGAAGGAGTCTCAAAGCGGCTAACATTCTCCTTTCCCTTCCTCCCCCACAACAAACACTCTGTGAGGTGAGTGGGGCTGAGAGACTTCAGAGAAGTGTGACTGGCCCAAGGTCACCCAGCAGCTGCATTTGGAGGAGCGGAGACGCGAACCCAGTTCACCAGATTACGAGTCTACTGCTCTTAACCACTACACCACGCTGGCTCTTTATGATAGCATGCCAACGTCTTTCCCCAACAACCTGCACCTCTAACAGAAGGGCGCCCCCCCAAGTCAAGCCCTCTCCACAATTTGTAGCCCCCCCCAAACCCCCAAGTTCAGTCTGTCCCACTCACTTTTGAAGGCCTGCACCAGTCTCACCATTCAAGACCCCCACCCCCAAATTCACCCCCAATCTGCAGCCCCCACCCCAAATCCTGCCCCCTACCAACCTTTGAAGGCCTGCACCAGTCTCACCATTCAAGACCCCCCACCCCCACAATTCACCCCCAATCTGCAGCCCCCACCCCAAATCCTGCCCCCTACCCACCTTTGAAGGCCTGCACCAGTCTCACCATTCAAGACCCCCACCCCCAAATTCACCCCTCAATCTGCAGCCCCCACCCCAAATCCAGCCCCCTGCCCACCTTTGAAGGCCTGCACCAGTCTCACCATTCAAGACCCCCACCCCCAAATTCACCCCCCAATCTGCAGCACCCACCCCAAATCCTGCCCCCTACCAACCTTTGAAGGCCTGCACCAGTCTCACCATTCAAGACCCCCACCCCCAAATTCACCCCCCAATCTGCAGCACCCACCCCAAATCCTGCCTGCTACCAACCTTTGAAGGCCTGCACCAGTCTCACCATTCAAGACCCCCCACCCCCACAATTCACCCCCCCCAAATCTGCAGCCCCCACCCCAAATCCTGCCCCCTACCCACCTTTGAAGGCTTGCACCAGTCTTCACATTCAGGGCCCCCCAATTCTGCTCCCCCAATTCAGCCCCTTCCAACTCACTCCCCCCCAATAATAAAGTCCCTCCCCTTGCCTGACAGACAGGCCCCTCCCCCTTTCTACCCCCCCTTCCCAAAGCTCCAGCCCCCCCATACCTACCTCTCCCCCTCCCCCCCTCCGTGGGGCCAAAGAAAAGGGGGGAATTATTTTCCCTGGAACCAACTCAGCCTCTAGGAGAGGGCACTTTAGGAAGGACCGGAAGCCCGCTCAACGTGCTTCCGGGGGCGGGGCCACTTCGCACAGCCCGAGGCTATTTCTTTTAGGCCACACCCACCGAGCGGCCGACGAGCAGCTGTGCGCATGCGTCGCTGGAAGGCGGTTGCGGGGAGGAGATCGCGAGGAAGCGGCTGGGAAGCTTCTCGCGACTACGCATGCGCCTCAGGAAAGAGGCCCCGTCGCGGTTTGGCCTCAGCGCGCATGCGCGGCGCAGGAGGAAGACGGTTTCGGATTCTCAATTGGGAAGCAGGAGGCGGAAATGCGCGCGCGCCGTAGGGTTGTATTTCTTTTTTCTTTTAAAGGGCCTGTGGCCTATTTTTCCCACTTCAACTCTTAATTGGGATTTGTGCAACTTTTATTTAAAAAATAAAATCCATCGACCCAATCCCGTTATGATGATGATGATTATTTAAGCGCCCCCCCCCTTCTTTTCTCCAGGTATCTCAAGATGCAAAAATTGAACAGGAAAACATAAATGATTCGAGAGTCAAGAAGTGTGACTTTTTAGGTAGGAATTTAATTTAATTTTAACATAATCAGGCTTGTTTTCGGTGGGTGGGTGAGGTAGATATGAATATACATGCGAGCAGTTTCACACCAAGAGGGAAGCTGTAAATCTGCGGGTGAAGGGCGGTATACAAATTGAATGAATGAATGAATGAATGAATGAAAACCCTTCATGACCAGCAGTCAAAATAATAATTTTCTTCCAAGAGAACCAATAAATGTCCGCTGAAGCTCGCCATTCATTCTGCTACACTTTTCACAGCATGAAAGTAGCTTTTCTTACAGCACAAGGCACAGCAAGTTTACTCCAAAGGAAACAAGCATCGTTTCACTTTCCAAGGGTCGTGGGAACTGCCGTGAGGGGCTGCCTTGGATAACATCAGGGCACTTTTACAGCACAGTGTCGGAGGTCTTGAACTCTGCGCTCGGCATGGATTTGTATCTCAGCCTTCAACCTGGCGCCCTCGAGGTGTTTTGTACTACAACTCCCATCAGCCCACCCAGATAGCGTGGCTGTTTTGAACCACAACTCCCAGGAAACAGGGCTGTGCTGGGGGGTGTCTGGCTTGCTATAAGGCAGCATTCCGTGTTCCCATTAAATCAGCCCTTTATTCAGAATCATGAGGACTGGAATCTTCATTTATATTTCAGGAACCGTCACTCCAGGTAGAGCACTTGCTTGGCAAGCAGAAGGTCCCAAAGAATCTAGGAATCTAGATAGACTGCCTCTGGACCTGGAGGTTCCCCCGAAGAACATAAGAAGAGCTGAATATTGTTCTCATATTGGCCAACCAGATGCCTGTGGCAAACTCACAAACAGGACCTGAGCATAACAGCACCCTTTCCCCTGTAGTTTCCAGCAACTGGGACTTGTGGCTCATAGCCATTGATAACCTTACCATTCATGAATTTGCCCAGTCTCACCAGGTTGGCAAAGGCTACCATATGCTCTCACCACCATCCTCAAAAGGACCGAAACCGTTTCCAAACATTTCAATGAGACTTTAAAGTGGAAATCTTCCTCCAAGGCTGCATGCCTATCAAAACTATTTTTCAACTGTTTATACGTTTAGAATAGTTTTTTTAAATAGTTTTACAACACAACGGCTTTTAATTGTTTTCATATCCATGAAAGTGGAACTGTTTTATTCCCTACAGATTCTTGGAGGACAGTCCTGGAGTGGCTCTTCCTCTCTTGCAAGTAGGTTTTACGATTGTACAATGGTACCTCGGGTTATGAACTTAATTCATTCCGGAGGTCCGTTCTTAACCCGAAACTGTTCTTAACCTGAGGTACCAGTTTAGCTAATGGGGGCTCCTGCTGCTGCCGCCGCCGCGCGATTTTTGTTCTCAACCTGAGGTACTACTTCCAGGTTAGCAGAGTCTGTAACCCGAAGTATTTGTAACCTGAACTGTTTGTAACCTGAGGTACCACTGTATACTGTTTTACAATTGTATACAGTGGTACTTCAGGTTACGTACGCTTCAGGTTACAGACTTCGCTAACCCAGAAATAGTGCTTCAGGTTAAGAACTTTGCTTCAGGATGAGAACAGAAATCAGGCTCCGGCGGCAGCAGGAGGCCCCATTAGCTAAAGTGGTGCTTCAGGTTAAGAACAGTTTCAGGTTAAGAACGGACCTCCAGAATGAATTAAGTACTTAACCTGAGGTACCACTGTATTTGAATGCAACCCATGCTGGGAATCTGTCCGGGAACCAAATCAGCCAGAGGGCAGATCCACACTGTACATTTAAAGTACACTCAATGCACATTTTTAAAAAAACCATGAATTCCTCCAAAGGATCCTGGGAACTATAGTTTGTTCAGGGGGCCAGAAATTGTAGCTCTGAGAGGAGGAAGAATGGCAGTTTCCTAGAATTCTTTGGGAAAGTCGTGCTTTAAATGTCTGGCGTGGATCTGACGTCAGACAATGCGTGTTGTCCTGAGCTTTCCATTGCTTCATGGAACAGAGGAGAACTACTATGAGAATCATGGAATCAAAGGATCATAGAGTTGGAAGGAATCCAGATGGTCCAGTCCAGCAGTGGAGCAACCAAGAGTAAGGATCAATACTGTTAAGCATTTGCTTTCCTTCCACCCTCATTTTCCACCTCCACCTTGTCTGCCCCCATCATGGGCGCTGCTGCGTGCTGCTGGACGCTGTCAGTCAAGCTGCTCCTCCTCCCAAGTCGAGGTGGGGATGGCGGTGTAGGGGTCCACGATGAGCTTTGCACAGCGCACCATCATGAGCATCAGGAAGAAGCACATGAGCGAGAGGAAGCCGATGCAGATCCCCTTGTCCACATCCACGAAGGTCTCTGGCGTGGGATTCTCCATGGGGCCGGCGTGGCAGCCTGCTTCTCAGCAGCCGGGTGAAAGCATGTCTGCTCACCTGTGGGGAGAGAGAGGCAGGATGGTGTGGGGCCATGTGGGTTCAGACCCCGGCCGTACATTTGGGGGGGGTCATAGAATTGTAGAGTTCCAACCCCTTGCAATGCAGGAATCTTTTGCTAAGTGTGGGGCTCAAACCCATGACCCTGAAATTAAGAGTCTCTACCCACTGAGTTAGGGACATGGGCGGCGCTGTGGTCTAAACCACGGAGCCTCTTGGGCTTGCCGATTGGATGGTCGGTGGTTCGAATCCCCGTGATGGGGTGAGCTCCCGTTGCTCGGTCCCTGCTCCTGCCAACCGAGCAGTTCGAAAGCACGTCAAAGTGCAAGTAGATAAATAGGTACCATTCCAGCGGTTCGCCAGAAGCGGCTTGGTCATGCTGGCCACATGATCGGAAGCTATACGCCAGCTCCCTCAGCCAGTAAAGCGAGATGAGCGCCGCAACCCCAGAGTCGTCCGCAACTGGACCTAACGGTCAGGGGTCCCTTTACCTTTACATACCGACTGAGCTATCATATTTCAGGCATGTGGGACACCCAGCCATCCAGATGGTGGTGAACTACAACTCCCATCAGCTCTCGGAAGCCAGAAGACAGGGAGGATGGGATATGTAGTTCAGCAACATCTGAAATGCCAAGTGACACCCCCAGAACCCCTGCACTTGTTATATTTAGAATCTTAGAACAGAAGGGTTCAAAGGAACACCAGAGGCCGTTTTGTCCAACCATTTGGCCACTCAAGCTCTGTTTAAAAACCTCCCAAGACCAGTACTGAAAAGGCCCTGGCTCTGGTTGAGGCCAGCCTAACCTCCTGTGGCCCGGGATCTCCAAGATGTTTTTGTTTGAAGACCGTAAGGTCCTCCGTGGGACATACCAGGAGAGGCGGTCCCGTAGGTACGAGGGTCTTAGGCTGTATAGGGCTTTAAAGGTTAAAACCAGCACCTTAAACCTGATCCTGTACTCCACCGGGAGCCAGTGCAGCTGGTATAGCACCGGGTGAATGTGATCCCGCAGCGAGGACCCCGTAAGGAGTCTCACCACAGCATTCTGCACCCGCTGGAGTTTCTGGGTCAGTCTCAAGGGCAGCCCCACGTAGAGCGAGTTACAATAATCAAGTCTGGAGGTGACCGTCACATGGATCACAGTGGTGAGGTCAAACAAAAGACACTGCAGATGCAGGGGAGACAGAGAAGTGGTACGAAGTCAACCGGATTTGGCTCCTACCGTACGTTTGGAATCTGACGACACAGAGACGTCCCTTGTAAGTTGGCAAAAGATCTGCTGGTTATCCTCCACAGCTGGTCTTAACCACTGGGCAACTCCAGCTCCCCTCTGCTGTAGCCCAAAGGTATCATGAATACTTCATCAAGTTGGGGTGGCATCACGTTTCAAACGCTCCCGGTAATGAGAGCGACATGATCCGTCACCCATTAAATTGTACCCACAGTCACTCAGCCAGGATATCTTTCCACGTGGGGTTTCTTTTCCTGTACAGTGCAGTACCTTGGTTCTCAAACTTAATCCGTTCCGGAAGTCTGTTCCAAAACCAAGGTGTGCTTACCCATAGAGAGTAATGCAAAATGGATTAATCAGTTCCAGACTTTTAAAAACAACACCCAAAACAGCAATTTAACATGAATTTTACCATCTAACGGGACCATTGATCCATAAAAGGAAAGCAATAAACAATGTACTGCCAATCAGTCAATCAATCAGTAGCTGAACTGGGTTCCACACAGTCGCAAAAACAAAACAAAAAGAGCCGCGAAAACAGAAACACAAAATAAATAGCAAAAACAGACAGACCTCAAGAGTAACACTTGAAACGGAAGCATGGCACCCAAAACGGAGCACGTTCGGCTTCCAAAAAAAAGTTCGCAAACCAGAATGCTTACTTCCAGGTTTGCAGTGTTTGGGTTCGAAGTTGTTTGAGTAGCAAGGCATTTGAGAACCAAGGTACCACTGTATGGGCGGAGGGGACAGCTGAGGAACAGGCCAGGTTCCGGCCCCACCACCCTGCTCGAGGGTCCTGCATCACGGGGTGTTGTGCTAGATGACCCATAGGGTCCCATTGAAATAAAAAACTAAGGTCTTATATATATAATAAATGTTCGTGGATTTCCCAGGCAAACACGTACATAAATGTATGGGCCACATGTCTGAGGCAGCACAGGAGGGCAGTCCTGGAGCCATTTTGGCTTCCAAACTAACCAAATGTTTTCTCTGCAAGGTCAAAGGAAAAGGGAAAAGTCTCCCCACTGTCTTTTCATTCACAAAACCTGTCTCAAGGGTATGTCTGTATGAATAGGGTGAGCCTGTGACCTGGCTCAGGAACTAAGTATTTGTCACTACAGAAGACTGGCCAGGCTCCCCAGGGTATCCAATCAAGTAAGCATTAAGAGGTAACCTGCCAGACAGGAGAGAAATGACAGGAGATAAGCAACGCACTCAGATTTCTGCTGTAGACCGCCCTTTCTGTGATGTATGTATGATGTTTCTGGGGGTGGTCTTGGACTCCAGGGCGGGCAATTTAAAATGTCTATATAAGGGCGGACACACCTTGGTTCGGGGTCCTCCTCCTTTCCTGTGTTTGAGGGGAGCACCCTGTTGCAACAGTTCAATAAAGATCAGGCTTACCAGCTGCTTTGCTTCTCAATATTCTCTGCTTGGCCTCTGTTATTTTCTCTGACTGATGGAGAACCTGCAAAGGACTCTATAAGGGCTCTTGTGTTCCCCATAAGGGACGATTTTCATTTATTACAGAGTCCAACTCTACAGTTCTGTGCTTCTGTCAGCATCATGAGGAGCCAGGCACAGCCTTGAAGGTGAAGGTGTCCATTTCCATTTCCATGGTAAAAATGGAAAAATTAAAGGTTAGACTGTTAAGATAAATTATAGAACAAAAATTGAGAAAGATGGAAAGAATTTGCTGAAATAGTTAACTGAACTAGAATACAAAAAGGGAGGTGTGAGGAGGTCGATGAAACAGGTAAATGAAAGGTAAAGATAAGGAATATTGGATGTGTTTTTGAATGTTTTCTGTTTTTAATTTTTTTTTGTTTTTTTGTTTTGTTTTTATTGTTGTGCTGCATTGTTTTCTTTTTAATCTGGTTTTTATTTTATTCTGATGTAATGTATTGTAATTTTTTACTGTTTTCTTTTTTTTTCTCTTTTTCTGTAATTGTTAAACTTTTAATAAATATTTTTTTTAAAAAAGAAGGTGAAGGTGTCATTAAGATCAAGGGTGGGGAATCTTTTTTTGCAGGGCGAGGGCAGCATCCTCCTCTGACCAGAAACCTTCTGGGTGGAGCGAAAGGTGTGTATACAGAAGGCTACCTTAGTGTCACATGAAAGTCACAGGTTTCTCTCTGCTCAGGTGAGGAAGAAGCATTGCCACACTTCCAAGGACACATTCTGGACAGGCCAAAAGAGCTCTAGGAGGGTGCAAAGCCAAAAATGGGTTTGGCCTGGAAAGAGTCTCAGAGCAGAGAAAGCCCAGCCCTGAAGTTCCAGTTCCCTGATTCAAATGACATAGCCTCTAAACATGTGCAGAGTGCATTCGGAGCAGGACTGAGGACTTGCTGATGCAACCAAGACTCAGAGGGTTGTTCTTCTAAGCACGCTGGCTTAAGATAACCACTCCTTTGAGGTTGGCTCAGGTGTCATGCTTGTCCCTGTGTACCAGAACTCGCTGCAATGAAAAGGACTGGCAGTAGGAGCAGGACAGATCAGAGAATGGAACCTCTGTGTGATTGCACCTACATTTCATCCAAGCTAGTGCCTACAGGTTAGGGACGTGGGTGGCGCTGTAGGTTAAACCACAGAACCTAGGACTTGCTGATCAGAAGGTAGGCGGTTCGAATCCCCGCGACGGGGTGAGCTCCCGTTGCTCGGTCCCTGCTCCTGCCAACCTAGCAGTTCGAAAGCACGCCAGTGCAAGTAGATAAATAGGTACAGCTCCGGCAGGAAGGTAAACTGTGTTTCCATGCACTGCTCTGGTTCACCAGAAGTGGCTTAGTCCTGCTGGCCACTTGACCCGGAAGCTGTACGCCGGCTCCCTCGGCCAATAAAGCGAGATGAGCGCCGCAACCCCAGAGTCGTCCACGACTGGACCTAATGGTCAGGGGTCCCTTTACCTAATGCCTACAGGTTAGACTTGGGACTTGTAGTCTAAGAACACTGGGAGGGCGGCAGCTTCCCCATTGCTGGTTAATAACGAAGCTCTGAAAATAGTTTGTACAGACCATGCATTTAAAGCACACACCCCGCAATCCTGAGAACCACAGTTTGCCCCACAGCGCGACAGTTCCCAGCACCCTTAAGAAACGACTGCTCCCAGGGTTCTTTGGGGAAACTCCTGGGCTTTAAATGTGGGTCTTCCAGCAGTTAGGACACCGAGCAGCACTTTTGTCCTCAGCCCAGCTGTAGAACTGGAGAGCTGAAGGGAGCCACACTCTGGTGTCTGCTGCTGACCAGGCTACCATGGGGAGTGGTGTGGGGAGGGGGGAACTAGCCCCATTCTGTCCACTGGGGAAGGAGCAGCTATTTCACTGCTCACTTTCCTCTTCCTCTTCCTACCCCAGTCCATTTTCTTTTTGTGCTGTGCTAAGAGCCTAGGGCTTGCTGATCAGAAGGTAGGCGGTTCGAATCCCCGCGATGGGGTGAGCTCCCGTTGCTCGGTCCCAGCTCCTGCCAACCTAGCAGTTCGAAAGCACGTCAAAGTGCAAGTAGATAAATAGGTACCGCTCCGGCGGGAAGGTAAACGGCGTTTCCGTGTGCTGCTCTGGTTCGCCAGAAGCGGCTCAGTCCTGCTGGCCACATGACCTGGAAGCTGTACGCCGGCTCCCTCGGCCAATAAAGCGAGATGAGCGCTGCAACCCCAGAGTCAGCCACGACTGGACCTAATGGTCAGGGGTCAATGGTACCTCGGGTTAAGTACTTAATTCGTTCTGGAGGTCCGTTCTTAACCTGAAGCACCACTTTAGCTAATGGGGCCTTGCTGCTGCCGCACCGCCGGAGCCCAATTTCTCTTCTCATCCTGAAGCAAAATTCTTAACCTGAAGCGCTATTTCTGGGTTAGCGGAGTCTGTAACCTGAAGCGTCTGTAACCTGAGGTACCACTGTACTAAGATTGCAAGTCTCCTGGAAAGAGCCCCCCCCCCCCAATATGTACAGTAGTTACAGAGAAAAATAAGCAACTTTCTCTGTGTTAAATACTACTATTTAATAGTAACAACTTTGGAATAATACTTATTACGTATTGGAATGAATGAATGAAACACACCCATGACGTCACACCTGGAACCTCGACCTTTTTACAAAATTATATTAAAAGCCAAGCTGACGGCATCGTCCCCAGCCCTCCTTTTAATTTTTCAATTCAAACCAGCCCTGCCGATGGTGTCACACCAAAAAAAGCCCTTTCCCGCTGAAGCTACGTCACTCTGTGAGGTCACCCGAGATTCCCTCCCCCGCCCCTATAACTACGTCACTTTGACGTCACCGCATTCCCCTTCCCGACAACGCGCCGCGCGGGGAGCCCAAGCCCCGCCCCTATCTATAAGCCCCGCCCTCCTCCGGCCCCGCCCCGTCGTCTTCCTTCGTGGGAGGAGAGAGAGGCGAGGCCACGCCCCCAGGGGAGGCCGCGCGCCAATGGGAGAGCCCTCTCTCCCCGCCTCCTCGGCCACGCCCCCTCGCGGGGCTCGCCCGGAGCTGGAGCGGCCGCCATCTTGGAATTGACGCTTGGCGAGAGGGGAGAACTGAGGCAGGGGCGGGGGGGGGAGAGCGGCCTCCCTCTCCTCCTGTCGCCATGGCAACAGCCGCTGCTAACCAGGGTGAGTGGGGGGGGGGGAGGCAGAGGCCTGGGCGTCGGGTTGGTGGGGGGGGAGCGGGAGGGGGCTCACGGTTCGGGGTTGGGGGGCTGGAGTGACTTTTGGGGGAGGGTCTGACTGGAGGGTGGAGGGGTGAGCTGTGGGGAGGGGGCAGCACGAGGTAGGTGGGGGGAGGGCTTGGAGTGACAGGAGGGGAGGGGGCGGAGGGATGGAAGGGGTTAATGAGGGGCTCAGGGGAGAGGGGTTTTTTGGGGGGGGGGAAAGGGAATGGGGGGAGTGAGTTATGAGTTGGGGGTCTTAGTGGGAGAGGGGGATTTGGGGAGGGGAGGGGGAGACTGGGGGTGTGGGTGGAAAGGGGAAGTAATATAGAAGTAGTAGTAGTAGTAATAATAATAATAATTTATTTGTACCCCGCCCATCTGGCTGGGTCCCCCCCCCCCCCAGCCACTCTGGGCGGCTTCCAACAAAACACTAAAACACAATACCCTATTAAACATTAAAAGCTTCTCTAAACAGGGCTGCCTTCAGCACAGGGTAAGGGTCACCTGTGGGGCTCAGAGATACAGATTTGGGGGCTTAGACTTGCAGTTTGGGATAATGGAGAGTTCTAGGATGAGCGTCTCTGTGAGCAGGCAGGGGTTATAGATTAAGGATGACTGTAGGTGAATTGTGGGGAGTGGAGGGCTACATGGAATCATGAGATATTGGGGGGGGGAAGGTTCAGACGTAGAGGTTTGGGGGAGCTGAAGCAAATCTGGGGGCCACCCCTGCAGAGGGGAGTTTCTTTGGGATGGTGGAGTGTGTGGCTTGACTGGGGGTGTGGCCAAAGGGTTCTTAATAGCATGGGGAGCATAGGGTTATAAGTGGGGCAGGGGCTTGGAGTGATGGGAAAAGTACAGTACAGGTAAGAATGACTTGAGGATGCTGTGGCAGTTGTGGGCTGAGAGGGGAATGGGGTGGCTCAGGACTTCGAGTGACGTAAATGAGCTGGATAATAGGGTTCCCCTGAAATAACACATTTATCGTGAAATCAGCTTTTGGGCATGACAGCACTTTTTTCTGCTGCAGACTTTTCCTGGGTACCCCTTTGGAAAAGGTTTAGTTGGAGTTAGGATTTGAGGGGGGGGCGTCTTGGCTTGGGGAGGGGGCACTGCCAATGGAAATGACCCTTTTCTTTATTAAGGGATTAATAGCCGACCTTTCTCTAAAAATGAAAAGAAAAATATTGACTGATTAAATACACAACACAAGAAAATGTGATGAAATTTAAGATTACGTTAGGATCAAACAAATAGAAAAACACACCCTTGGCTGCATGATTTGGGGATGTGGGCGGATGACAAGGGTGACTGGGCCGTAGTGCGATTTCTGGAATGCAAGAGCAGGGACATTTAGGGAGACACAGGAAGGCGACCTATAGATTCATGCACAGTCTGGGTGGGGGGAGCTCTGCAAGCCAAGAAATGGCTTGGTTTAACCATTAATGATGTTGCGTTTTCTCCTGTTAGGGGTGCAAAGTGGAGTAGGGCACGTAGAAGTGAGGGGAGGAAGTTGGGATTAATTGGCACAAAATCTCAATGTAGTGCATATAAAACTACAGGCAGATTTTCCTTGAGTGTTTCTACTATATATTTCATCGACTCTGATATATTTAAATGCATGGGACATAAGCAGGGGGAGGCATGAATTGTGAGGTGTGGAGAAAATTGTCAATGGCTACTAGCCATGATTCCTGCCAACCTAGCAATTCGAAAGCACATCAAAAAAAAGTGCAAGTAGATAAATAGGTACCGCTCCGGCGGGAAGGTAAACGGCGTTTCCGTGCGCTGCTCTGGTTCGCCAGAAGCAGCTTGGTCATGCTGGCCACATGACCCGGAAGCTGTCTGCGGACAGACACCGGCTCCCTCGGCCAATAAAGTGAGATGAGCGCCGCAACCCCAGAGTCGGTCACGGCTGGACCTAATGGTCAGGGGTCCCTTTACCTTTACTAGCCATGATGGCTTGCCATGCTGAGCCTCTGATTTTGAAAACCGATTTCGGAAAGCGGGTTTCCCAAAAGAGGCAACTGGGTGGCTGCATTGAGAACAGGATGCTGGCCTCGATGGGCCATTGGCAAGATCCAGCAAGCTCTTCTTAAGCTCATTGGGTGACCTGCCAGCCTGACCTACCTCACAGGGTTGTTGTGAGGATAAGATGGGGAGAACCCGTTTGGCCACGCCTTTGGTTCAGCGTTGGATTTTGGCAGCAGCAACTTTGAAGGGGATGTCAGGTGTCTGCAGGAACTGGTCCTCAGACCCAGAGAGCTGCTTGTTTGCCACTTGCCCTGGTTGCCTGCTAACCTTTTGTTGAACCAAAGAAAGGAAATATCTCCGTAAGGGCATCTGCATAAAGTTCATCAGGCAGTTTATATTACTCTAGGCAGTTTCATTTCAGCTGGCAGGTAGTGCTTGAAGGCAGGGACTGCCCCTGGTGTTGCCTGTTGAAATTGGTAGGACGTAAGGCAGGGTGGCGCTGTGGTCTAAACCACAGAGCCTAGGGCTTGCTGATCGGAAGGTCAGCGGTGCGATTCCCCACGTTGCTTGGTCCCAGCTCCTGCCAACTAGCGGTTCAAAAGCACACCAGTGCAAGTAGATAAATAGGTACCTCTCTGGCGGGAAGGTGAATGGTGTTTCCGTGCGCTGCTCTGGTTTCGCCAGAAGCGGCTTAGTCATGCTGGCCACATGGCCTGGAAAAACTGTCTGTGGACAAACGCCGGCTCCCTCGGCCGGTAAAGCGAGATGAGCGCCGTAATCCCAGAGTCGTTCGCGACTGGACTTAACTGTCGGGGGTCCTTTACCTTTAAGGCAGGGAGACCAGCAGTAGGTGGTGCTAGAGCAAATTCTAGTTTTGTCTCCTCCCTGTTGAGTTCTGTCTATAAGGGGCAACTCAGACCAAGGAGGAAGCTGATGAGACGTTGGACTGGCAGCAACCAAGAAGGCAGGCAGCTGGCAGGGGTTGGTGAGGCACTGCCCCATTGGCCTAGATGGACCAGCTGCCTCCTCAAGAGCTGGAGACGGTGGTCTCCCTGTTTCTATGGCATGTCTTCTCTGAGAATAGACGTGTAGGATGAAGGACATAGGCCTGCTGGAAAATGGTGGTTCTCCCGCCGTTATGGAGGATGGAAGATGGGGAGTCACCAGGGCAGAAACGAAAGGAGAGGACATCGCCTTTCAGATATTTTGGACTCCAATTCCCAGAGTGGTTTAGCACTCAGTCCCTCATCACAGGGAGCTCTGTGAGAGGAATGGTGGGGAGGGATATCGCCTGACCACTCTTGGCGCTCTTAAGAGTTCCCCTCCTTGAGCGGGCTTTTGGTCTTCTGCTTTTTCCCCTTTCCCTGCCAGGAAACCTTTCATTTTCAGCAGACTCCTTCTCCACTGTCAGCTGCAGGCAGAAAATTGATTTTATTTTATTTTTTCAATTCGTAAAAGGGTTGTAAGGAGCAGAACTTAGACTGGTGTTGCGTCATTGCTGCTCTTTTCCTGACTGCCTTTCTGTTCTGGACAGTCT
The DNA here is from genome assembly GCF_964106645.2 of Podarcis pityusensis. Classification (NCBI taxonomy): domain Eukaryota; kingdom Metazoa; phylum Chordata; class Lepidosauria; order Squamata; family Lacertidae; genus Podarcis; species Podarcis pityusensis. The sequence continues at coordinate 3,733,985 of NC_138041.1, read as the reverse complement.
CTAAAGGCTTTGTACATGAATATGATCTTATTAACTCTTCGCAAAAAAAACACCCAGAGAAGCAAGGCAGGGAGATTGAAGCCCCTAAGAGCACTTCAGATGGTTTATGGCTTGTTCTCTGAGTTTTACAGCCTTGTGGTATTAATTAGATCGGGCCTGCCTCAGAGGGAACGGAGTCCTGAGAGAAGCCTGCAGTAGGATTTTAAATTATCTTTGTGGGTATTGTTTCGTTCTTTTCCGTGAGTGCCGCGGCATAAAACATGCCATGCCCGCGATGCGCTTTTATTGCTCCAAGCGTTCTTCCATCTGTGGCAGCCCAATTGAGTCAACGGTTTGTTATTTGAGGGGCAAATTAGAATATGAGAAGAGCCTGCCGGATCAGGCCAGTGGCCCATCTAGTCCTCGGTCCTGTTCTCACAGTGGCCAAATGCCCCAAAGAAATTAGGAATGGAGGTAGACTGCCTCTGGACATGGAGGTTCCATAGGGACATCAGGAGAGGCCAACCAAATGCCCCAGTGCTCAAAGGCAGGACCTGAGCGCAAGAACTACTCTCTCCTGCCTGCGGTTTCTAGCAACTGGATTTCAGTAGCGTTGCTGCCTCTAACTCTGGAGACAGAGCCTAGCCTTCTCCTTAATGAATTTGTCTCATTCCTCTTTTAAAACCATCCAAGTTGGTGATCACCACTGTCTCCAATGGGAGAGAATTCCATAGTTTAACGCGGCGCTGCATTAAGAAGTACTTGCTTTTCTTTTTCCCTCTGTTGGGCACCTGGGGACAGGAGACTTTGGGGGCTTCCAGATGGGTGTTTCTTATGGGACGAGTGCTCACCATTCATTCAAACTGGAGTTGTTTTGCAGGGTCCACACGGTGTCATAAAACCTTCCCCTAAATAAATAAAGCCCCTCCAAGGCAACACCCGTTGTTGTCTTTTTGTGGGAGCAAAATCCATAATTCTGCACTGTGCGAAGAAGTCCTTCCTTCTGTTTGTCCCAGATCTTCCAGTATTCGCACAACCTCAGATTGTGACTAAGTGGGAACGATGAGCGACTTTGATCCTGACATCGCCTTCTTAAAAGCCAGACACATTTCCCCTTTGAGTTGTGCATGTTTTCTCTCTGGCGTCCAGTGTGTTTTCTTCAGAGGGATGTGCCAGAAAGTCTGGTACTTCCATCCTGCTGTGGGTGTATGTAGAAGGCTCAGCTCTGGCGATGCGCTGTTTGCCTGGCAAGCCAGCCAGTCGGCGGAGCAACCCAAAGCAGATGTCTGCTGCCCTCTTGGGATGATGATGATGATGATGATAATAATTTATTATTTGTACCCCACCCATCTGGCTGGGCTTCCCCAGCCACTCTGGGCGGCTTCCCAAAAAATATTAAAATACCGTAATACATCAAACATCAAGGGCTGCTTTCAGATGTCTTCTAAAAGTCTGGTAGTTGTTGTTCTCTTTGACATCTGGTGGGAGGGCATTCCACAGGGCGGGCGCCACTACCGAGAAGGCCCTCTGCCTGGTTCCCTGTAACTTGGCTTCTCGCAGGGAGTGAACAGCCAGAAGGCCCTCGGAGCTGGACCTCAGTGTCCGGGCTGAACGATGGGGGTGGAGACGCTCCTTCAGGTATTCTGGACCGAGGCCATTTAGGGCTTGAAGGGGATGATGCCTCACTTCCCCTCTCGTCTTTCCCCCTCTCCTTCCAGAAATGGCATCGGATGTCCCCTTGCTGGGCTCTGCTTCAGGGACGCCTGGACCCGACGCGTGTTCTGGAGGGAGCATTGTCCAGAGAGCAAACAAGCGCAGGACGGGGTAAGGGTGGCTCCGGTGGTCACTTGGAATGAGGATGCTCGGCGGGGTGGGTGTTCCCCCCTTCCAACCCAAGGGCCGCATGTAACCTTCTGGGGGCCACGAACCTTTGTTGGGCAGGGCCAGAGGCAAAAGCAAGTGGCGTCATGGATACAACTCTCCCTTTGCTCTATCAGATTCATCCCAGAAGCCAGAAGTTTCTCTTTTTAAGAAAGCTGATTCTTGAATAGCAATTTAACAAAGAAGAAAGAGACAAAAAATGAAGAGGAGCTTTAAAATAGCAAAAACAATCCATCAGCTTACATTAAGAATGCAATAAACATCAGTACATCCATCTTAAATAGAAATATTGCTCTAAGCCAGCCAAAATAAGTACACCTACGAGACTGATGCGTTTGTAGGAAGTGTGTTCAAATGTAGCCAGGGCTGGTGAGATTCTCAAGGCCATTTTGTGATAGACAGTGGATGTTCAGCCTTCCAAATTCGAAGTTTTAAGTTTCTTGGCTACCACAAAGGCTCACAAATTCCACTTTTGCTGTCCTGCCCTTTAATCTCCATGCTACAGGAATGTAGTTCAAAAGTACATTAGCATCTGCAAATATGTTTGCTGGTACAGCAAGCCCACAACCTACACACATTTAACTTGTGTGCATTCAATTTTACACACTTGGCAAAAAATAAAAATAAAAAGTGGACGGGCATCTGAGAAAAAAGACTTGGGCAATCCCACCCACCGTTGAACCCAGTGTGCTTTGACTTTAAGTAATTTTTGGCTTCAGGCGCAATCTCTGGAATGTAACCCCTGCACAAGTTGCGGGCTTACTGTACAAAAATTGGTACGGGCAGCAACTTCAGACATTTCTCGTACGTGCACACACGCCTCCCTCCTTCCATGCAAACAGAAGATGACATCACAGTTCAGCAGACACATCCCAGCCAGGAAGAAACAGTTGAAGGCACGAAGCAGGACTATGAGGGGTGTGGCCTATTGGGAGAGGGCGTGGCCTGAAGGAGGGTCTTGGATTCCAGCTAGTGAGGCCAGGAGAGCTGCATTTAGGCTTCCCGCCTGTTTTTAGAATTTATTGTTATTTATTGGGAGCATTTGTACCTTGCTCTTCAGCCGAAAAGGTTCTCAGCGTGGCTTACATGCTATCCATTAAAACAAGGCAGTCTCTGCCACAGCCTTACAAAAAAGCATGACACACAAAGGAAAAGGGACGGGGAGGGGAAAGGGGAGAAAATCAAACTCAGGCACCAATTCTTAAATATCTCCTCTTATAATGACCAAGTGCTGGCACAATTCAGGGGTAGGAGCAGGCGCCTGATGGAGCTGGGCCGTCGGCAAAGCTGTTGGGATGAGCCTCTTCCCATCTCTCCTGCTGAGGCAAAACCAGCTTGCTGCCTGCCCCCCCCCCCGATGTTGTTGGACTACAACTCCCATCATCCTTTATTGTTGTCCTTGCTGGCGTTGGGGCTGATGGGAGCTGGAGTCCAAGAACAGGTACAGGGCTCCTCTTTTGCTGCCTCTGGGAAGAGTTTTGGGATGAGTTGAGACCAGGCCAGGTGGGAGGCGGTACAGTAAACCCTACACCTAAATTTCAACATCCTTGGAGCCCTCTCGAGTTTCAAGACTCTGCTCTCTGCTTGGCATTCATTTTCTTCACCTGCTGGGAGTCCGAGGGGAGGTTTGTTGCAGCTGAGATAACAGTCATTCTTGCTCTTGTTCTCCAGGCTCGATTTTGATGACGATGGAGAAGGGAACAGCAAATTTCTCAGGTGAGACGGACTTCCAGTGGCAAGGGACTTGGGGACTTGTGCTGAGCCAAAGCGAGAGAGGGATCCGTCTTGTGAAAAGGCTCATCAGAAAATAGAAGGGAGTGGGACTTGGCTGTGCAAGAGCTGAGGTCAAATTCTTTTCTCTCTGGTATCCCTGATTGGCTGGGATGACTCATGTGTCTAGTGCAGGAAGCATCTCCTTCATTTACAGAAGGCTTTGTTTTGTCCTTAGTGATGCCAGTGCATAGCCAAGCTTGATAGGCTACGTAGTGCAGCAATATCGTCGTGTCTAGCGGAAGATCCCTGATGAGCATGGCTACGTAGAGCTGCAACATTATAATATCTTAAGAATGATATGTTTAGGCTGGAATGTGTGTGGAGTCTGGCGACCGAGATAATCAAGGGTCTGGGAACCAAGCCTTATGAGGGATGGTTGAGGGAGTTGGGTATGTTTAGCCTGCGGAAGAGAAAACTATGGGGTGATAAGATAGCCGTCTTCACATATCTGAAGGTCTGTCAAATGTAAGATGGAGTAAACTTATTTGCCACTGCTCCAGAAGCTGTGGGTTCAAGTTACAAGAAAGGAGATTCCAGCAAAACATCTGGAAGAACTTTCTGAGGGTAAGAGCTATCTGACAGTAGAACGGACTCCTTCAGAAGATGTTGGGCTATCATCCATTGCAGGTTTTTAAACAGAAATTGGATAGCTTCCTTTAGCTGTGATTCCTGCAGTGCAGATGTTTGAATTAGTTGACCCTTGGGATCCCGTCCAACCCCACACTTCAGTGATTCCATGATCTAGCCTGGGATCCCTGATGAACTAGGCTACGTAGTCCTGCAACACCATCTCATCCTGTATGGGATTCCTGATGAGCTACAGCTCTGAAACAGTCATTGTTCAAAAGCTTAATCTCTTCAAGCCACAGTGACGTTGTCTGTAGGAGATCCAGGCTGGCAGGTCTTCTGAGCCTGTATTTCTTAGCCAGTTAGTTGGTTTCATAAAATTTATATACCGCTGGGCTGTAAAAACCTCAAAGCAGTTTACAAAAAGGTGAATCAAGAAAAATTCACCACCATACTTTCTGTTTCAAAAGAAGGCGACTAAAAGAAAAGGACTGTACAAAGCACCCACATGGACCTGAGCTGCTGTATTTGCAGATAAAATATTTGCATATACAGTGGTACCTCAGGTTAAGTACTTAATTGGTTCCGGAGGTCCATTCTTAAGCTGAACCTGTTCTTAACCTGAAGCACCACTTCAGCTAATGGGGCCTCCTGCTGCCGCCGCTGCACGATTTCTGTTCTCATCCTGAAGCAAAGTTCTTAACCCGAGGTACTATTTCTGGGTTAGCAGAGTCTGTAACCTGAAGCATCTGCAACCTAAAGTGTCTGTAACCCGAGGTACCACTGTACATTCATACCTCATGTTACATTTGCTTCAGGTTGTGCGTTTTCAAGTTGCGTCCTGCAGCAACCCAGAAGTAATGGAATGGGTTATTTTTTGGGTTTTGCTGCTCGCGCATGCACAGTCGCGCAAAATGACGTCATGCGCATGCACAGAAGCGGCGAATCGCGACCCGCAGACGCATTCTTTTCAGGTTGCAAATGGGACTCCGGAATGGATCCCATTCGCAACCAGAGGTACCACTGTATAACATTTATATTGCAAATAAAGAATAATATTCTTCTTCCAAGAACGGTGACTTGCCAAGGCTTGGAATTCTAACGATCAGGATGAAACAGTCTCCCAAGTCTCAGCAGTTGTGGCCCAGGCCGTTGTCCAAAGAGGCACAGGCCGTTCCGTGCTGTTCGAAGCTGCCCGTTTCTCATGTCTTCCTTCTCCCGATTCTTCTCCTAGGTGCGATGATGACCAGCTCCCGAACGACAAGGAGCGGTTTGCTAGGTAAGGCTTCCTCCAGCGCCTCTGCCCTGCAGGAGTCATCGAGGCCCAGGCGCTGTACCATTGGCATGTGCCACTCACCTGAGCGCCAGGTGGCCTTTCATCCATCTCTGCCCCAGCTCAAAGCATCCCATGTGACCCAGCCCTCCTTCCCTCCCTCCCCCTGCGCCTTCTCCCACCTCCCAATCCCTCCGAAAACTCTGCCTTTGAAACAGCAAAGCAAATAGCCTCTTTCTCGAAATTTGGGGTGCGGGGAGTGGTGGCTGGAGTAATTTTCAGTTTGTTTGTAAGCACGGCTAATTAGAAGAATGCAGCTGCTCTTTCGTGGGGGCAGCAGACTGCAAAGCCAGGGTTTTAAAAATTATTATTACTTGTTGCTTTTTAAATGGCAAAGCTCTCAGAGCAACTTGCTCCTGGGGGGAAAGAGACAGAAGGCAGGCACTGGGTGGGGAAACGGAGGCAGGAATATGGGGCTGGGGAGAAAGAGAAGGCAAGCACCAGGTGGTAAACTGAGGCAGGGGTGGGATGGGAAGCTGGCGGAAGCTGGGCGTAAATAACAGAGGGAGGGAGGCGCCTGATGGGAAAGTGAGACATAAATTTTTAAAATTTAAATCCTGTGGTTTGTTTGGACCTGCCACACTGTCTCAACAGGCAGGTCAAGGAGTTTGCTCATATCCGGTTGCCTGAGGTCAGGCTATTCTTTCCGTTGAATTGCCTCATACCTGCAGCCATCCAGCGACTTCTTTTTAATCCCTGGCCTGCGTCGGAATGGATTGCGCAAACGTCTTAAATTGGAGGGGGGATTTTTCTTCCTGTTCCTCTTCTTCCTCTTCAAAGATAGGCATCTCTGCCTCGCTGGCGAGAGAAACTGTTGCCCACAATGAGTTTTAACACTCGCCTGCCTTGTGCAATCCTGGTTCGAAGTGAGGCCATTTTGCTGTTTAAAGGTCAAAAGCCGGTCTTCTTTCTTCTTCCTTTTTTTTAAAGCTGGGGAGCTGGCCCCCACCATCTGCCTGCTGTTATCTTTGGTGCCTGTCACTTGCAGGAAATCTCTCTTAAGGGGCTGAGCTCTGTGAGTCAGCAGGAGCAGCCAGTCAGCTTGGGCTCCTTGCCCAGATCCAAACCTAGCCTCAAAATCCTTTCACTGATGATTCTGGCTTGATTCACCAGTTTTCAGCATGGCAAAGAAGTCCTTTGTGGTTTGCCCAGTAAGACCAGGGCATAACCTCCACCTCCTGCATATGAAAACGGAAGTACAGAACGGTGGCAACTTGCACACATTAAACCTGTGCGGTTTCAACCTTGTGTGGTTGAAGGCCGGCTGGGTGAAATCACGCAAATTAAAAGCACGCAAGGTTCTTCCTGCATGAAAAGAGCTTTTAAGCTCCCTGACTTGCTTTCTGTGCAAGGCCCTCTCGGTGCGCCAGCTGCAGAAGCGCGAGATTTCATGAAAACTTAGGACAGCCCCACAAGATTTCGCGAGAGCAACCCAGAGCCCGTGTCCCAAGCAGGCCTTGCCTGGTAAGCAAGGCGAGAGACCGCAAAAGCTCTTTTTGTGCCAGGTTTTCCTGGTGTGGAAAGAGCGTATAAACGCTCTGCCTTGCTTGGCGGGCCAGCCCTTCTCAACACACCAGCTCCAAAAGCCCAGGGGTGCTGGCGCAGGGATGGCTCCAAGGTTTTGAGTCTACACGTTACCGTGTATGCACGGAACACTTGGAACCGAACCCCCACATAAGATGCCGCTGTACCATATCATCCTTGTTACTTATTAAGGTGTATCTTCCACCCTACGAGTTAGGCCTGTCCCCCAGTTGCATGATCCGTCATGTTGGGATCACTCAGAGGGTTATTTACTCCCGTCTTCAAAATGGGTGCCCTCGTGCAAGGTTGCAATTCATGGGGGATTTCAACACCCGTGGTAACAAGGACTTAGCTCAGGGATCAGCAAACTTTTTCAGCAAGGGGCTGGTCCACTGTCCCTCAGACCTTGTGTAGGCCGGACTATATTTTGAAAACATATATATGAACGAATTCCTATGCCCCACAAATAACCCAGAAATGCATTTTAAATAAAAGCACACATTCTACTCATGTAAAACACGCTGATTCCTGGACCGTCTGCGGTCTTGATTTAGAAGGCGATTGGGTAGGATCCGGCCTCTAGGCCTTAGTTTACCTACCCATGACTTACCTACCTTACTTAGTACGGAGACAGTCTTTTCCGATGGGGAGGAGGTTCGGATGCATGAGCTGAAAGGACTGTAAAATAAAACTTTTGCTTTCAAAGTGCTTCTTCACACGGCTCAACTACGGCACTTGCTCCCACAGTTGAGGGCCGCCAACTTGGATGCCTTCAAAAGAGGATTAGTCAAATTCATGGAGGAGGAGAGTGCTATCGATGGCTCCTAGCCACAATGGCTATTCTCTGCCTCCACACTGGGAGCCAGCCATGTGTCTGGATAACAGTTGCAGGAAACCCCCCCCCCCGGGGGGGGAGCTGCTCTGGCGCCCAAGTCCTGCTGGCGGCCTTCCCACTTGGGCATCTGGATCACTGGGCCTGATCCAGCAGCCAGGCTCTTCTGATCTCCCTATGTTGTTCTTCTTCTTATTCATTTTGGTATTTTTTTTTTAATCCTGCTCCCAGAGTGGCTTACACATCACTTTTTTAACACCTCTTCATTTTCATTTCTCTTTATCGTTTCTGTTATATATTTTTGATTTTGTAATGTAAAAAGTATAACTTTTTTAAAAAAAGATTTAACAATCCTTTTTAAAAAAAGACACAAAAGGAAAAATTGAGTGGGAGGGAGGAGGAAAAATACAGGCTTGGGTTCAGGTTCTTCGTTGCAAGTTGATTACTAGCTGAGATGCAATGGGAACCAAAAGAAGTTACTGGCACCCAATGCAATATCCCTGCCTCCCTTCGTAGCTGTTTGCCTGCTGGGAAAGGCTGCTCACAAGATTTCTGCTTCTCAGTTCTGGAGGATTGCTTAGATTTTGAGAAGGGGTGGAGATTTCTCTGTTTCCTCCTCCTTCTGACTTGCAAAAACCGCTCTGCTGGATTTGCATCAGTCGTTCGGGGGTGGCGGCGGTGGGGCGTTTCTTTTAAAGCTGCAACCCAGGTTTCCTTCCCCCACCAAATCTGGCTTCAAACCCAGTTTTTTTAAGATTTGAAAGGGGGAAGTGGCAGGGCTTAAAAGGCAGCCTGGATGCTACCACTGCTGTTTTAATTGGATAATTATTTGGGGCAGGTCTGCAGCTTCAGTGGCAGAACACCTGCTTTGCCTGCAGAAGGCCCCAGCATCTCCCAAGGTAGGGAGAGGGAAATATCCTGGTCTGAGACCTGGAGAGTCAGGGTGGACAGTGCTGAGTTAAGTGACCTGACCCGGTATAAGGCAGCTTCCTGTGTTCCTATTTTTAACTGGTCCTTCCTTCAGAACCCTGAGGACTAGAATCTTAGCTTATGCATATGGAAGCTCAGTAGTAGAGCACCTGCTTTGCATTCAGAAGGTCCCAGGTTCAGTCCCCACTGGGGTCATCTTGGAAAGATTCGCTGCCTAAAACCCTGGAAAGCCACTGCCAGTCAGTGTGAACAGTACTGAACTAGGCAGACCAGTATGAGGAACATTCCTGGCCTTTTCTGTGGTTTGCTTTCCAATATTTCCCCAGGCGATTTGGACAGCGCTGAGGGGTCTGGCATTCCTTTGGCAGCGTGGATATTTCGTGTGGCTCAGTAACCTTTCTTGGATGAACACTTTTAGGCTACTTGTTTTTAACACGTCCTTTATTGTCCGACTATATTTTGTATTTTGTGACATTCGCAAGTTGCATCAGGACTCCTTTGGAAAGCGACAGTCATTATTTTAAAAACTAACAGCAGGCAGCGGTTGAACCAGTTCCACCACAGGTTAAGAATTAAAAGCCTCAGGATTTTTTTTTCCCCTTTTTAAGTCTTCACGCAGTGCTGCAAAACCGTAACTAATAGCCAATCTGTTTCCCTGCTGAGAACTTTCCATTCCATATTATTATTATTATTATTATTATTAATCATCCCACCTTTCCTTTTTGGGATGTGGGAATGGCGTTCATGAAAGCTTGCCTTTGCACTTCTCAACCCACATGGCTGTGTCTTGGTCAGCAGCAAGGTGCTCTGCACGCTCTCAGAGGCCCTCTGCCTCTCATGCCTTTGCATGTTGCAAGGGACTTACAGCTCCCCTAGTATTAGAACCAAGTCCTGGGGCTTACATTCTAGTGAGCTGCTCCAGCCTGTGGAACTGGCAGTGTTCCAGGTGCCACGTAAATATTTGCTCCACTCTTTTGGTATGGCAGCCCCCACACTTTGGAACTCCCTGCCTATTGACGCATCAGACTGGTGCCTTTACTGTACTGTTCTTGATGTCTGGTAGAAACATTTTTGTTTAGGCAAAGGCTCTCCAAGTACATATTCTGTGTGTTTTACTCTGGGTTTTAGTTTAGCACACACACACAGGTTTTCCCCTCCGATGCTTTGTTTTATTCTTTTTGTAACATGCTTTGAGGTTGAGGTTTAGTGCTGTTTGTTTTACAATAATGCTCTCTGTATATATAGTGAAATAAAAGTAAATACATACATACATACATAGTGTCTTTTGTGGGGTCCTGCTGTGCCACCTGACTCGTCCTTCACTTGCTCCACACTATACTCTGGCCAGACTTTCTCCTCTTCCCTCACCTCTTCTTTTTTCTCTCTCCACCCTCATCCGTGTCTCTAACACGGTTTGTAAGCCCCTCTGGGCGGAGACCTTTTCCTCTCACGCAGGGCGTACAGCACCCAGCCTGTAGCTGGTTCCAGAATGCCAGCAAAGTCATGACACCCCCCACCCACCTTCCGCTTCTTATTGCAGATGAATTGGGTCTCCTGTTACATCCCCCCCCTCCTTTCTTTTATTCCCTGTTACTTTAAAATACATTTTTTTCCTCCCCAGTTTTAGCTTAGCTCACCCCTTTTATTTCCAGGTCTGATGATGAGCAGAGCTCAGCGGATAAGGAAAGACTGGCCAGGTAGGAGAATGGAGATTTGGTTGTGTGTGTTTTTTATTTAAGCATGGCAAAGCAGAGCTCCTTCTCCTCCTCCTCCTCTTTTCCTCCTCTGTGACACCCCTCCCCGTCCGCCTCCTCTTAATAGTCTCCCTGCCCTCACCCGCTTCCTTCCTTAAATCGAGGTCTTGAACCCAAACACGAGACTTACCTGAAAAATCAGCACCTTTCCCGGTTTGGTTTGATGAGCGGCATGTTTGGCTCTTTCAGAAGCAGGGTGGGCTGCAAAATAAGGGCAAGGGGCTCAGCAGCAGCATTCAAATGAACCCGGGTTCATTTCCCAGTTCAGGTGGAGCTGCAAATGTTTCATGCCTGAAACCCTGGAGAACTTCAGCAGGTCAGTGTAGACAAGGCAGAGCAAGGCTCTGGCTTGGTAGAAACCCTTCGTTCAGAGCCATGAGGACTGGATTCTTACTTTATTTTAGGGTAAGGGCTATAGCTGAGTTTCAGATTACCTGCTTTGCATGCAGAAGATCCCTGGTATCTCCAGGTAGGACCAGGAATGGCCTCTTAAGTCTGAAATCTTTGAGATGCTGCTGCCAGTCAGTGCTGACGATACTGAGCTGGATGGACCAGTGGGCTGACTCTGTATAAGGCAGCTGTCTTTGTTCCTGCTCTACTGGCTTATGACGAAGCCGGCCTTTGTGAGGGGGTCGGCAGCTGGCATCGCTTATGCCTCATCTGGCTGCCCGATCAACAGGGGGACTTGATGGCAGGCTGGTTTTTTAATGGGGCGACCAAAAGGACCTTGGCTGCCACTCCTTAGCCCAGTCAAAACTGGGAGGCAGTTATAGAATTGAGTTGGAAGGGACCCCGAGGGTCATCCAGTCCGACCCCAAGGGTCATCCAGTCCAACACATCCAGTCCAATGCAGGAATCTCAGCTAAAGCATCCATGACAGATGGCCATCCAACCTCAGCTTAAACACCTCCAAGGAAGGAGAGCCCACCACTTCTAGTGGGAGTCTCTTCCACTGTCGAACAGCTCTTACTGTCAGAAAGTTCTTCCTGATGTTTCGTCGGACTCTCCTTTCTTTGTAACCTGAAGCCATTGCCCCCCAGAGCAGGAGAAAACAAGCTTGTTCCTTCTTCCATGTGACAGCCCTTGAGATATTTGAAGATGCCTAGCATATCTCCTCTCAGGCTCCTCTTATCGCCAGTCCAAAGCCGCCGGCCCCTTGATTGCAATGCTTGGGGTGGGTGGGTGAGAGAGACATTTAACCTACATTAACAACAGCGCCACAGGTAGCAGCGGCAAGCACTTCTAGAATCCTTTTTATTTTTTGCAGCTTAATCTTGATTTCGGTGCTTGAGGTGGCACCTGAGCCTGCTGAGCGTGTTGAGACTCTCTCCCTGCATCTATGTGGAAACCTTTAAATTTATTTATTGGTACCGTGCCCTTTCAGTAGAACTTGTGGGGTTTCTGTTGGGGCGTCTCTGGTTGGCTGCTGTGAGAATCGGACGCTGGACTAGGTGGGACCCCCTTGGTCTGATCCAGCAGCCAGGCTCTTCTGGAATCTCCAGGTCCAGAGGCAGTCTATCTCGCTTCCTAGGGGCATTTGGCGGCTGTGCAGATAGGATGCTGGACAAGACAGGCCTCCACTTTTGCGAGAATCTACGGCTGGACTCTTTTCTTTTACTTCCAAACTGCCCGCAACCTAGAAGAGCAAAGTCCCACCCGATGCATTGTGTTGAAGTCTTTCTTCAGGAGTTGGGGGAAGGCTTTCAGATGGTTTTGCTGTGGGGTAGAGTCATAGGGATGGAGCTGGCAAGGTGAAATTTCCTTCTGGGCTGGTTCAGAGGGAAAAGCCACAATCCACAATAGATGCAGCAGATAGCAAGCACAGAGGCTTGGTTCAAGTAGGATGATAATCCTGAACATAACTGAGAGCTGAAGATTTGTCATGTCCAAACTGTAGCAGAAAGCGAGTTGGAATATTGGGAGTATAGAACCCAAGGCAGGTAGAGAGAGAACAGCAACAGTTTCTGCAAGGTTGTTTTTCTGTAGCATGTGTGTCTGTGTTACAGCATTTCAGGACAATAAAGAAGGTCTAGAGAAAAGCATCTCCTCCAGGTGTCCTCCAGGTGTTCTTGAACTCCCAATGAGCATCAGCCCCTGCCAGGCTGGCCCAGCAGTCAGGGTTGATGATGACATTGCTGGGAGTTGTACAGTGGTGCCTCGCAAGACGAAATTAATTCGTTCCGCGAGTTTTGTCGTCTTGCGATTTTTTTCGTCTTGCGAAGCACAGTGTCGGGAAAGTTTTGGAAAAGCTTCAAAAATCACCAAAGTCTTTAAAAACCTCAAAAAAGGCTACCACACCGCATTCTATGAGTTGCTCCTCGAAGTCAAGTCGCAACTGTATTAACGGTGTTAAGAAAAAGGAAACAAACTTGCAAGACGTTTCCGTCTTGCGAAGCAAGCCCATAGGGAAAATCGTCTTGCGAAGCAGCTCAAAAAACAAAAAACCCTTTCGTCTAGCAAGTTTTTTGTCTTGCGAGGCATTTGTCTTGCGAGGTACCACTGTAGTTCCAACAGTTACCTTGGAGAGCCACCCCATTCCCTGGGCCGAAGAAGCCTCCTGGGGCTGCAGCCGTCTCCCTCCCCCTTATGTCAGGTGTGGGGGAATCTCTGGCCCTCTGGATTATGCTGGACTACAACTCCCATCATCATCATCATGCCTGGCCATTGGCCATGCTTGCTGATGGGAGCTGTAGTTCAGCAACAGACTGGGAGCCATTGCGGTGCAGTGGTCCGTGTTGGACTAGGACCTTGTAGAGACCTAGGACCTTGTAGAGACCACTTAGCCACGAAGGAACCGTAGGCCAGTCGCTGCCTCTCTCAGCCTCACCTACCTCACAGGGTTCTTGTGAGGATAAAGTGGGGGGGGGGAGCCATGTACTGTGAGCTCCTTGGGGGAAAGGAGGTGGGATCTAAGTGCAATCAATCAATCAATCAATCAATCAGCAATAAATAAACAGCTGGAGGGCCAAAGGTTTCGCCACACCTGGTTTGGGGGGAGGAGAAGGCTCTTGAGGATCTGAAGGATTTCTTGTCAGGTGTCAAGATTCTCAGCTTTTTGTGGGCGCCCAATTCAGCCAAAGCCAAGATCTCCCATGATTACTCTGCGAGTCGCACTAGTGCCAGGCCCCCCCAACGTCTTGTGCAGAGAAGGGATGTAGGGGGGAGCACTGGCGAGGAGTTCTGCAGAGAAGCCCGTAAGTCTGCTCCGCGGAAAAGTTGCTCCCTTTTTTCGCTTCACTTGGTACCTTTGTGTGTTTGTACTGGGAAGCACGAGATCCCAGCCAAAGGTTCCCAAAAATTAGCTGTCAAGATGGACAATTCCAAGCCTACTTTTTTTCCATTAAAGAAAAAAAATACTTGTTCCGTCTTCACTCCACCATCCATCCAGTTCCATCTCCCATTCCACGCTTGCCACACATCAGACTCATTCCGTTGCCTCTAACCTGGTTTCTTTTTTCCTTGTAGGAAGCCCAGTGTAATCTTTTTTTTGGAGGGGAGGAGTGTTGGAAGGGAGGATGGCTTTCACAGTCCAATCTGCGAACGTTTCCTTTAAAGTGGCCTGTTACATCCTTGCCACGCCTGAGGGCCTGGTTTGCACGTAACAATAACTGTGGTTTGCTTAATCACAGGTTGACTATGCATTGCCCCAACAAACAAGCTTTGCTCAGCTTGTTTCTCAGCTACTGAGATCCAGAGGCAGCCTGTCTCAATGCTTAGGGGCTTTTGGCCACCGTGAGAGCAGGGTGCCAGACCACATGGGCCCCCAGTGGCCTGATCTGGCTACAGGGCTCTTTTCATGCTCTCAACTGCTGTGCCCTGTGAGCATCCCAAAGGCACCTAACTGGCTGCCAGTTGCCGGAAGCAGAACCCAGCACCCGATGGTCCTTTTGGCTCCAAGTGCAGTCGAGCTGCTTCTATGGTTGTTCCTGTTTTGAAGCGGCCGGAAGTTTCTCTTGCACCTTTCCTGTTGCATGTCCAGCATGAGAGTTTTGCAGCCTCTAACCACGATTCCTGGCCCCGCATCCATTCCTTTCCTCCTCCTCCTCCTCCTCTCGTGTGACCGTGCGCAGGGTTGGCCACTGGAGCCTTGTGAACTAACCGGCCTGCCTCCTTTCACCCTCCCGCCAACCTGCAGGGAGAACCACAGCGAGATCGAGCGCCGCCGGAGGAACAAGATGACGGCCTACATAACGGAGCTGTCAGACATGGTCCCCACCTGCAGCGCCCTGGCCCGCAAGCCGGACAAGCTCACCATCCTGCGCATGGCCGTCTCGCACATGAAGTCCCTGCGGGGCACTGGGAACACCTCCACTGACGGCACCTACAAGCCTTCCTTCCTCACTGACCAGGTACAGGCTGTTAGATATCTGTTTATGCCACTGTCCAGTTTTTGGAGTCACAAGACTCTGTTTACATTCCAGACTGTTGGAAGTCTCACGGGAGACGGGAGATGGATGTTGTTGTTACTGGTTTCCTGTTTCTTTGTCTCAGTTGGTTCACTGACTCTCACAGAGAGAGGATGTATATTATTTTCTGTCTGCGTAGTTAGAAATAAAACCTAGCAATGTAGCTTATATTTCTCATCTTTCTGCTGCTTGGATGGATGAGGGAACGTGCCTGAAGCCTCATCAAAGGCTTAGGTCGTTAATCACCGCCGGAGGAACATCCGAGGAGGAGTAGCTCGGCCGTACGGAATTCCGACACAGGCGTCCTGTCCCCCTACTTAACGCGGGGGTTATGTACAGGGCCTCCATGTGTGTAAGTAGGGAGCACCCTTTAAACGCCCTCTGTGCTTTCTCCAACCCAGAGCAAAAATACTGGATCCAAAAATATCCATAACTAGAATTGGAAGTTCTGGGGCCTCCAGGAGGCTGGAGTACGGGTAAATAAAAGTGGCAGCAGCTGCTGCTGCAGCAGCTGTTAGCCGGAGAGGCTGAGCAGCCTAAACAAATCCCTGCTGTGCCTTCGGGGCTTCCTCCACCCTCCCTGACGTCCTCTTTGGGCTCTCCTCATGTACCGCGAGGACTCTCCGACTCTCTCCCACTATTTCCGGGTTTGAATTGGATTGGATTTGCCCCCAGTGTATATTTGGTCCCATGAGAGTCGATCATCCCGGACCGCTGGTCCTGCTACCTAGGGATGATGGGAGCTGTAATCCAACAATGGCTGGGGAACCAAGTTTGAGAAACGCCAGTGTGGGTGTCGGACCAGGACCTGGGAGAGCAGGGTTCGAATCCCCGCTCAGCCAGGAACCTCACTGTGGGGGGCCTTGGTTGGGCCAGTCACTGCCTCTCTCAGCCTCCCCTCCCTCGCAGGGTTGTTACGATGATAAAGTGGAGGAAGAGGAAAACTGTGTTCGCCACCTTGAGGTCCTTGGAAGAAAGGTGGAGTACAAATATAATAAATGATTTTCCACGTAAGGCTGGAAGAGACTTGCTCTCTCAATCCCCAGAGACCCCTTGGGGGCAAAGTAGCTCCCAGTGTTCTTATTCAGAGTCATGAGGACTAGAATCTTGAGTTTATTTTTCGGGAGCATTGCCTTGGGGGTAGAGCACATGCTTTGCATGCAAAAGGTTCCAGATCCAATTGCTGGCATCTCCAGGTAGGGATGGGAATGTCTGCTGCCAGTCAGTGTGGACACTACTGAGCTTAATGCTCTGCCATCTCTCTCTCTCTCTGCAGGAGCTCAAACACTTGATTCTAGAGGCAGCCGATGGGTTCCTCTTCATCGTGTCCTGCGAGACGGGCCGGGTGGTCTACGTCTCCGACTCCGTGACGCCTGTCCTGAACCAGCCCCAGTCCCAGTGGTTCGGCAGCACCCTCTACGACCAGGTGCACCCCGACGACGTGGACAAGCTGCGGGAACAGCTCTCCACGTCGGAGAACGCCCTCACGGGTGAGCTCGGCTGTCCTGCCACCACCATCCCAGTCACCGCATGTCCTGTAACTTCCTGCTGAAATCCTGTTAACATTTCATAACCGTGGATGTCCCGGGATTTATGCTTCGCCCTGCTTTTTAGCGCCCTGCCATTCCGCTCAGAATGGCCACAATGCAGTCACCTTGGGGAAGCAGAACCCAGTACCACTCGCTGGAAACCACAAGAGGGCAGAGTTGCTCTTGAACTCAAATCCTGCTTGCAAGTTTCCCACAGGCTCCTGGTTCACCACTGTGAGAACAAGATGCTGGACTGGACGGGCCGTTGGCCTGATCCAGCTCTTCAGATGTTCCCATTGAGCCTCCAGGTCCTGAGGCAATCTGTCTAGATTCCTGGGTAGTTTGGGTCATTTGACTGCTGTGAGAAAAGGATGCTGGACTAGATGGGCTCCTTTGGTCCTGATCCAGCAGGGCTCTTCTGAGGTTTTTACATCACAGAATACACCTGCTGTTGGGGACGGGCAGAGCGCTGGTGAGGGTACATTGCGGGGGGGGGGGGGGGAGAGGGCTGGAGTCTGACTTGGGAGAGGCGGTCAATGATCTGTGGGGGCCTGTGTCAGCCAGGAGGCAAGAGTCTGTGGCAGGGGAATCTTCAGAGCTGGAGGGTGGAGCACAGAATGGGTCGGAAGAAGAGGAGAAAGAGGCAGGTCAGGCAAGTGAAGAACCACTGTCTCCCAGAACCAGGAGGGAATTGAAAGGGGAGGAGCAGGGGAAGTTTCCACACAGGCATAATCTCCGGCTGTGTGTGCGCAGCCCATCGGGAGCAGGTGCATAAACTGGAGAGGAAGTGATTGGAAGTTGCTGCAACTTCTCCATAGAGCACAAACCAGAGAATGCTAGTACATGGTTAATGGGAGCCATAGAAGCTACTGTAAGTGTCCACATTTGAGTCAATTCTTAACTGTCTGCCATGTGCATTCCTTTTGCTGGGGAGTGCAAAAAACCCCAACAACAACCTTGAAAGGTAGGTTTCTCCTGAGCAAAACTGCCCTCACATTTTTGACTGTGACAGTGACGATTTCCTGTTTCCCAGGTCGCATCCTGGACCTGAAGACAGGGACCGTCAAGAAGGAAGGGCAGCAATCCATGCGGATGTGCATGGGATCCCGGCGGTCTTTCATTTGTCGGATGAGGTAGGACGGGGCTCCTCGGTTCCGCGTACAAAACCCACATGTCGTTTCTGCGTATGCTGGGCGTAAATAAGGACCGCAAACAAGGAGAAGTGTCACGGCCTGCTTGGGGTGCAGTGCCAGAGCGTGATTTGGCAAAACATGAGCAGGCCTCAGAACCCAGGATCACTGGAAGCTATCTTATACTGAGTCAAACTCTTGGTCCATCTAGACCAGTGCTGTCTACACTGACGGGCAGAGGCTCTCCAGGGTTTCAGGAAGTGGACATTCCCATCCCCTGTGTAGAGGATTGAAGCTGGCACTGAGTATGGTTCTGGTTGTCTTACCATGTTAATGGGTATTATAGAGCTGGGAAAAGGGTTAGGGAAGGGCAAAGGATGAAAGGATCTAGAATGCTGCAGGGGCTGCAGTAACTAGCAGAATCTATGGCTTTTGAGTTTAGGAAAAAGTGAGAGGGGCAGGCTAAGAGGCCTTGGTGCGATGCAACAGTATGCTATGGTGCTTTGGAAGTGTATTGTAGCTACCATATTTACTCGAGTCTAATGCGCCATCAAATCTAATGCATGCCTCAATTTTCAGAACCGTGAAACCCCAAAAAAGTATTTGCTGGCAAATGTAAATGTGCCATCAAATCTAACACACACCTTAATTTTCACAACGTAATTTGGCCAAAAAAGGTGAGCAATAGATTCAAGTAAATACGGTAATAAATTCATTGCTGAACTTTCAGAAAAGGAGAGATCGTTCAAGGCCATGTTTCTGTTAATAAAAGTGCCAAGCAACGTAGTGTATTAAGAATTTACTTCTACACCGCTGGTTCATACCCAGGTCAGGGAACAAACCTTTAAATAAAAATGCAGCCCTGAGAAAATCCAAGCAAAGCTTCCAATAGGGACCCGGTTTATGTAGAAAATCTATTGCACAAAAGGACAGCCCCACTAACCACTTGTTCAGCGAACTGCCAAATCTGTATATTAATAGTATTGTTATTTTTAAAAAGCCTCCTGCTATAAAATATAAATGGATTGGGGAGTTTTTGAAATGAGTGTTAATTCACACATTCGTCGCTGCTGTGTGGGTGATGAGGAAGGAGAGAGTATTATTAATATTCAGTTCATCAGTTGCCTGATATATAGCAGTCTCCAGGTGACTTACAGCAAATTTAAAAACATACAGGGGTAAATATGTTCCGGGCAGGGCAGGGCTGGGCTGGGGGTTCCTGCTCCAGGTTTCTCCCCTTCATCCTTAAAAGTCCCCAGAAATGGATGGCAACTGCATTGTTTTTGAATAAAAGTTTATGGAAACCACAGGAGGGGAGAGGGCTCTTGTCCTCAATTCCTGCTTGTGGGGTTCCTAGAGGCATCTGTTCAGCCACTGTGAGAACAGGACGCTGGACTAGATGGGCCCCTGGCCTGATCCAGTAGACTCTTAGCTTCATGGCCAGAAGCAGCCACAGCATGGCTTTTGGGAGTGCTCCCTGGCCAGGCGGCATGGAAGCAAATCTGTGTAGTTCTGCCACAAGGAAGCAGGCAAAGGGCTGTGGGCCAGCTTGGTCCCTAAGTGAAGATACAGTGGTGCCCCGCAAGACGAATGCCTCGCAAGACGAAAAACTCGCTAGACGAAAGGGTTTTCCGTTTTTTGAGTCGTTCCGCAAGACGAATTTCCCTATGGGCTTGCTTCGCAAGACGAAAACGTCTTGCGAGCTCTTGCGAGTTTGTTTCCTTTTTCTTAAAGCCGCTAAGCCGTTAATAGCCGCTAAGCCGCTAATAGCCGTGCTTCGCAAGACGAAAAAACCGCAAGACGAAGAGACTCGCGGAACAGATTAATTTTGTCTTGCGAGGCACCGCTGTACAAACGTCTTGCGGGGGCGGGAGGAACCAGAATCTTTGGGTGAAAGTGGAAGTAACGTGAGTTTGTTTCTGTTCTTCGCTCCACAGATGCGGCAATGCTACGGTGGATCCAGTCTCCATGAACCGCCTCAGCTTTATGAGAAACAGGACCCGGTAAAACTGGTTGTTCAGGGAGCCAGGGTTTGGTTGGCTGATAAGGGGTAGTGAGCAGCCCAATGTTAGCTTCATGTTGCAAAGCGGAGTAGTCAAACTCTGATCTTCCAGGTCCTGGTCTGATACTCTAACCACTATACCACCGCTGCCTCTCACATTTGTTAAATCAGTGCAGGGGGTAGAGCTGAGGTTTTTTGTTGGCAGGTTCCTTTCCTGAGAGTTCTGGTGGACTCTCATCCCCGCCGCCACGGTAGGATCAGCAAATGCAACCCTGGCAACATATTTCTCTCTGTTCCCTCCTTCCAGGAATGGGTTGGGTGCTGTGAAGGATGGCGAGCCTCATTTTGTCGTGGTCCACTGCACAGGCTACATCAAAGCCTGGCCACCGGCAGGTAACCTCACCTGAATGTCTCATTCTGGAAGACCCCCCTTTTTGATGTTTCTGCTAATTCATTTATTTCCTGTTACTTTGAAGTCCTGTTCTAAAAATAAAGTGTTATAGGGTTTTTATCAGGAGGGTGGGAAGTCTGGACGATGTTCATGGGTCCCTTCCAGGCCTGTGATCTTGTATCCAGTGGGTTTAGAGTCTAGTAAAAGAAGCCACTGAACTGCTCAGACAAGTTTCTTTGCTAGATTCCAGCTTTAGCTGGCTGCTGAAGTACTGCCATATACATGTCCAAAGAGCGGGCTTGGTTGCCATAGAGACCAATGGATGGGTCTTTTCCCACCTTACCTGTCTGTATGCCAAGTCATCCTGGGCTGGAGAACGATAGGCCAGGGGGCGCTCTGTGTGAAAAAGAGAGGGGAAAAAATGTGTGCGTGTGTTGGCTGATGCTGGAAGCTGGAGACACACAGGATTGTCCTGCTCTGTTCTGGATCCAAAGCTACAATTTGATAATCTTGCTGGGAATTTAATGAGGAGGCAATATCTGCTGGAGTTTGAATGCTGTGAGCCCCTCCATCCTATGCTCAGGTTGTATCTATGCATAAATAATGCCATGCATCCTAACTTGCTCAGATTTTCTTTCCCTTGTTTTCATTTTTCTTCTACATAACTGTCAATTTTCCTTTCTGAGATTCCTTCACATCCCTCTTACCCTCATCTTTCTTTTTTTAAATTCACTAGCAGTTTTTTTTTAATTACTGCATCCCTTCTTCTTCCCCTCTGACAGTTGTTTTCTCCCTCCTTTCCCATAGCAAGATACCCACTAATTTTACCCCGCGAGTGTTTCCGCACGGAGACCCCTGTTTTCAAAGGCTTCCAATTACCCCTTGGTTCAGAAGTGTTTCACACAATGCTGGTCCCTCTCTTTGTTGTTTAGTCGTGTCCGCCTCTTTGTGACCCCATGGACCAGAGCATGCCAGGCCCTCCTGTCTTCCACTGCCTCCCGCAGTTTGGTCAAACTCATGCTGGTAGCTTCGAGAACACTGTCCAACCATCTCGTCCTCTGTCGCCCCCTTCTCCTTGTGCCCTCCATCTTTCCCAACATCAGGGTCTTTTCCAGGGAGTCTCCTCTTCTCATGAGGTGGCCAAAGTCTTGGAGCCTCAGCTTCAGGATCTGTCCTTCCAGTGAGCACTCAGGGCTGGTTTCCTTCAGAATGGAGAGGTTGGATCTTCTTGCAGTCCATGGGACTCTCCAGAGTCTCCTCCAGCACCGGAATTCAAAAGCATCCATTCTTCGGTGATCAACCTTCTTTATGGTCCAGCTCTCACTTCCATACATCACTAGGTCCCTCTCTACCTCCACCAAATTTCTCCCACTCTACCAGCCACATGGGGTCGATAGCATATATTTTTTTAACCCACTAAGACCAGAAAAGACCCACCTTTGAGAAAAGCCTGTCCTGGCTCTGAGCTCAACTCCTCCTTCTTGCCACCCACAGGGGTCTCCCTCCCGGATGACGACCCAGATGCTGGGCAGGGGAGCAAGTTCTGCCTGGTGGCCATCGGCAGGCTGCAGGTGAGTTAGCCTTTCCCTCAAGCCCCAAAAGGACGCAGGAACCAGGTTGCCATCGATTGCTGAGCCTTCTTCGTACCTTATTGCAGCAGGTGTCCTTATCTGAGAGCCTCAAAAGCCGGACCACAATTGCTGTCCCATGTTGCTCCAGGGCAGGGCTGGCAGCTTGCCTGAGGCCACTTTCGTAGAATCGTAGGAGAGTTGAAAGGGCAACCCAAGGGCCATCTAGTCCAACCCTCTGCAATGCGGGAATCATGGCTAAAGAATCCCCGCGAGATGGCCAGTTTGGCGAGCGCATGGCAGAGATTAGGGCCCAGTCCCTCGCCTCTCCCAGCTCTTAGGGAGAATCCGCTGCCGAAGAAGAGAAATAAGAGAAATAATCAGGGGCCTTCTGCAGAGTTTCCTGCCTCCCCTCACTTGCCAACTCGCCTTCTTATGGGGGAAAGGGCTGTCTCTCCTCCAAGCGGGAAGCCCAATCCCTCCTGCCTAGCCCCCTCTCTGTAACCGGCCCCTAACCTCTTGGCGTCTCCCTTCCCTTGCAGGTCACGAGCTCGCCCAGCTGCGTGGACATAAACACCGTGTGCCAGCCCACAGAGTTCATCTCGCGGCACAACACCGACTGCCTCTTCACCTTCGTCGACCACCGTTGCGTGGCCACTGTTGGCTACCAGCCACAGGTGCGGGGAACTGGAGGAGGGGGTTCCCAGCAAGAGCTGGGTGCACATTGGCTCCCTGGGTCCAGGCCAAAAGCCCGCTTAGTCCAGCATTCTGGACAATATCATTTATATATAAGTTAAACAGTGCCGGGGCTAAAATACACCCTGGCTTAACTCCCTTTGTGGCTTGTAAGTTGTCCATTTGTAGAGCAGCACGCCTTTCATCACAGTATCATTGTATAAGCATTTAATCAAGTACAGCAGTCTTTTGTCTATATTTGAGGAGTTCAGCTTATCCCAGAGTCTTACTCGCAAAATTGAGTCAAATGCAGCTTTCAAATTAATGAAAGTTGCGTATAGCATAAGGTTTCCCGGGGACAGTCCCCCGATTTAGAAATCAGTCCTCTGACAAAATCCTATCATTCCTACTGAAGTTGAAAAGTGTCCCCAGATTCATTGAAAAAGGTAACCTGCCTTCAGCAGTGACATTCTGACTCTTTCTCTCTCTCCCCGCCCCCCACGAAAAAAATTAGGAACTCTTGGGAAAGGATATTGTTGACTTCTGCCACCCGGAAGACCACCAGCTTTTGAGGGACAGCTTCCAGCAGGTAAACCAGCCACGAGTCCATGACTGATTCAGCCTGGCATCTGCACAGCAACCCCTTGGCACACCCCCCTTGGCAAACACATTTTGAATGCCGTCGGAGCAGGCAGGGGGAGCCTTGGGCCCTCCTGAGGTTGCTGAACTACAACTCCCATCTCCTCCCTGGCCGTTGGCCACGCTTGCCGTCAGGGCTGGTGGGAGTCGTAGTTCAGCAAGATCCAGAGGTTGCACACATGCCTGCCTTACAGACCAATCTGTTACCTGGTCTGGAGCACAAACTTCAGGCCATCTTTCCAAAGCCCCGGGAGGGAGGGAGGGAGGGGAAGCTGGCTCTTCACGACCTTCACAGTCCTGCATTCCACCCCATAACCATCAACATCTGTGGAAAATGCAAATAAATACCTGCCAGGTGCCCCAGCGCGGGCTGCAGAAACCACTTTTTCAGCTTGAGGGCCACATTCCGTTCTTGGCAACCTTCTGGGGGCCACATGCCACTGGTGGGTGGGGCCAGAGTCAAAAGTGGGTGGGGCCAAGAACGTAAATTTGAGTTCTGTAGAATAGATTGGTTCCTACACACACACAGATGCCTCTCTGTCTTCTGTCCAGGTGAGCGAGAGGCAGGATCAGAGTTCGAGGAAACATCTCCAGCCAGGCAAAACCACCTTTGGGGTGCAAAGCAGGGGTGGTGAGAGGCATAGGGGGAATCCTTGCCCCAGGGAAAGCAACCTCCAAAATCCCAGGCAACGAGGAATTGTAGCCAGTGCTGGCATTAAAAGAGGGCAGGCAAGTTGCAGCCCCCAACCCAATCTCATCTCTTGCCCTAGTCCCCTTTGCTGGCATTTTTTAGAAAGCCGAAGTGGGGGGCTAAGATTGGGAAGCTCCAAAGTAGCAGAGCTTTATTTGGGGTTCTTCTGATCCTGGGTCTTAGGGTAAGCGCTGCTCTTTCAGGAAGTGCATGTTTTGTTTGGGGGGGGGGTCCTTCCTTTCCACCCCTCTGCTGTGGCTGCTGCTGTTGCCGGCATAAAACCAAAACAAAACCCCACCCCACCCCCGTTTTTCCAGGTGGTGAAGTTAAAAGGCCAAGTTCTGTCCGTCATGTTCCGTTTCCGGTCCAAGAACCAAGAATGGCTCTGGATGAGAACTAGCTCCTTCACCTTCCAGAACCCCTACTCAGATGAGATAGAGTACATCATCTGTACCAACACCAATGTGAAGTACGTACGCGGGGACCCCCTGTGCCACCCCCACTGGCAGCGGGGCCTGCTCTTTCGCTGTGTCCTTGAAAGACTTGCAGGGCAGAGGGGGCTTTGCAGTCTCCCACCCCAAAAAACTCCTCCTTAGCTTCATTCCAGCCTCTTTTTAAGCAAAATGCATTAAAATAAGTTTCTGCTTCTGGGTTGTCAAATCTCCTTTGCCTTTTTTTTGGTTGTTGTTCAGTTGAACCCCAAGACCTACCAGCCAGATGCAAAATTAGGCAGGGCACATTCACTTTTAAATACAACTTTGAAAAGTCACAGCTTCCCTCAAAGAATTAGGGAAAATATTATTTGTTAAGGGTGCTGGGAGTTGTTAGGAGGCCCCTCTATTCCCTTCTCAGAACTACAATTCCCAGAGTTTCATGGGAAAGAGGGATAAGCCTCTCTGGGAATTGTAGCTCTGGAAAAGGAATATGACACTCTTCCTGAACACTCTCAGCATCAACTACAGCTCCCAGGATTCGTTGGGGGGGAAGCCATGGCTCTTTAAAGTCACATCACCGTGCTTTAAATTTATAGTGTGAATGTGGCCTTTGGGTACCCGATGCTAGTCCTATGCAGAGTGGACTCACTGAAATCAGTGGACAGGCTAACTTAGGTCCATAGATTTCCATATGTCTGCCCTGACTGGAACTTAGTTAGCTGCTGCCCTTAGAATTAAGGAGCAAGGAGCCTCCAATCCCATTTCTGAGTGTAGGGATTTGTTTCCAGTGCTAGAGGTCACAGCTCTTTTGCACACACACAAAAATCTGCCAACTATGAGTTCAGATTTCTTCATTTTAGCTGCCTAACCTAGGTGGGAAAACTTGCTTTTTCTTGCTCTGGGGTCAGAAACCCTTGTTGATCTACTGCAAAATTGCCCTGAGATCTCCCCACAGATCTCAGTCTACTTTCTGCCCTTCCCTTGGTCTAAACCGCCTGTCTGCTCTGAGTATACCCCTCTTTTGCTCTTGATTGGACAGGCTGCTGTGATGTCAGGGAATACGCTAGCCTTAATTGGAGCAGACCTACAGAACCTGACTACCTTGGAGAACATAAGAAAAGCCTGCTGGATCAGGCCAATGGCCCATCCACAGCAGGAGGTTCATTAGTTTCAGTGGGTCTGCAGCTGAGTAGGACTGGCATGGGATGCGACCCATAATGCCGCCCCCCTCAGCCATCAGGACACTAGCTCTCCTCTTGGTCTGCCCCATATTGTCATGTTGGTGTCATTTCCTTGAGTGAATCCATACATTCACCATCCCTAAATCTGAAACTGGGACACATTTGCAGGTTGAGCTAAAGACTAAGAATCATCTCCAGCTAAGTTTTACTGAGAGTAGACCCATTGAAATGAATGGAACTAAGTTATGTTGATTGATTTCAGTAGCTCTGCTTTGAGTAGCGCCAACATTGGAGACTGCTCTCAATTTTCTGCCCACTGCCCATCTTTCAGTCTATTTTAAAAATAATTTTGTGGTGGTGTGGAGGGGCGGGTGGCCTCTGAGAGAGTGTTGTGGCAGTCGGCTTGAGTAAGCTTTTGCACAATCTATCTCTGCCCCTTCACTTGGGGGTGGGGAGAACCCCACACACCCATACACTCATCCATCCCATTTCCATATACCAGCTTCAGACGGGGAGCTTCAGAGAAATCAAAGCCAGATTTTGCATTTATTATGGAGTCGCTTACGTAGAACAGTGTAAGGTGTTTTGTTTTGTTTTTAAACTGATCACAATCAAGCTTTAAAAACAAACATGCCTGAAATTTCTCAAAATGCAGATTTAAAACCAACAGATACGTGTAAAAAGAATTGTGTGTCTGGGGTAGCGAAAAAGACTTTAGCAGGTGCCAAAAACAGCCTTAAGAAGAGGGAGGGGCAGAAAGATCCCCAGGCTCACTGGAAGGCTCTGAGGGTTGCAATTGGCTCCCTCCGATCCCTGACCTTCCCTTCCCCGATGACCCCCCAGGAATGCCAGCCAGGAGTCCCGGCCTGCCTTGGCCAGTCAGATGCAGCGGCCCCAACTGGGCCCGAACGCCAGCCTGCCTTTGGAGATGAGTCCTGCCCAGCTGGCGACGAGGTAAGTTGGGGGCTGGCTGGAGTCACCCTGGGGCCCTTTGCTCTGTGAGGGGTCTATCCCAAGGCCCCCCGGGGCATGTAGGTGTCGGAGCACCTTGTAAGCTCTGCTCAGTTCCTCTCCCTGCTTTGTGGCACTTTCCTCTGACCCACGACCGGCTCCTAACCTCTTAACAATGGCTTGCGTTTCAGGCAGCAGGCGACGCAGCCAACAGACGTCGACGTGGTCCCTGTCAGGGAGAGCTTAGCCAGTTACGACCACACCCAGGTAAATCGGCAAAGGTTCCAAGAGTTTCCATGGGGACTCGTCCCAGCTCCCTGCCCTAAATTGAGACCTGGCAGAGGGCACACACAAACACACCCGCTGACACGGATCACTGTGTCCCTCCTTTGGCAGACCACACACTCCACTGGAAGGAACTCGTGGTGCTCACCTCTGTGGAGTTGCCAGTCGCCATTTGCGACTAGAGGAGTCGTTCAATACAGGACTGCAGTGGCATGAGAGGAAGAAATGACTTTTTTTTTTTCATAACTCCCCTCTTCAGCCATCCTTCAGCCTGCCCCCTTTGCATGCACACAACTGAAAACATAGATTTTGTGGAGTGGCAATCCAAACAGGATTCTCCCACCCTGTCCATTCTCATTTAAGTGGCATGTTGCAGGATTTATGTTAGAACACACCTAGATTCCAATCCTTGCTCAGCCGTGAAGCTTATTGGGGTGTCCAGGGGCCCAGTTGCCATCTCTCAGCCTAACCCACTTCTTGGGGTAGTTGTGAGGTTAAAATTAGGGGAGGAGGAATGGGGTATGGTGCCCTGAACTCTCGGGACGGGGTGGGGGATGGAAATGGAAATAAATCCCTGGGCTTATCACTTATTTAGTTGTGTGTGCCCATGTTGACACCTGCAGATTGTATCCAACATTAATCATACTCAAGACTCTGCAGTTAATGGTTTTGACTGACCTTAGGCGCGTTGATTTCAGAGGATCTACTCAGGAGTAGGACTGAGCTGACTGTGCAACCTTGTGTTTGCTCATCTCCTTCCAGGCTGCCGTTCAACCGGTGGCCACCACCGGCCCGGACCATGGCAAACCTCTGGAGAAAGCAGAGACCCTCTTCAGTCAGGAGCGGGACCCTCGCTTCAGTGAAATTTACAGCAGCATCAGCACAGGTGAAAGGGTTGGGGTTGGGGGGTGGGAAATCAGAGCCGGTAATCAGTAGTCATGTCAGTCCATCCCCTGGGAGAAAAAAAGAGAGAAATCTTGGGGAACACCAGAGGTCCCAAGTTCAAACCCCAGAGGCATATCCAGGTAGGGCTGGGGACGTCCAACCTCACCTGAAACCTTGGAGAGGCGCTGCCGTCAGTGTCGACAGTCCTGGGCGAGATGGGCCCAAGCAGCCTTTTTGCTATAGCTTCCTATGAGTTGGATCCAGCATTAGTCCTGCTAAGACCAGGACCCCTTGAAATGAACGAAGGTGGTGGATTTGTTCCTTATTTAGCTGTTTAATTTATAAATCCTGCCTTCTCCCCAGGCCGGGACTCAAGGCAACTTACACAAGTTAAAGCGGCACAGAGAAAGTATAAGAAGCTAAAAGCATATTTTAAAATAGTTTGTTTAAACTAGAGTGGCCTTTGTCCATGGAGTTTTCTTGGCAGGGATACTGGAGTGGCTTGCCGGTTCCTGCTCCAGGTGGATCACGTTTGGTCAAAACTCTCCACTATGACCTGTCCATCTTGGGTGGCCCTGCACAGCATAGCTCATAGCTTCTCTGAGTTATTCAGGCCCCTTCGCCACGGCAAGGCAGTGATCCATGATCACTCCCTGCTTATTTAACTTATATGCAGAATTCATCATGCAAAAGGCTGGGCTGGATGAATCCCAAGCCGGAATTAAGATCGCCGGAAGAAATATCAACAACCTCAGATATGCAGATGACACAACCTTGATGGCAGAAAGTGAGGAGGAATTAAAGAACCTTTTAATGAGGGTGAAAGAGGAGAGCGCAAAATATGGTCTGAAGCTCAACATCAAAAAAACAAAGATCATGGCCACTGGTCCCATCACCTCCTGGCAAATAGAAGGGGAAGAAATGGAGGCAGTGAGAGATTTTACTTTCTTGGGCTCCATGATCACTGCAGATGGTGACAGCAGTCACAAAATTAAAAGACACCTGCTCCTTGGGAGAAAGGCGATGGCAAACCTAGACAGCATCTTAAAAAGCAGAGACATCACCTTGCCAACAAATGTCCGTATAGTTAAAGCCATGGTTTTCCCAGTAGTGATGTATGGAAGTGAGAGCTGGACCATAAAGAAGGCTGATCACCGAAGAATTGATGCTTTTGAATTATGGTGCTGGAGGAGACTCTTGAGAGTCCCATGGACTGCAAGAAGATCAAACGTATCGATTCTTAAGGAAATCAGCCCTGAGTGCTCACTGGAAGGACAGATCGTGAAGCTGAGGCTCCAATACTTTGGCCACCTCATGAAAAGAGAAGACTCCCTGGAAAAGACCCTGATGTTGGGAAAGATGGAGGGCACGAGGAGAAGGGGACGACAGAGCATGAGATGGTGGGACAGTGTTCTCGAAGCTACAAACATGAGTCTGACCAAACTGTGGGAGGCAGTGGAAGACAGGAGTGCCTGGCGTGCTCTGGTCCAGGGGGTCACGAAGAGTCGGACACGACTAAACGACTAAACAACAACAAACTAGAGTGGAAGGAAAATAGCATAAAGGCAGATTGAAATATAGATAATAAAAAGGCAATTTCAGAAGCACTTTACTTATAAACAGTCATTCCCAAAAGCCTGTCAGAATAAATTTATCTTCTTCTGCCAGCAGGAAGGGCAAGGAGAGAGCCTGTCTCTCGGAATAAGGCCCATTAGTATCAGTAGGTCTTTGTTGGATACCGCCCAATATCCCGTTCTTGGGTGGCCAGGTCGGGGCTAACCATGCTTCTCTCTCTCTCTCTCAATCAGACCAGACGAAAGCTGTCTCTTCTGGCTCTCTGCCTGCCAGCCAGTCTCTCTTCTCCCAGGGAAGCAGTTTCATAGCTCCGCGTCCCACCGAGAACTTCAGGTGAGGTCTAAGGGATAGTCTCAAGACTCCTGCAATTGGCTGAGTTTCCTTTCCAGTTTAGCCCAGCCTCCACAGTGCAGTGGTTAGAGTGAGTGAGGGTTCAAATCCTCACTCAGCCACCAAGCTCACAGTCTCTCAGCTTAAGCTACATCAAAGGGGGCGGGGGGGACCACGTATGCCGCCTTGAGCTCCTCAGAAGAAAGGCGAGATAGAAACTGAGTGAACAAATAGAGGAATGAATGGCACGCCAGCTCTCTGCGTGCCTCTTCAGCCACACTGGCCTTTCCTCCCTTAACTCTGCCCTCTTCCTCGCCTCTGTAGGAGCAGCACGATGGTGCCCCCCGTGAACGTCATTCAGCAGCAGCTGCCCACAGCACCGCATTCGGCCTCGGCGGGGCAGATCCTGGCCCAGATCTCTCGCCACTCCAATCCTGATCAGGTCTCCGGGACCACTTGGGCTTCAGGGACGACACGCACGTCTTTCACTGCCCAGGTAGTTTTTGTCTTTTTCCTGCAGACCATATATATGGGCATCCCTAGTACGAACTGGGCTTAGCCACAGTTTTGTGTTGAATAGTCACAAGCTGCCGTGTCTGCTGGAGGAGCTGGAACTGGGCCTGGTTTAGGAGTATAGGAAGCTTCTGCCTCATAGAATCATAGAACTGTAGAGTTGGCAGGGACCCCTGGTGGTTATCTAATCCAATCCCCTGCGATGTAGGAATCTCAACGAGATTGTACATAACAGACGACCATCCAGCCTCTGCTTAAAAATCTCCAAGGAAGGTCATTTTGTTCCTGCAAGGACATACACTCCAGCTTCTGGTAACCTACCAGTTGCTTTTTATTTATCTGCTCACTGTTTAAATTTCTTTTTCGTGCTCTTCTAGCAGGCGGCTTCCCACGCTGTTAAGACTCGGCCGCCTTCCTTTGCCATGGGCACCTTCCAAGGCACCCCGTCCTCCTTCAGCCCCATGTCGACACAAGGCTCCACAGCTTCGCCAGGCGGGTCTGCCTACCCAAGCCTTGCCAGCCGCAACGCCAGCTTTGGTGAGTGTTCCCCACCGGGTTTGGAAGTTGCCAGCGGTGATCCTTCTGCTGAAGAGGCAGGACTCTGTCGTCGTGCAGTTCCTCGTTCTGCAGAAGCAACGCTGTGAAATGATGGGCATGTATGTTGAGCATAGCGGGAAGGGCCGGAGCTCAGCAGAAGAATATCTGCTTTGCTTGCAGAAAGTCCCAGGTTCAAATCCAGGCACCTTCTGCTAGGGCTGGGGAGACCATGCCTGAACGAAACAAGAGCCCACAAGGACCGCCTCTCTCCATATGAACCTACATGGACCCTGGGATCATCATCTGAGTCCCTTTTTCATGTGCCTCCTCTAAGAGAGGTCCAGAGGCTGGCAACATGACAACAGGGCCTTTTCTGTAGTGGCTCCCTGCTTGTGGAATGCTCTCCCCAGGGAGGCCCACCTGGCACCTTCCTTGCATATCTTTAGGCGCCAGGCAAAAGCATTTCCCTTCAACCAAGCCTTTGGCTGATTAATATTCTACATCCTTTTAAATGTGTTTGTCGTGGAAACAAAAGCATAATCAATTTTTTGAAATAATTTTTATTGGTTTTACAAAATAAATCATGATTAACATTTTTCATTAAAGAAAAGTTTAAAATAAAACAAGATTCTCCCAAATCTTAGGACTCCCCTCCTCCCCTCTGTGGGTGCTTTAAGTTTCTTAATCAACTGCATATTAGAGTTCATCCAAATTTCAGTTCTCCAATATGTCCAAAGTCTCTGTAACATTGCAAGAGTTATTCAGAGCATGCCATCAATTGCACAATCATTTCATGGTTGCCGGGAACAGTATCTTTCAGTCTTCCAACAGGAATACTTTCAAATGCTTCTTCAATGTCAATAACAAGGGAGACAGGCTCACCTCACAAGGGAGGGCATCTCCTGTGAATCCACCTGGGATCTACCTTCCGCCCCACTTCTGATTGCTAGACCTCTTTCTGCAGCCCAAAGCAGGGTGTTTCCGCCCACCAACTCCTTCTAAGCCAAACCAGTCAATCTAGACCAAAGCGTGTTATCAAGGGCATGGGGAAAGAACAGTCTTGTCTCCTACACTCGGTGCTAACCGCATTTTTGTTCCTTTCAAAGCTGCTGGAGAGAGCGGGCAGGCCCCAGCCCCGTTCCAGCCCCGGGCAGCGGAGGGGGTCGCCGTGTGGTCGCAGTGGCAGGGTCAGCACCACGGACAGAGTCCAAGCGAGTCGCACGCCCAGCAGCCACCACCAAACCAGTCAGAAGTCTTCCCGGTCAGTCAACCTCCCCTCCGCCACGATTCCAGTAACTTTTCCTCCCCCCTTTTTTATAAACAGAGGCCAAGACACCAAGGATCCTCTTGCTAGGGATCCAAACCAGGATTTAAACCTCCAGCAGCCGACACTATTTCCCCATCTTTGATTTATTTAAAAGCACTGATAACCCAAGAAGCTGCACTATACTGAGCGAGACCGTTGGTCCACCTAACTCAGTATTGTCTACATAGACCGGCAGCAGCTCTAGATCCTCTCACAGCACCCTTAACAAACGACAGTCCCCAGGATTCTTTCTGGGAAGCCATAACTATTAAAGTAGTATAAAGGTAAAGGTAAAGGGACCCCTGACCATTAGGTCCAGTCGTGACTGACTCTGGGGTTGTGGCGCTCATCTCGCTTTATTGGCCGAGGGAGCCGGTGTACAGCTTCCAGGTCATGTGGCCAGCATGACTAAGCCGCTTCTGGCGAACCAGAGCAGTGCACGGAAACACCGTTTACCTTCCCGCCAGAGCGGTACCTATTTATCTACTTGCACTTTGAGGTGCTTTCGAACTGCTAGGTTGGCAGGAGCAGGGACTGAGCAACGGGAGCTCACCCCGTTGCAGGGATTCGAACCGCCAACCTTCGGATCAGCAAGTCCTAGGCTCTGTGGTCTAACCCACAGCGCCACCCACGTCCCTAAAGTGGTATAAGGGTGCTTTAAATGTATGATCCAGAAGGGATCTGAGTTAATACAGATAAAGGTTTTACATAGCACATTTGAGGGTGGGGTTCATTTTAGGGGGTGCTGTTAAATGTTTGCAAGTAGGAAACCCTTCTCCTGCGTTCAGGAACCACTTTCTGCCCGTCCTAGAAGATACAGTGCACTGTCACCTAAGCAACGATAATTTCATTCTCATTTTCGAATTCCCTTTCATTTACAGGACATGTTGTCCATGCTAGGGGAACAAGGAGCCAGCTACAACAACGAAGAGTTTCCCGAGCTGAACATGTTCCCCCCCTTTTCGGAATAAGGATGGGAAAAGATCTGTGCAGATGGTGCAGTTTCCCCTGGCCCCCCGTGTAGCGACGCAGGGAGGGAGGAGCGTTTGTGACTCCCCCCACCCTTTCTAACTTCTGTCAAAGACTGCCAAAGTCTTCCTACTTCTGGGAAGCAGAAGCGCTGCAGGCGAGGCGTCGCAGAGGGAGTCCGGTTCGTTCCCAACTTGGGTGGAGCCTCCGGCGAGGCCGCTGTTTCCCTCCTTCCCGGCAGACCTGCCGCGAACTGGTTGTGTTTTGGAGAAAGCCGCGTGTGCAGAGTCCAAAAGCGGTCGCGAGGACTTGGGGAGCCCGATGAGTGGACGATGCTCAGTGTGCGATCATCAGGGATTTTTAAAAGCTCAATGGGTGTTTGGTTTTTTAAAAAAGAAACACCCTACGCCATAACCTTTTATACATATATACATATATATATAAATATATCAAAATTGTATTCTTGTTTATACGATGTCAGGGAATGGGGGCAGAATTTGCCCCCTGAAATGATGCTTAAAGCGCTGTGTAATTCCGTCACCTGTGAACACCCGAGGCATATAGAGGAACTCGTTGCCGCGCACTCGTTTCACTAGCGTCCGCACTCGTGTGTTCAGGTCTTGCACGTTATCTCCCTCGAGCAGTGTTAATGAAATGGAGGGGTCTGCCTGCCCCCACCCCAACGGTTCACCCTGCTGGGCTAGCAACTTTCTCAAGTGCCCCCCTTTCCCAGCAGCCGCCAAGCCCCCCACCAGGGCTTGAATGCTGTGTATGTCTTTAGAGCATTGTGCTCTCCCCATAATGTATAGGGGAACTGGGATGCCAGCCGGCACTGGGAACAACAAGGAAGTTGGGGGACATTGAAGCTGGCTGCACCTGGCTAGTCAAGGAAAAAGTAGGCATGGCTTGTCCTGAAGGAAGCCTTTAGGTTCCTCTGTTCTCTGGAAACCCAGACAAGCAAGTGTGGTGTTTGCCTTCTGGGATGATGAGACTCAAGGTATCCACCATTGAAGCTGGCCCTGTTTCCTCCCATAACCTGTGCAATTAAAAGTGGGCCTCGCTCATTAGGAGAACCCTCTTGGCTTCCTTTTTTCTTGTAACGCTTCAGGACGGGGGACACTTCCAAGCCATAAAAAGCATCCGTAGCACAAAAGCTTTTTGTTGTTGTTGCATTGTTGAGGATTTTGGGGTTCACGTGGGTCCCCTTTGTGTCCATCCCTCTCTTAATGTGAAATGGGACAGGGCTGCAATCTTCCCCCGGTGCTCACACAATTCTGGAAACAAGCAGATTTAATCTGAGCAGGTTTCCTGTCCATCTGTTGTTCCTGGTGATGTCTTCCCCTCCCCCCCTTCTTCAGTGGGGGGTAAAGAACACACATACCTGTCTCTCCCCCCCAATCCAGGCATCATCCTGCTCACCTGTTCTAGGGGGTGGGGAGTAAGAATTGAGATGAGACGATGGGAACCTTGTTCTGGAGATGTGTGATCGTCATCGAAATATACTTACATTTGGCATGAAGCCTGAATTCTTGGAATCTACCATTGTCTTCTTTCATAAATCTCAGTTGAAAGTGGGGTGCACCCCAGGCTTTGGATAGAGGGGAAGACTGTTCCTCTCGTGTTCCAGAAATTATGTATACGATATTGAATAGTGTAACAATGCAGTGCTGTCTTTTCTGAGAAGGAAAAATGAAAGATCAGGATAAATTCTTTTAAAAACCCACGGCGATTCTCATTTCTATCTTGCAAAACTCAGCCATTGTTTGCCAAAGCGCAAGGATTGATCTCCCGGCGTCCCAAAAATATGGCACCAACCACTTTGCGATTTAAAAGCAACAATAACTTTTTAGTAATGACTGCAGAATTCAGCATCTGGATAATTTCTAGTTCTTTCCCCCCCTTTTTGTGTACTTTTAAAAAAATCAAGTTTCTGGCCCTCATGATGAAGAGGACCAGCTTGATGTCTGTGGGCCCGTATCTCAGAAGCATTTTACTGTTTTTCGTGTCGGCCTTTTGTCCCTTGCCCTGGCTTAACAGAGCAATTATGCAAAATAAACGATATGCCATATGTTTTATTCATGATGTTGTGCTCAGCTTTGATGAGAAAAGAGTTTCTTTTTTCCTGAATTTCAGCTGGTGGGTTTTAAGAATACGGGAATATGGTGTTTCCCCCAGGGCCAAATTAACTTGGACCGCTGTGCCATCTCAGGCTCACGTGCTGTGGGATAGACATTGGGATTCAGAATCTCATGAGGCTGTGCTTTAGGGTCTGTTTCCAGAGATGGGGCGTTGTGGGGGGTGTCAGCTGACCAGTACCTCAAAAACAGTGTATTCCCGACACCTCGAGTATTAGGATGTCCCCCCAGCTTTCCTGGAAATGCCATTGGGGGATTGAATTTGGGGCCTTCTGCATGCAAGGCAGGTGTCCTGCTGCTGAGCTGCAACCCTTCCCTGTACCCATGATGCTCCATGACCCACAAGGCACCCTAAGCATGCATGCAATGGGGCACAGGCTGGCAGTAAGAAGGAAACCTTGGTACAGAAGGCAGCATCCATCTCTCCTGCCCAAGAGCCTGAACATTGCCCACCTCCCCACCCCAATGCCACTTTACCCATAGTGCACTGCGCTGCAGCCCACCCCCACCACCCTTATCACTGAGCTACTTGCAAGAAAAAATAAAGTAAGATCCCAGTCCTCATGGTTCTTAATGAGACTGGACAAAGGTTTCTTTTTTTTCTAGCAGACCTGTGAACTGGCAGAGACACTTCTGCAGAGCCAATGGCTCGTTTACGTAATAATCCATGGTTCATTACACTGGGTGCTTTCCCCACAACAGCCAGAAACGAGGAGCAGCTTGCCCTGTTTCCTGGTACTCCCAGGATATATTGCTTCTATATCTGGAGGCTCTATTGTGCATAAATAGCTATCAGGAGATCTATGTAAACTCATTTAATCCTTTTTTAATAAGAACCATTACTTCCCTCTCTCAACAGAGAAAAAAATCGGTTTGGCCACGCTACATTTAACCTCCGAAGAATCCTGGGAACTCATTTGTTAGGGGTGCTGGGAAACGCAGCTACAGTTCCCAGGATTTTTTGGGGGGGAGCCTTAAATGTATGGGGTGTAGGGCAGCCACAACCTTTCTTCTGCATGGACACAAACCACGTAGCAGCTGCCTTACACGGAGTTGGAAGGGACCCTGTGGCCATGTAGCCCACCCCCTGCAATGCAGGAACATTGGTCCATTTCACTTAGGGATGCCTACTTTGGCTGGCTGGCTCAGGTTCTCGGGGGGTTATTTCTAAAACTGGAACTGCCAGCGATTCAATTGCGGGCTGTTCCACACGCTCAGCTGGTGCCCTCCCTCAGATCTCTGACGTGGTTACAGCCTTAACACTCACTTAGCTCAGGTAAACATGCAACGCCATGATGACAGAGCAGCTACAGCAA
The DNA here is from genome assembly GCF_964106645.2 of Podarcis pityusensis. Classification (NCBI taxonomy): domain Eukaryota; kingdom Metazoa; phylum Chordata; class Lepidosauria; order Squamata; family Lacertidae; genus Podarcis; species Podarcis pityusensis. The sequence continues at coordinate 3,697,964 of NC_138041.1, read as the reverse complement.
AAGGCCTCTCAATTCTGCTCCCAGTCCCTAGCTCAGTGTCTTAACCACTACCCCACACTGCCCCAGAGCATCCCCCATCTCTCAGCCTCCTGCTTCTGCCAGTTGAAGAGTTGAGATGCCTGCAACTGATGCTTCTGGCCAGGAGTTAAACTTCTCTGCCTTTTTCTTTTTACATCACTGGCTTCTGAATAGCTGCCTCCGCAAAGCCTGTATCAGAGGTTAAGCTCTGCTTCTCTCACCCCTTTTAAAGTTTCTGCCTCTGTGATGCTGCAGGGTGGCTCTGAAGAGGCCCAGGGACCAGAATAATAAGGAGGCCAATTTATACATTTCCCACAATCTACTGGTGTGCAGAACAGTATATATTGATTTACTTTGGCCTGTCCCACCAGGGAGTGCTCTTGCTTCACTTTCACATTCAGGTGTGTTTACACAGAGTTCCAAGAGACCCAAAGGGGTCATCTAGTCCAACCCCCTGCCATCATGGCACCTTGAATGGGGCCCAGAAACAAACCGGCAACCAGTGCAGCTGCTTTTAAGATGGGTTATGCGAGATCTAAACGGAATCCCAGCCAGTAGTCTGGCTGTGGCATTTTGGACAAATAGACCAAATCTCTCCCCCACCGCCACCGCCAAATTCAGCCATTAAGCTCCCACAGGGGCAACTATGGCCCATCCATTACTGCCTCCCATCCTAAGCTACCTCACAGGGTTGCTGGGAGGATATAGCGCCCCCTCAAGCTAGTTGGAGGAAAGGAGGGATACATGTGAGATAGTTTAGCAAACTGGTGTGTGTGTGTGAAGAAGCAGCTCAGATTTTGTGCCTGAAGAAAACCGCTTCATGGCTTAGCAAGCAAAGTAGTCAGTTCCTCCTATGACCAATTTCCCATTTCTTTTCGGGGGGAGGGAACCCACCAACAGCAGCAATATAGTCATAAGTTTCCCACTTCCTCCTTCCCACCCCCTGCTTCAGCTGAAAGGGCTCCTGTGCTTTTTATAGTTGTGGTGGAACCAACAGGTGGAGCTTTTGCCCAGTAGAGCAGCTGCCCGGGTTGAATGATCTTCCTGCAGAAGGAAGTATGCTAGAGGGAAGGGGAAATGGGTCCTGCATTTGCACTAACTAAGCTCTGAAAGAGTAGCTCTGTACGTGTTCATCAGCCAACCCTTGCACATCTTTGGGAACTACGATTCCCACTGGCTGGGGCTGACGGGAGCTGTAGTTCCACAACATCAGGAGGGTACTGGGCTGCGGATTGCATTTTAAGGAGGACTGTAAGATTTTAAAACCAGGTCCCTGCAAGAAACAGACTTAGCAGCGGCTCCAGGGCAGCAGAAAAAGACAAATCAAGAATTTCTTCATGTCTCACTTAACAAAAGAATGGCTAGTCTGTGACACTCCCAATGTGATTTTGTCATTGTTTAATGCATTTGTATATTGGCTCCCAGTTCATTTCTGAGCACAATTCAAAATGTTGGTGCTGACCTTTAAACCCTAAACAGTCTCGGCCCAGTATACCTGAAGGAGCATCTTCACCCCCATCGTCCAGCCCAGACACTGAGGTCCAGCTCCAAGGGCCATCTGGCAGTTCCCTCACTGTGAGAAGCAAAGTTACAGGGAACCAGGCAGAGGGCTTTCTCGGTGGTGGCACCCTCCCCAGTGGAACGCCCTCCCTTCAGATGTCAAGGGATAGACAACTGCAGACTTTCCAGAGACATCTGAAGGCAGCCCTGTATCGGGAAGCTTTCATGCTGGAAGCCACCCAGAGTAGCTGGGTGAAAGCAGTCAGAGGGGTGGGGTATAAGTAATATTTATTATTTATTATTATTACTGTATTATTATTACTGTATTATTATTATTATTATTATTATTATTATTATTATTATTCCCAGGTTGGGATCCAAGGCAGCTTACAACATTTGAGGACAAAAATACAAAGCAATAAAAACAAGCTAGTTAAAAGCAGTGATTATAATTCATCAGAACACATTTAAAACTAGGTATTAAAGCACAGCCTGACCTGATAGCAGCCCAGTGATCAGCATCGCCTGCACCTCATGCTCAATCTAGACACATCAAAGAAGCGTTTCAATTAAATGCGTGGCAAACTTTGTATGAGAAATCGGGTTGGCAAAAATGGAACTCCACAGCACCATCTGGCGTCGCAGTGTTAGAATGCATAAGCAATGAATATAAAGTGTTTCTTCTTTGCCAGTGTAGCTGAGTCCCTTGTTTCCAAAGGTCTGTTTGAACAGGAAGATTTCGCTCAGCCTGCTGGCGGAAAGAGCGAGCGAGGAGGGAGCCAGCCTCAGCCTGGCCTCTCTTGGGAGGGAATTCCACAATATGGAAGCAGCCGCAGAAAAGGCTCTCTCTTCTGTCATGCTTCTTATGTTGATGGGGTCAAGAGAAGGTGGTTAGACTCCAGCTCCCATCAGCGCTGGTGCTCAGGTTCTGCTTCTGGGATCCCCAATGGGGCACCTGGATGCCCACGGTGAGAACAGGAGGCCGGACTAGATGGCTACAGTATTCTTCTTATGCCAACAGCAGCAGCCTCAAAGAGGCCATAGCAGTTTGGGAGGTCTTGCATCACAAAATCTGCTTCCCTGGAAGATCAAACTTCTTGTGATAGAGGAAAGAAATGGCAGAACATACTAGGGACTCAGCCACATTAGTCAAAAAAACAACACTTTGAATGTGTTATGAACATGCAACACCAGATGATGCCAGAGAGCAAACAAATTTTCTATGCAGTATTTACATAGGGTTCCCCCCCCCCTTTTTGTTATAACGATTTAATTTCTGACTTATTTATAGCGGTTTTTTCCTGTGTGTAGATCCACCCCAGGAAGTGTAGGACTGGTGCTCTGTTTGACACAACGTCATCTAACCTCCTCACAAATTAGAACGAAGGCTCCTGAAATAGTTAACATCATCTGACATCCCTGCAGACAGATCAGGATAAATGTTTGATAAAGATGTTGTCTGGAAGTGGCTTTATATGGTCACTGCCAGCTAGGAAGCCTTAATCTATTATTATTTTTTTATAAGATATTTATTAAGGTTTTTTGAAATATTACAGTGAAAATGAAAAAGAAAAAAGAAAAATACAAAATAAAAACAATTAAAAACACACATATTTTCTATTACTTATTTTCCTTTAGCTTGTTTCCTGGACCTCCTCGTACCTCCCTTTTTTGTATTCCACTTCAATTTATTGGTTCAGCAAATCCTTACCATTAGATTTTAACCCATTTATAACCCTTTTTTTTTCATATTCTCTTAGAGCATTACAGCTGGAAACCGCTTAATTACTATCCAACATCATTCTATCATTCATTAATTTTACAATATTTCTGTAAATAGTCTTTAAATTTCTTCCAATCTTCTTCCACCGACTCTTCTCCCTGGTCTCGGATTCTGCCAGTCATTTCTGCCAATTCCATATAGTCCATCACCTTCATCTGCCATTCTTCCAAAGTGGGTAGATCTTGTGTCTTCCAATACTTTGCAATGAGTATTCTTGCTGCTGTTGTAGCATACATAAAAAAAAGTTCTGTCCTTCTTTGGCACCAATTGGCCGACAATGCCCAGAAGAAAGGCCTCTGGTTTCTTCAAGAAGGTATATTTAAATACCTTTTTCAGTTCATTATATATCATTTCCCAGAAAGCCTTAATCCTTGGGCACGTCCACCAAAGGTGAAAGAATGTACCTTCAGTTTCTTTACATTTCCAGCATTTATTATCGGGCAAATGATAGATTTTTGCAAGCTTGACTGGGGTCATGTACCACCTGTATATCATTTTCATAATATTCTCTCTTAGGGCATTACATGCCGTAAACTTCATACCTGTGGTCCATAACTGTTCCCAGTCAGCAAACATAATATTATGTCCAACATCTTGTGCCCATTTAATCACAGCCTTAATCTAAGGCAGCAACCATTGCTGGACCTTGGCACGTCGAATCCCGTCTGTTAATTAATAATTATGCCTTGTGTAATTCTGTCTGCTCTGAAAATCAACTGCTGCCTCTGGCCTGATCTGCAAAAACAAGCAACCCATGGGCAGCTGCCAGATGTTAGCAAGAGTCATGCATCATGGGAAAGGGAGCCTCTTTTGCACCTGCATCTGCAGGTGTGGGCGACTGACATCTTAACTTTCCACATGGTTTCATTGTAAATGCACGCAGGTGTTATTTTCTGCTTCTGAATCAAGTCCTGCTTCTGAAAAGCGTCCCCCAAAGAGATTTGGGCCAACCAACCTGGTGCTCCCAGCCATGCTCTACAGCCATGTTGGCCAGGGGTTATGGGAGTTGTAGTCCTCAAACATCTGGAGGGCAGCGCATTGGCAAAGGCTGGATGTAAGCTGTTTGCAGTTAGCCTCTCCTTTGCAAATCAAAACCTCTCTGGTTTGCTGTGCTGCCAGAATTGTGGTTTTCTGCAAAAAGAGCACATTCCTGACGTGAAGCTGGTGACTCAAGTCATATCTTTTCATTTAAGATCCCCCACCTCCTGGTTTTCCTTTCTTCCCACCTAAACTTTTTTAAAAAGGATTTAATTCAGTTTTGCATACTTAAGCTTGATTTCAGGGGCAGGAGACATTCTTTTCAGCCCACAGGGGCCAGATATAATAATAATAATAATAATAATAATAATAATAATAATAATAATTTTATTTATACCCCGCCCTCCCCAGCCAGGGCCAGGCTCAGGGTGGCTAACACCAAATATGAATTGCAATAAATTACAATACGGAACCTTTTGGGGGGCCACATGCAGTGGTGGGCAGGACCAGATGCAGTGGTGGGAAGGACTGAGAACATAAGTAGGTGGAGACATGGATCTGACTCTTACCATGCAAGGCTACTGTATATTCAAATCATGCAAAACTCAGAGATTTCTACACCACCACCTCTCTCTCCATCTTCCATCCAGGTATGCAAGAAACAGTCTAACCATTCAAGGATGCCTTCCAGTCAAGGGAAAGCACTCATAGGATCATATACTCATGGACTTGTAGAGTTGGAAGGGACTCCCAAGGGTCATCTAGAACCCCCTCCAATGCAGGGTCTCCAGGAGACTGAGGGTGGGATGTGGCCTGAGGTGAGGGGTGTGGCCTCAGGAGAGTCCTGAGACCACATGCGACCCCCAGCCCAAGGATCCTACCCCTATGGGGTATTCATTCATTCATTTGTTTTCTAATTTCTGTGTATTGTGTGCTGCCCTCTCCCAAAGCATCCATGGCGCCAACACGACATAAACCCCAAGCAGCCATTGTGATCAAGAAAAGCAGTCTGAATTCTGAAATCAAATTCTCATTAGCCTGGCTTCCACTTCATTTGCTTGGGAGCCAGAACATTTTGTGTTGCTAGATGTGACTCTTGCCTTCTCTGTGTCATGTGGGGCCTTACGAATCTCCAGCTGGAAATCCCCTGTTATTCATACATATACACACATGCACAAGCATTGACTTATGACAATTTTTAGCAAATCAAAGTGAGCTCAAGGTCAACTGCTCATCACATTCCTGCTGCTGTAGGTTTTGGTGCCCTGTGCCTGCCCAACCCAGAATTTGGAAGGGATGGGGCTGGGAAATAACAAAACCAGCTCCAAATCAATCCCCAAATCTCCTTTTCAAAGTCAGCAAGAGAAACAGCCTTGATTGAGATTCTACTCTTTTATCTCTGCAGCTCTGAACACTCTGAACAATCGAAGGCAGCTTGCAGAAATATTCAAGAAGGAAAACGCAAGATAGATCCTCACAATGCCGCTATGCTAAATGGCAGAAGCTCAAATAAAGGTGTGTGGGTTGTGTCGTACGAGGCCATGATGCTCTGGGGCAAGCAAGCCTTAATTCATTTCTTTATTCTTATGTTTATATCCTGTCTTTCCTCCAAGGAGCTGCAGGCAGGGTCTGTGGCTCTTTCTCCCTCTCCCCATTTCATCCTCACAACAACCCTGCGAAGTAGGCTAGACTGTGAGACTGGCCCACGGTCACCCAGTAAGAGCTTTGTGGCCAAGTGGGGAGTTGAACCCTGGATTTCTCAGGTCCCCCCAGCCTAACACGCTAACCAAGGCACCACACTGGCTCTGAGGGAGCATATCAAAGATTTGTATTGGGTCAAAACAAGCCCAGACAGATGTTTTACCTCCTCCCCCTGCCCACCCACCACTCCCCAGCTGCCTGAGTATAGTTTTTTCCAAATGGTATGTTCTCAAAACAGTTTTTTCCCCAATTCCATGAAAAATGAACACAATCCTGGGAAATGGTGTTGCTTTGATGCCTTGCTATATCTTGTTAAGAACATAAGACTAGCCTGCTGGATCAGGCCAATGTCCCATCTAGTCCAGCATTCTGTTCTCACAGTGACCAACCCAATTCTTAAAGGAAACCCACTAGTGGGACCTGAGCACAAGTACCGTCTCCCCTCCTGTGGTTTCCAGCAATTGGTATTCAGAAGTATTGCTGCCTCCAGCTATGGAAGCAGAGCAGAGCCATCATGACTAGCAGCCATCAGAAGTCTTCTCCTCCGTTAATTTTATCTTCTATGCTGTTTAACACCTGCATGAAACCACTGAGTGGGGTTATCCAGAGTTTTGGAGCACATTGTCAGCAATATGACACTCAGCTCTGCTTGTCATTTACATCTGCAGGCGAGGCTGTGGATGTGCTGGACCAGTGTCTTGGCTCGGTGTTGGACTGGATGAGAGCCAACGAACTGGAGTTCAATCCAGATGAGACATAGGCACTTTTGGTGGGTGGTTCCCTAGATTGGATGGATGGGAGGTGGCCCGCTCTTGATGGGGTCACATTCCCTCTGAAGGAGTAGGGATGCAGCTTGGGGGTACTTCTGGATCCATTGCTGTCACCTGAGGCTCAGGCGGCCTCGGTGGCACCGAGTTCCTTCCATCAGCCTGGGTTGATGGCCCAGCTGTGCCCCTATCCACTCCAGTCACCTACTAAATGTGTTATACGTGGGGCTGCCTCTGAAGACGGTTCAGAAACGTCGGCTGGTACAGAATTCAGTGGCCAGGTTGTTCACCGTAGCAAGGTGGTTTGAGCATATTACAACGATCCTAGCCTGACTACACTGGTAGCCAATTAGTTTCCAGGCCCAACTCAAAATGCTGGTGTTGACCGATAAAGTCTGAAACGGCTTGGGACCGTGATAACTCTAGGTGGACCACCTCTCCCCATATGAACCTACCGAGACCCTGTGATCATCATCAGAGGCCCTCCTCCACAAGAGATCTGGAAGGTGGAAACACGAGAACAGGCCTTTTCTACAGTGGCTCCCCTTTTGTGAAATGCTCTCCCCATGGAGGCTCACCTGGCACCTTCATTACATATCTTTAGGCACCATGCAGAATCATTTCACTTCAACCAGGCATTTGGCTGATTAAACATTCTATAGCTTTTAAAATGTGTTTCTGGGAGCGGGGAGTTCTCGGTCTGTTTTTGTTTTATTATGTATTTTGTATTCTCATTTTGTATTTTGTTGTTCTGAACTGCCCTGCGATCTTCAGATGAAGGGTGGTATGCACATTAATTAAACTGCAATAATAAATATATAATAATAATAATTTGTCTAATCTTCTTTAAAAGCAATCTAGGTTGGTGGCCATCATTGCCTCCTAAGTTTCACAGTTTAACTATGTGCTGCATGAAGAAGGACTTTCTACTGTTCCTTTTGCAAAATGGGGTTTGTGTTATTTGCGAAGCTAGTTCAATGTTTTGAAAGTACCTAGCAAATTTGTTACTTATTCTTTATTAGGTTACAGCTAACTAAGCTTTACTCAGAGTAGATCCATATCCCTCTGCTCTGAGCAGGAGTAGCACTGGATTGGAAACTGTTTTTCCCACCCACTTCCCATCAGAGCTGAAGTTCCGCCTGAGCCAGCTGGAAAAGTGATGCGATCTTTGCCAAAGGATCATGTGAGGAAGTTGATCCTCTTCCCGCAACCAGGCCTCCCCACTCCCAGCCCCCCTCGTTCTCTCACCACGGGTCAGTCTGCAATCCTGAGTAAACTTTGCCTGAGACAAACAGCCCAGATTTTCCACCGCCTGGCTAGACTTCCTCAAAACCAGCTCAGCATAAAGCCAAGCAGCCCGCGGGCATTCGTCCACTCAGTTGCAATCTTTGGGTATTTTAAAAAGCAACTTCTGCCCTGCAGACCTGCCCTTGCAAGAGAACTTCGGTGGCTGAGTTTTAACTCAGGTAAGACAGCTGTAGAAGAGAGGGGGTGACTGGTCTACCAATTTCGGTTTCTGCTTTTTTCAGTCCTCTGCATCATTTCATGATTTATTTATTTTTAAAAAATGCATTTTAGCATGTATTTCAACTGATAAACATCTTTTTGCATGCAATTTTTGCCTAATATACACATTGTTTGCAGGGAATTTAACATAATACATTTGGTTGCAGTTTTCACTAAACTGCATTTTTATTCATATGAATTCTTATACTCGTTTGGGAGATTGGGGTTGCATATCATAGAATCATAAAGGACTGTGAGGATTATCTAGTCCAACCTTCTGCAGTGCAGGAATATGCAGCTGTCCCTTACGGAAACTGAACCTGCAAACTGGGCATTATCCACACCATGCTCTAACCGACTGAGCATCAGAGAACTGCATTGCAAAATCTGGAGAGCGGTGAATTTTGAAGGATGGCTGTGTTTCAGTTTATGTGTTGTTTTGAGAGAAGCACAAATTATGTGGGTTTGCATTGAAACATGGGCCAAATCAAAGATGTCTTCTCGTTCAACTAGATGACCCTTCTAGGGTGGGAAGTGGGTGGGGAAAACTCTATGATCCTATGATCTATGATCCCTTCATCCCTTATTATGGCTCAAACCTTCCTTAAGGCTCAAACCTCCCATCAACCCTAACCAATGTCGCCGATGGTCAGCAATGGTAATCTAGACCTGCATCATCTGGAGGGCAACATGTTGGCCATCACTGCTACAGCCTTGCAGTGGTTTGTCAGTCATCTAAATCAGGCATGTAATGGGGGGACCTTTGGTCCTCTGCAGATGTTGCCGAGAGACTCCCTCTCTGGCAACCTGGAGATTTGCTGCCAGCCAAGCGTCAACAGCACTGAGCTAGATAGACCCAGTGGCCCGACTCAGGATAAGACAGCTACTTCTTACGTTCCTCTTTAAATCAGCCCTTTCTTCAGAACCATGAGGACTAGAATCTTACTTTATTTTGGGGGGTGGGAGGAACAAAAAATCCTCTGAAAGACCCCCTTAGAGGCCCAGTCCTATCTCTAGGAAGGGCTGTGAAAGGCTCCTGTCTGAAGCCCTGAACCTACAGGGTTCCACTGAGATTTAGCTTGCCCCAGTTTTTCGGTTTATTTTTTTTTACTCCCTACGGAGCTGAACAAAGGTAACCAGATCTTGGTTTTGCTGAAAGTGATGACGTATGGCGCTGTTTAGTGTATTAATGGGAACCAGCTGTGGCTCTGCACGTGACTCTTTTATCTTCCTAGTCCTTTCAAAGGACGGGTTTTGGGGAGAGAGAGGGGGGAAGGGGCTGTAGAAGACAGAAAAATAACTTGTTTTCAGCAGAAGTGCCGTCCAGGTAGGTTTTGGGAGGCAGCAGTCCAACGCCCCACCCAGCAGAATGAGGGGGGACCCCAAACTTACCAAGACCAGCTCACTTCTTTTTGAACTCAGCAAACTTTACCAATCTAAAGAGCTGGCCTTTCCTTCAAAGAGCTCAGGACAAGCATACGTGGTTTTACCCAGTCAACACCCCTCCTCGTGTTATACCTTACAACGACCCAGTGAGGTCAGTCAGATTGGCAGATGAGGACTTGCCAGAGGTCCCACTCTGAGCTTCCTGGGTGGCTGGCTGGGTTTGATCCTGTGCATCCTTACTCCCAAATCAGATCCAGCATCCATTAAAGGTGTGTGGCTTCCTGCAAAGGATCCTGGGAACAGATGTTTGTTCCAGGTGCTGGGGATTGCAGCACTGTGAGGGCTACACTACAGTCTGCAGGATTATTTGGGGGAAGCCATGTGCTTTAAATGGACGGTGTGTATGTGACCTGATACTTTCCTCCCTACCTCATCCTTGCCCTCCTTTCTCCCGTTCTAGGATGTTGTGGACCACCTTCATACTAGCTGCCCTGTTGCCAATAGCCAAGGCTACTGATGGCTCTCCTGATGGAATGCTGGACTCTCAGTGGGAGCTCTGGAAGAAAACCCACAGGAAGGAATATAATGGCAAGGTAGGGGGACTGGGCAGCAAGGCGGGAAGGGGCATTGGCCCCAGCTGGTTCTCTCCCAAGGCAAGAGCTGCTGGCCTGTTATGAGGAAGGGCGCCAGCTCAGTGGCAGAACACCTGCTTTGCATGCAGAAGGTCCCTAGTTCAATCCCTGGCATCTCCACGTAGAGTTGGGAGAGATTCCTGGTTTGAAATCCTGGAAAGCCTCCTCAAATCTTTGCGGAACAACTCTAGTTGTTGCAAAATGAGCTGCTTTTGGTGCAGCATTGCGAGGAACAAAGATCTACCTCTCTGCTGAGACATTTCCCCACTGCTTGGATCTGCTAGCAACAATTTGTTCATGCAGAGGGAATACCAGAAATTGTGCCCTTTGCACACAATAGAAACCTGCAGAACAGCAGGTGGTCAGGAGGGGTCCAGGTGAAACCTGGCTGGGGGCCGCTTCTGGACCAAGGGCCACCAGGGATTGTCCTGTACATTAAGATCTTGAACTAACCTTTTGTCTTTTTGTAACCTACAGATGGATGAGGTCTCCCGGAGGCTTGTATGGGAGAAGAACCTTAAATACATCAACACCCATAACTTGGAATTTTCTCTGGGAAGGCACACTTTTGAATTGGCTATGAACCACCTGGGAGATATGGTAGGTAGTGCTAGTGGTGGAAATTTGCTGGGGACATCTCTGCAGCGAAATAATCCGAAAGTGAAGATTGGTAACCTTTTAACTTGGGGGGGGGATGGTGGTAACTGCCAATATTTTAGCTGACCAACCCCATGCAAAAGTCTGACTTATTTTTACATCCACTTGCCTCCATTGCTAATCTGGCTTCACTTCTGTTACCCTCTACCACCTCCTTATAAATGTCTCCCTGGCCTCCAGTTTCGGAAAAGCCTAGTAACCTGGGACACATCTAGAAGTTCTTTTTACAGCACATGTATGACGATTCATGTTTATGATGAATATCCAGGCTGTGACACGTGATCCTAATTTCAATACTATTTGCACCTGCAAGCGTTTGAGGCGGTCACACTGCTTCATTTCCAATCAGTGCATATCCCTGTAACTTCTTGCTGAAATCCTGTAACTTTTCATACCACTAATGTTCTGGTTTTTGGGTTATTTTGTACCCACACCCTTTGTTGCGTTATTAGCCTGTCTGGGCAACAACAGCATTTGGGGGTAATCCTGTTGCGTACCGCTTAAATACTACAGAGTTAAGCAGAATATAAATAGTTGGAAAAAATGAAGAATGCAACTCACAGAGTACAAATGCATCCATCCACCTTTCACTCACTTGCTGTTTTTCCTTCTCCAGACCACTGAAGAAGTTGTTCAGAAGATGACGGGGCTCAAAGTCCCTTCCTCACGCAAACAAACCAACGACACCCTCTACATCCCAGACTGGGAAAAGAGGGTTCCTGATGAAATGGACTACAGAAAGAAAGGCTATGTTACTCCAGTCAAGAATCAGGTGAAAATCCTCATCTCTTTTTTCTGTTTACAGCTTCTTGCTGGGTGGGCCTTAAGTCATCCCTGCATGGCTTGTGATGCTGTCTGCTCCTTCCCTTTGGTCCAAGGATCCCACTTTAGACAAAAGGAGGGCCTTCTTCACACACACACATACACACACACACACACACACACACACACACACACACAAACACTGCACAGCATAGTCAAACTCTGGAATTTGCTCCCACAAGAGGTAGTGATAGCCACCAACTTGCATGGCTTTAAAGGAGGATTAGACAAATTCACAGAGGAGAATTTTTTAGCTATTGTGTGGGGGTGGTTGTGTCTTTATGCTCCTTCAGAACCACGCCGGGCTCTGTCGGGAGGAAAGACACAAACAATAAGCACAAAATAATAATAGCTGTTATCCTGTTTGGGGAGCCATGATAATGACTCCCAAATGATAAAGATAATAAAAAAGAATTGTGTTTCGGGAGCCATGGTAATGACAATAAAGAGTAATTCTGTTTGGGGAGCAATACTAATGATAATTAAGAAGAATTGTGTTTTGAGAGCTGTGGTAATGATAATAGATGCTAATTCTGTTTTTGGGAGCCATGGACTAATCCAATCATACTGTATACCCAATGCAGAGATGCAGAAGACTTATTCACCCCGGAGCACAAGCAAAGCCAAATAGCACACCGTTTTGGGGAAAGGCTGTTTTGATCACAACCGCTTCTCGTTTTGAGTTTATTCCCCCTTCTTTCTTGGCAGGGCCAGTGTGGGTCCTGCTGGGCTTTCAGCTCCGTGGGCGCCTTGGAGGGGCAGCTCAAGAGGAAGACTGGCAAGCTGCTTAACCTCAGCCCACAGAACCTGGTGGACTGCGTCACCGACAATGATGGCTGCGGGGGCGGCTACATGACCCATGCCTTTGAATACGTGAAGGAGAACCGAGGCATTGATTCGGACGATTCCTACCCATATATCGGCCAGGTAATGGGAAACCTGAGCTCCAAACCAAAACTCTACTGCTCCTCTGCACAATCTGCCATGCTCTGTATTCACCCTCTCCTGTTCATCCACCTTGCAGGATGAAAACTGTATGTATAACCCAACTGGTAAAGCTGCCAAGTGCCGTGGTTACAGGGAGATCCCCGAGGGGAACGAGAAGGCCCTGAAAAGAGCTGTTGCCAGGATAGGCCCCATTGCTGTGGGCATCGATGCCAGCCTGGCCTCCTTCCAGTTCTACAGCCGAGGTAAGAGAGGATGGACTACTGCAGCAAAATGGCAAACAAAAATCCATAGATTGGGGGAAAGTCAGCATAAACGTCCATAGATTCATGGCAATTTCATAGAGAAAGGCATAATATTTGGGGAAATGGCATGCCAAACTGTATAAGGCAAAATATTACACACTCATTTTTTAATAATTAACTGCATTTATAAGGAGCTCAAGGCAGCATCTACATAGTTCTCCCTCTCCTCATTTTACCCCCACAACAACCCTTTGGCTGAGGGGGATGCTTAACCCTGGACTTCCTTGTCCTAGTATGACACTCAAAGCTTAACAATGACCCTGTGCAGTTGGTTAGGCCAGCCCAAGGTCACACCCAGGGACCACCATGTGGCCAAGTGGAAGGATTTGAACCCTGGTCTCTTCCAGGTCCTAGTCCAACAGTTCAACCACCACACTGCACTGGAGAAATGCACAGTACAATTTTGGCATTTTTTTTTTGCAAGGTGGACTTTTTTATTTTAAAGCACATAAACACTATGCAGGAAAAATCTGCAGTAGCTGAATTTAAGATTGGAAAAAGGAGGCACTAAAACCGACTAATTTGTCCATCCCATTTTGAGAACCACAGAGATTGCGATAGGATAAACTGAGTCATACCCTGCCCCTTCTGGTTTCCTTAGGTGTGTATTATGATGAGCAATGCGATGCCGGCAACATAAACCATGCTGTCCTGGCCGTGGGCTATGGGACTCAGAAAGGCACCAAGCACTGGATTGTTAAAAACAGGTACATATCTGAAGTTTTCTAAAAGTATGTCCAAGAATGGTGGGTTTGGGGAGCTCTAATAGGTGGCTAAGAGACTTTAACTGCGAGGCTGGAAGGAGGACAAACATCCACCACCTATCAGCCAGTGCCCTGAATATCCCCTTGCCCTTTCTATATTTAGACTTGTGGTTTGTTAAGGACTTGCTGGGAATTGTAACTCTGAGAGGGGTAAACTGCAGTACCCAGAATCCTTTGAGTGAAAGAATGTGCTCCAAATGTGCTTTAAAGGTACAGCGTGTACAGAGCCTCAGTATAAAGCAGATTCCTATGTTTCTTCCACAGTCAGAGGCAGGGATGCTTCTGAATACCAGTTGCTGCAAACCACAGGGGAGCTCTTGTGCTCAGGTCCTGCTTATGGGTTTCCAACAGGGATCTGGGTGGCCGCTGTGAGAACAGGTTGCTGGACTAGATGGGCTCCCAGTGGCTTGATCCAGCTTTTCTGATGTCATAGAATAAAAAAATTGGAGTTGAAAGGGACCCCAAGGTTCATTTAGTCCAGCCCCTTGCAGTGCAGGAATCACAGCTAGATCATACATCATGACAGATGGCCTTCCAACCTCTTTTTTAAAACCTCCAAGGAAGGAGAGCCACCACCACCTTTCGTGGGATTCTGTTCCACTGTCAAACAGCTCTTACTGTCAGAAAGTTATTCCTGATGTGGAAGCCCTTTAGAAATTTGAAGATGGCTCTCCCATCTCCTCTCAGCCAGGCTAAACATGACCAACTCCCTCAGCCATTCCTCATAAGACTTGGTTTCCAGACATGTTCCTGCTTGCCAGGTCCAGAGGCAGTCAGTCTAGATTCCAAGGTTCTTGGGGGCCTTCGGTCACTGTGAACACAGCTTGCTGGACTAGAGGGGTCCCTGACAGGCCTGATCCATCAGCCGGCTCTTTTGTACTTATGGGCAACTCCTGCACATCAAAATTGCATCTCTTCACTCCTGACATTCCTGGTCCCAGGCGATTCTGGCTTTTGAAAGCAATCGCCACTGCTTTAAGTAGAGGCAGGAAATGAATAGATACCCAGAGCAGATGAAACAAAACAGAAGTGACATCTCACCTGCCTGGTTATCTGAATTTTCTAATGTGTTGGCTGACAGAGAATGTTTATTCACGTTCTTACTCTTTCTCTTTCTTTCTTTCTTTCTTTCTTTCTTTCTTTCTTTCTCCCTCTCCTCCCCATAGCTGGGGGGAAGAGTGGGGCAACAAGGGCTACATCCTGATGGCCCGGAATATGGACAACGCCTGCGGGATTGCCAACCTGGCCAGCTTCCCAAAGATGTGACCAGTCCACACATGCACTATCACACCAGAAGTGGCCCTCATGTCAGCAAATGGCTGGCTTCCTGAGCTGACATTACGGAGCACTAACAAGGGACTTCTGTGAAAGCTGTTTTGCTGCAATGATATAGGCAGTCGTCTGTGACAGCATATTAAAAGGCTTTTTTTCATTTTCATTTTTTTTAACACAAAATGCCTCGTGGTTTTTCCTCTGCAAGAAAAATGGGAAACTTGCTAATATTAGGAACACATTATCTCTCTAACTCAACTTCAATACCAATACAAAATCCAGCATAGATTAATGCAGATCTTTTTATAGAGCTGATTCTTGGCTCCCAGAATGAAAATTTTCCCAACGCACAAGAGCCAGGGTCTCTACACTTGAGTATTCCTCTCTTATCCAGGCAAGTGAGAAGTGTTTTCAGAGTGTAAGGACACATCCCAGCAGGGCAACAACCTACAAGGGGAGGATGCAAAGCAGGAGCTGATGAGGGGTGTGTGACTTGGTCCTGAGGGCCAGACAGAGAGGGCTGAAGGGCCGCGTTTGCTCACTGCATCAGAGCCTGAGGTTCCACATGCCTGGTGTATGCAAGTCAGGGCACCAGAACATCCTCAAGCAGAGAAAGCAGGAAGGAACACACAGAGTAGATCACTCAAGCAAGTGAGCCAAGCCACGTCCTCCATGAATGACCAGTCCTGGTAAGGTGGAGCCCACAGACAGGAGGATGCAAGATCCAGCAGGTGTGCTAGGTCATATTTTGGGTATGAAGCAGCCCAGCAAGGTCCAGCAATCAAGTAAACAAAGGTGGTCAAGGACAGAACTTTAAGGGACCCAGAGAAAGCCCTAGAAGCAAGCGACTTGCTCAAAGCAAGTCTCAACAGAGTCCTTTTTATACTCCATGAATGCTTTTTGTGTGCATTATCTGCTTTGGCCAGCAGGGCTAGAGGAGTGTGAGGCCTGGAGGTGAAGAGGTGGTCCTTCAATGAAATCTTGAAGGGGGCAGCAGCCTCTCGGGGAGGGAGTGGGGGAGTGGTCTCAGGTTGACTCAGTTGCTGCCACTGGCTTTCTATGTATCTGGATCGCTGCTACAGCTACAAGTTGGGATCATAATGACAAAGAGGAATTGGGGTCCAGTCCATCTAGCATCCTATTTCCAACTCAAGTCAGCCAGGTGCCCCTGGGAAGCCCCCAAAGCAGGCCACAAAGGCACCAGCTGTCACCAGCCATCTGCCTGGTATTCAGGGGTATAGTGCATCTGGACTTGGAGGTTTGATTTCAGTTTTGGCAATTGGCCATGGATTTCCATGAATTTGCTCGACCTTTTGGATTTTTGAAAAAGCCATGTGAACCAGTGGCCACCAACCAAGGTGGGGTGGGGTGATTTCCCAAAACTAGCAATACCTTGTGTCAAAGAACTTTCTTTTGTCCTGAATTTACTAGCAATTAGCTCAGTAGCAGAGCTTCTGCTTTGCATGCAGAAGGTCCAATCCCTGGCATCTCTAGGTGGGGCCAGGGAAATGTCCCACCTGAAACCCCAGAAAGCTATTGCCAGTCACTGAAAACAATGCTGAGCTTGTGGGACAAACTGCCTGACTCAGCATAAGGCAACTTTCTCAGTTCCTATTCAAACTGGCCGTTTCTTCAAAACCATGAGGTTGTTGTTTTTAAAGGAAGGGCTGTAGCTCTGTGATAGAACACCAGCTTTTCATGCAGAAGGTTCCATATTCAAATCCCTAGGGCTGCGCTCCTAAGTGAGATTCAAGTACCAGTCCTGAACATGAGTGGGAAACAAGTATGCCATCCTGTCCTTCGCTGCAGGGAGCAAAACGTCTAGACTTGGTCCAACTTGGCCTGGCTTTTTGAAATGTTTACTATTTATTTTATTTTTTTTAAAGAATTCTATACCACTATACCATTTAAAAAGAAACCAAAGCGGTTCACAGCAATGAAACATAAAACCATAAAATATTTTTTTGTTTTTGTTTTTAAAAGAGAGAGTTAAAAACAGGCATCAATTAACCATTGTACAATGGCATATTCTTAATTTCCTGCATAAGCCTGGCAGAATAGAAAAGTTTTCAGCAGGTGTTTAAAAGTTGGCACAGAAGACACTTTGGTTTCTTCTTGTTGTCAAATGAGCCTTGCCAACTTGGGGGATGACCAACAACACTCCTGCAGATGATCTCGGCGATTGAGCTGGGATATATAAGGGTTCAGGCGGTCCCGGAGGGTTCCTGGACCTGAATTGTTCAGGCCTTTGCAAGTTAAAACAAGGACTTTGAACTGTCTGCATGGGTGCAGAAAGCATCAGTGAGCTCAGGAAGAGAAAACTGGCAGCAGCTGGGTCAAGTTTTGCTTCTCCTTTCTGGTGATTACAGGAAGGGCATCAGCTGAATTTTGTTGAGTGCAGTGACTTGGGCCGCTCTCAACTCAAGAGTCAGGCCCCAGTGCATACGTGTGGGCGGAAGAGAATCTTTCGGTGTGGCAAGTATCAAAAACCACTTGTTCCCTCAGCCCAGCTGCTTCTTGTACAGCAAAGACAAATTCTTACAGTCTCTGGGTTCGACATGAGCCAGCTCTCTCCATGCCACACTAAAATTAAGCCAGTTTATATTTTCATGGCCCACCCAATTCTAGGGACTCCTTCCTGCTTCAGGTTTTTGAGAAGGGCTAGAGATCTTTTATAAAGGCTTCTCCACATTCCAGCAAAGCCAATTGACTCCTTGCCTGACCTCCTGATTGGTTTCTTTAGCTGTGATTCCTGCACTGCAGGGGGTTGGATTAGATGACCATTAGGGATTCCTTCCGACTCTATCATTCTGTGATTATAGGCTTGGGAAGCCTGGCTGGATCAGGCCAAAGTGGGTATATGTTACTCAGAATCCTGCTTCTCACAGTGGCTGGTCAGATGCCTCCAGAAAGCTTACCAGTGTGGCTGGATGCCAACAACCTTCTCTCACTGTCTCTCCCCAGCAACTGGCATTCAGTGGTAGGCTGCCTCTAGACCTGGAGGCTTCACATTGCCATCATGACTCACAGCTTCTGAGAGACGTCTGCATCCTAAATTTGTGCCATCTGTTTACATCACCAATATCAAACTAGAAGAAGGAAGGCCAAGGAAGAGTCATGGCTCAGTGGAAGAGCGCATGGTTTGCAAGCAAAGGTTTTGGGTTCAATCCTTGATGCCTCCAGAAAGGGCTGGGAAAACACCTCATCTGAAACCCTGGGGGGGTGCTGCCAGTCCATGTTGACAGCACTGAGCTAGATGTGCCAAGGGTTTTATTCAGTATAAGGCAGTATACTGCTCCTAACAGATTGACTCAGGGAGGACAGATCTGTTACTGGTTACTTGTACAGTCTAGTAACTTTACTTGCTTTACTTGGATTAGGGATGGGGGAAGAATTTGGATTGGGTCACATTTTTCGGTGAGCTCCCCAGGTCACACATCCCAAACTTAGTACACAAACTGAGATGCCCCTGTCTTTCAAAATCTGCCCATCTCCAAATTTTGCAGTGCAGTTCTCCAATCAAAACTGTGTGCATTAGGGGAAAGCATCTACCTACAAATTCAAATATTAGTGGGAAATGACCAACAATGCATTGTATTATGGAAAATTGTATTTTAAAAATGTATGTATTAAGAAAAATGCTGACAGATATTAGTGAAGACTTAAAAAAAACCCATTGCAATTGATGCACAAATAATTGTAAACCAAATTCAGTACAGGAAAAAAGGAGAGACACTGAGAGGAACTGAAATTGACAGATTCATCCATTTCTAATCTGGCTTGATCCAGATCATATATCCTTCAATGTGTTTCGCAACTAGTTTAAATCTTAATAATATAGACACACATCCAGCGGGGGAAAGCAGCCCAGTTACTGGTTGTGTGAGCACAGTCTGTGAAGAGAGAGATGCAGATGCAGAAAATAAATGCAGGGCATCCTGTGAAGTGGGGAACGAAGCTAAACTTTCCTTGTTTCATAATCTCCTAGCAAGCCTGAAGATGTAACAAATCAATTTACAGTCATCTTGCACACTCAGATTGCTCACCATTGTAATGAAAGCAAGGCATTTCCTTTATTGGGGTGGGGAGGCTCATGTGACATTGAGCATAAGAAATCGAAAGTAGCCTTTTTATCAACAGCATGCGGGTGAAGCAGGAGCAGTGTTGTTGAAAGGTTCAGCTAGAGAAACAACATAAGAAAGGGGCTCCTGGAACAGGAAGGCTTCTTACACCCTAAAGAAGAGGTCAAGAGAGAACACCCAGCCTCAGCCTGCTGAAAGACATCCAGGTAGGTATTTATAAGGAGAGACTTGGAGAAAGAGATTTTTTTCTCTCCTTTACTGATCTCTTTCGGAGCAATTGAGGAAGTAACTTTATTTTTTCTTTTAGAAAAGGGTGTAGGTCCATAAGAGGGGAGGGCACCCTCCAAAAGGCTGAGATACACGCACACAAAATACACACACACACACACACACACACACACACGTTTAGAAATGCTTTTAAATAAGTAAAATAGGGGTAACTTTTATTAGGATCAACCAAAAAAAAAACCAACAAAAAACAATAACCCATAAACTGTGGCCAGCCTTTAGGCACTGCAGAACTCTTTATTGGGCAAAATGTTATGGAAAGGGGAAGACTATTCAGGTGAGGTAGGTAACAAAAGGAAAGTTGGAAAAGGAGGCTAGAGGTTGTTGTTAATTTTATTTAGTACCTGCCCTTTGCCCTAAGGTCCTAGGGTTGCTCACAGTAATTTAAAAAACAACAATTTATAGCATATTAATATTTGAGGAATTGGGTGGGTCCTAAAATATACACATAGCCACGAGGGCTGGATATAGACTGAGCTTACAATGAAGACTGCAAGCTATGTTTCTCCCAGGTGCTGAAATACCAGATTAAGAACATAAGAATGGCATCCCAATTTCCAAGTGGTGAGAGATTCCAGGTGCTTACCCAGGGTTCACCTCACCCTGGAAGCCACCTGTCTTATCGCCATGACACCAGCAGCCCCGTACATACCAGCTTTCTGTGTCTGCCTCAGCAGGATGGAACTGTGGGCCTGTGTTTTCCTGGCATTTGCTGCTGCTGCTTCGTCTGCATACTGGGAGAAGGACCCCACACTCAACAGGCACTGGGAGCTTTGGAAGAAAAAGTATGGCAAAACATACAAAAATGAGGTATGGGCACAAGCTGTCGGCATTGGAGCTTGGGTGTAGAAATTCCAGTACTGTCGTACCTTGGAAGTCAAACGCCTTGCCAGTCGAACGTTTGGGCTCCTGAATGTTGCAAACCCGGAAGTGATTGTTCCCGTTTGTGAACATTCTTTGGAACCCGAACGTCCGTCGCGGCTTCCGAATGGCTGCAGGAAGCCCACACAGAAGGCTTTGAAAGCCTTGAGACAGAGTAAAATGTGGAAATGGTTGCAAAGAGTGCTGGGTGAGCAGAAGAGTGATGAAAGGGCAAATGTAGAGGTTCAAGGGGGAAAGAACACCCTGTGATTCCAGGGGTATCAGGCCAGGTCTGCAGCAAGGCCAAGTAGTCAAGGTAGCTGGAGTGAGAGCCAAGATAGTGCTAATGCAAAGGCACCCGGTCTGATAATGGAGTAGAGGAGGAAGACTTGGGGCCCTTGAGATGTTGCTAGACCCCAGTTCTCACCAGCCCCAGCTGCTAAGATCGGGGGGGGGGGGGGCAGGCACTTGAGTTCCCCATTCCTGTCCTAGAGAATACGAGCAGGCATTAAGTAGATATAACAGTTGTTTGATCAGTTAGAAAACTGAAGCAGAGGCCAATAAACGGCACATATCACAATAATAAGTATAAACTTCTGCAACATCCTCCACTATGGGCTGGCTGTGGGCAGAAACCAGCAGGCCCAAAGGACCGATTCTGTATGTACAGATAGTAATCAACAACTCTGATGTAGTGGCATACTTAGGACTCATCCATACTTACCTTTTGCCCTGTGCTTTTTAGGTACAGGTCCACACTTTCCTATTTCCTCGTCTGTGTCTGAGCATTTTCCCTCACCTGCCACTGTTTTCCCCAGGAAAACCCCATCTTTAATGCTGAATCAGAGCAAATGGTAATTTGGGCTTTCTGTGGATCGACGTTTGTTGATTCAGCACTAAGTGTAGATGTGACCTTAGTTGCAGGCATTGGGATGAGTTTGGGTTCTGTTTGTATAGATATGGCAGTATTGACTCAAACTTTAAATTGTAAGGTGAAAACAGTCTTATGTTAGTTTAAATAATAAAAACATTTTGGTATGTTTTAATTATTGATAGTTTGCCTTATGACAACCTTAAAATGTTATCGTCTTCACATAATCAAACTGAGTGATTTGTGTGATTGCCGTGTTATGTTTTGAAATGATGTAGCATTTGGTTCTTATTGGAATGATGTATCAATCAGCATTTTTGTTTTTCTGTCATGTGAGCCACTTCCAGCACATCTATATGAAAAAGTTGCATATAAATTTATAAAATAGCAATGGTAATAATAATAGATAAATTTCCCTTCATAAACAATGTGAGCTTCTGCATTTTTCTTTTTTTTTTAAGAAAGAGGAAGGTGGTCGACGTATGACTTGGGAAAGGAATCTGCAGTTTATCATGTTGCATAACCTCGAACATTCGCTGGGGTTACATTCCTATGAACTTGGCATGAATCATCTGGGGGATATGGTTAGTAAACGAATGTTTAACATGATTGATGGGTATGTTGGTAATTCTGTCATATTAGAACAAATATGCCACTGATTGAAACCAAATAACTGGAACTGGCTGAATCAACTTCCTGCTGGGATTGAGGAAAACTATAGCAATAAAATTTTGAGAGAGGTGGAAAATTTTCATTTCATTTCTAGGGTTCCTCCTAAACATTACTTTTTAAATGTGAAATAGGGGAGGGGAGTCCAATTCATACGTAGATTTCAGTATTAACATTTTCATCTTACTGAAGGAGGGTGCTTTAGCTGTGTTACAGAGCTAGCACCGAGTAGTGATGGGTTGGATATAATGAACTTCAAAATCCCTTCCAACTGTGAAATATAGTATGATAGCAAAATTCTGCATATTACTAGGGATGGAGGAGAAATGCAATTCAGTATGCATTTAAAGGTGAATCTATTAAATTCACACCTTCCGAAATAATATGCTAACTAAAACAGGTATCCTCCGAAATCTGCACTTATGCGAATGTTGTCATATAGTTCTCCAACGAAACAATGTTTACAAAAATGCATATATCAGGGGTAAAATGTACTGAGAAAGGAAGATGTGAATGAAAATAACACCAGAGAAATTGTTTGCAAAAATATGTACTGTAGTAAACAAAGCATATAAAAATGTGTTTATTAGGAGGAATTTGATCTAAAATGCTAATGAATTTTTATGAGGATTTAAAAAATAAATAAATCACAAATTGCTTGCAAAATGTGGAGAACTGAATTTAATATTGGAAAAATGAGAAACTAAGAGAACCAAAATTGGCAGGTCCTTCCATCGCTAGTCCCTACCCACCTGAGGGAATGAACCCTTTACAGAAAAAATGTGACCGATTCTTGCTTTTTAATAAGTGCTTCTATGTTCCTTTATGCATCTTATTGAAATTCATGAAAGTTTCTATGCCATAATAAAATTGGTAGTCTTTAAGTTTCCACAAGACTCTTGGTTGCTTTTGCTTCATGAAGCTATCACCTAACACAGCAACATCTCTGGAATATGTTCCTTCATGTAGACCAGTGAGGAGGTGACTGCTGTGTTGACTGGGTTGAAAGTTCCTGACTCACGCATGCACAATTCAACATATTATGTGCGAAGTCTGGGAGTCCTCCCCAACACTGTAGACTGGAGGCAGAAAGGGTGTGTCACAGATGTTAAGAACCAGGTAAGAGAGCGTCTTTCGGCATTTCCAGACCATCACTGTCTTTGGGTGGGATTCAATCACACCTCAGCAAATTCAAATTGTGCAATTAAAGCTGATTGCGAGGACTTGCACAACAACCAGCTTCCAAAAAAATCAGACTTTTTGCGATAAGGAAAGTGATTGGCAAGTGCACTGGAAAGTGTGGGGAAATGCCTGCTACAATGTTGTCTAATCTCTCCACAAACAAATGAGAACGAAGGCTCAATGAACGGGTCATCTGGAACTTAGCAATTTCTTCCTTTGAAACTGATTCTGATAGCTTCCTTTCCATTTTAGGGTGCATGTGGTGCATGCTGGGCCTTTAGTGCTGTTGGGGCCCTGGAAGGCCAGCTAAAACTCAAAACAGGGAAACTGGTGTCTCTCAGTGCACAAAACCTTGTTGACTGCTCCAGTAAGTATGGAAACCATGGGTGCCATGGAGGCTACATGGAGGCTGCCTTCCAGTATATCATAGACAACAAAGGCATTGATTCGGAAGCTTCCTACCCATATGAAGCCAAGGTTTGTATCATTTAATTTAGATTGAATGTAAACATAAAACACTACAGAGTGCATCTGCAGATTTATTTCAGAATATATCCTGTCATGATCGCTAGCAATGCATTAGAGACTGTTGCAAATAAATTACATTTATTGTACTTACTTACAAAGACATACATCTTCTAAGATGATCTTTGCTTATTGTATGCGTGCATCATCTGAAACAAAGTTGTTCTTTCTTCTTCTTCTTCTTCAGGAAGATGGTTGCATTCACCTGAATATTTGTGTAAATTAAAACCAGTGCCTTAGTTGCCAAATCAGCTAAAATTATTTGACTTATTTAACTAAGATATAGATTAGATACATCTAATATCGTTATAACAACATTAAACAGGTCAGCGTAGATCCAGCCCTAAGTGTCAGCAATAGTCACTACTGCACACCTTTTAAAAACCTGCTACCCACAAGGCAGGCCCCTTTGATCTGATCCAGCTTCAGAGTTCTTCTTAAGATCTTATACTGTTAGAGAAACTCATGGAGGAAAAGCAACTTTATCTTCTTTTTCTTTCAGAATGGAACGTGTCACTACGACCCCTCTGCACGAGCTGCTACCTGCTCTAAATATGTTACTCTCCCATATGGAGATGAAGCTGCCCTGATGGATGCCGTAGCCAATGTTGGCCCTGTATCGGTTGGTATAGATGCAAGTCTAATGTCATTCTTCCTGTTTAAGCGAGGTGAGTTCTACCGTGCTTCCCTGCAAATATACTCTGGATAGACTCATTGGAAATCAAGGGACACAGAGAATTCTGACGGAATAGGAGCAGAAATAGCCAGCTGTTCACTTACTTATTTGTTTCATGTCTGGAGTGGAAATCCATCCAGTAAATACAAACAGTATTAGCTGTTGTTGTTTTCAGTCTGTGAACAATATATACAGTAATCAATGACTCTCTCTTCTCCACCCCCACCCCATTTTTATTATCTTTTGTTTGCATGGAAATGAATGGCCTTCACATTTACAAGTAAAGTCACTTCTTTTGGAAGCCGAACTGCAGTGGAACCGAAACAGCACTGCATAAGATGAACATGGGTGCTTCAGTGCTTTCTTTCGTGCCCATCAAAACTAGCTTAAGTCCACTAATTTCAGTGAGTTTACTCTGAGTATGACTTAGTTGGATTCAACCCTCTTTGGCATGCAAAGAAGCAGACTCTTTTGCTATCCCAATGAGGTCAACCATTTTGTGCAGGCAAGTTGTTCAGACAGGGCTGGTTGTGTGTGTCTGCATGCATGCACACAGATTAACGGTCTTCTGAAAGCCGCAATGTTACCTTTCCTTCAAGAAATTATTCAATTGGGTGTGATCCTTGGCAATTCCTTGCTGTTCTCTCCATAGATACTTTTCAAGCTTTCCACAATCTTGACCCATTTTTAACCCCAAACAGCAATGCAGGACCCACTAAGAACAAATAAATTATGCCTTGTATTATTCTCACGTTTACTGTTGGCCTGTCTAGAACTATTCTTCCCTCTCTCTTGCTTTTATGTACCAATCTCCTTTTCTCTCCAGTGCTGATGTGACCTACATTTAGTTGGTCCTGAACCCACCAACAATTAGGCTAAATAACTTCCTAGGACATTACTCAAAACTCTCCCTTACCAAAACACCAATGCCAAACTTGGTAAGGAGTTAGGTTACTACTCTAGTATTATTACTTCCTCCCCTCCTCCAATTAATATCACATTATGATTTTATCTTTGCATCTTTGATACCTGCTTCCCCCAATGTTGTTTGCAGAAGGGCTGTAGCGCAACAGTACAGCACCTGTTTTGTATGCAAAAGGTTCCAGGTGCAATCTCTGGTGTCTGCAGGTAGGACTGGGATAGACCTCTGCCTGAAGCCCTGGAGAGCTGCTGCCAGTCAGTCAAGATAATACTAAGCGGGATGGACAATGGTCTGAATTGTTATGAGGCAGCAAAGGCTGGCCATGCTATTTGGCAGAGTGATGAGGGGCCAAGGGCAACAGCAACTCCCACTATTTCCCCTAGGTTTTCTGACTTAGCCTGCTCTGTGCCCACAAGGCTAGCCTGACACTATAGTGGTAGATGTTAACAGATAACCACTGCTGAAGTAAGATTCAACTACCAACCTGATCAGATTCTGCACATGGGATCAATGGGTGCCATCTCTTCCTTCTCATTTGGCAGCCCTGAAGGCAGCTTCCTGTATCCTCTTGGTGGAATATAGCACATTTTGTTGACCCTAAACTAGGAGGACTATTTTTCAAGAGCAACTTTCATTTGCTTCAGTTTCAAAAATGTACCATACGCTCATACACACCTGAAAGTGATTCTTTATCCTTTTTATGTAGGTGTATATGATGATCCAAAGTGTTCTCAGCATATAAATCATGGAGTCGTTGTAATTGGATACGGAACAGAAGAAGGCAAAGAATATTGGCTTGTGAAGAATAGGTAAGGATACCCTTTAGGGAACCAGCTGCTAAGCCAGCATTGTATATCAGTGAGTCCACTGCCCATCCATTCTGAGACATTTTAGTCTAAAACAGGCTTCCTCAAACTCGACCCTCCAGATGTTTTGAGACTACAACTAATCCAGAATGCAGCAGCTAGACTGGTGACTGGGGGCAGCCACCGAGACCACATAACACCAGTCTTGAAAGACCTACATTGGCTCCCAGGACGTTTCTGAGCACAATTCAAAGTGTTGGTGCTGACTTTGAAAGCCCTCAACGGCCTCAGCCCAGTATACCTGAAGGAGCGTCTCCACCCCCATCGTTCTACCCGGACACTGAGGTCCAGCGCCAAGGGCCTTCTGGCGCTTCCCTCACTGCGAGAAGCAAAGCTACAGGGAACCAGGCAGAGGGCCTTCTCAGTAGTGACGCCCGCACTGTGAAACACCCTCCCGTCAGATGTCAAAGAGATAAACAACTACCTGACATTTAGAAGACAAACTTCAGGGAAGTTTTTAGTGTGTGACATTTTAATGTATTTTTAAACTTTGTTGGAAGCTGCCCAGAGTGGCTGGGGAACAAATAATAAATAATAATAATTATTATTATTACAATTCCCATCATCCCTGTCCACGGGTCCTGCTAGCTAGGGATCATGGGAGTTGTAGGCCAAAAACATCTGGAGGGCCGAGTTTGAGGAAGCCTGGTCTAAAGCATTGTTCTTCAACCTTGGGTGCTCAGTTGTTGTCAGGACTCCGTGTTTAGCTAATGGGAGTTTTAGTCCAGCAACATTTTGGGGCCCAAGTTTGAAAAACGCTGTTCTAAAGCATCTACTGTAATTGGGAAATGAAAGGGGGCTGTGCTCTGAGAAAATGTTATTGTTTTATTCTATTTCGTAAACCGCTCTGTGAGTTTGGAGGCTTTTTTTAACAATTAGGAGATACAGACATTTTTATGAAAATTTATAAAAGAGGATTAGATAAATTCATGGAGTATAAGGCTATCGGTGGCTCATCACCACAATGGCTATGCCCTGCCTCCACAGTTGGAGGCAGTATGCTTCTGAATGCCAGTTACAGTGGTGCCTCGCAAGACAAAAAGAATCCGTTCCGCGAGTCTCTTCGTCTTGCGGGTTTTTTCGTCTTGCGAAGCAAGCCCATTAGCGGTTTAGCGGATTAGCGCTACAGTATTAGCGGCTTAGCTGGCTTAGCGGATCAGCTGATAAGCGGCTTAGCGATCAGCTGTTAAGCGGCTTAACGATCAGCTGATAAGCGGCTTAGCGATCAGCTGTTAAGCGGCTTAGCCGATCAGCTGATAAGCAGTTTAGCGGCTTGGGAAAAAGGAAAAAAACCCCGCAGGAACTCGCAAGACATTTTCGTCTTGCAAAGCAAGCACATAGGAAATTCGTTTTGCGAAGCACCTCCAAAATGGAAAACCCTTTCGTCTAGCGGGTTTTCCGTCTTGCGAGGCATTCGTCTTGCGGGGCACCACTGTAGTTGCCTCCTGGAAACCACAGGAGGGGAAAGGGCTCATACTCAGGTCCTGCTTGTGAGTTTCCCAGAAGCAGCTGGGCGGCCACTGCGAGAATAGGATGCTGGACTAGATTGGCCACTGGTCTGATCCAGGAGACTCTTGTGTTTTTATGTGGAATCGCCCAGTAGCGTAACGAGGGTGGTGTGACTGGTGTCCCGACACAGCACTGGAAGCATCCGTAACATGAGATATTAAGGCTACATGATAATTATTTTTAGTTCCTTACTGAGCATCGTAAGACCCTTGAAAAGACCCTTGTTCACAATGAAAGTGTTAATTATTCTCCTAATGTCTCATTCTCTGTTATTTCAACAGCTGGGGTCTAAGTTTTGGCGATGAAGGATTCATTAAAATTGCAAGGAATCATGGGAATCGCTGTGGCATTGCCAGCCAGTGCTCCTATCCACTAATCTAGAGAGGATTTCCAGCTCACAATGGATTGTTCGTCACTGAAAGAACAGCCCATTAGGCAACTAATCTTTAGAGTTTTTAAAAAATCAAACCGCTCTGTTTTAAGAAGAGTGATTGGTCTCCAAAGGCGAGGTCTTCCTGTCAGCTCCACCTGGTAGATCTGAGACAAGCAGCCAAAATGATGATTTATCCTGGTTTATCTTGGTATTTGCTAAGCATCCCTTGGGCGCTGTGGGGCTTAATCAGTTAATAATGTAATGTCTGTAGTCCTGCTCTGAACAGCCCAAGCTTTATGTAATTGCCGGATAGTATCACTGTTACAACCTCAAGGTATGTTGGAATAAAAGCTGTGTCAGGTAAACACAGAAACAAACAAAAACCTTCTGTGGTTCCAGAAATGGCAAGCAAGCCACTTTACAATGATGGATGGGGAATCCTTTTGTCAGCCCAAGGGTCACATTTCCTTCTGCATAACCATTAAAGGCCATATACTGTACCAGTAGTGAGCATTGGCAAGAGGCAAAAGTGGGCAGGGCAAGACATGCAAATGTTACCTTTGCACAGTAGGCTACAGTTTCTACACTTAAATTTTTCCATCCTCCATCCAGATAATCAAGAGGCATTTTTGCTGTTCAAAGACACATTTGCGGCCAGGCAAAAACACCCGAGGTGCAAAAACGGGGCCAGTGCATGAGTGTGGCCTGAGGAAAGTTCTGAGACCCAGAGAAAGGGTTATGGACTACTTCTGGGGACAATGCAATAATACTAATAATTGATGGTTATTTGTTTTTGATGTGGGTTAAAAGCCACTTTAGTTGGAACCATCTTGGTGGAAAAGGCAGAAATGTGGATTTATTACATAATTCTGGAGTGGGTGAATAAAATGCCAACTCAGCAGGAAAGGGTGTGGTGGTGATGATGATGATGATGATTTTAGTTGCCCCCAAAATGGACTTTGGATATGCCTGGATTAGGCAGAGGAAGGGAATCTCAGCATCTTGAACTCCAAGTAGTGAACATGACCAGAGGCAAAAGTGGGTGGGACAGCACATGTAAATATTACTTTTGCACAATAGACTTAATAGTCTCTACACTAAACACCTCTCTATCCTCCATCCAGGTAAGGAAGAGGCATCATTGCTGTTCAAAGACACATTTCCAGAAGCAAAAACACCCAAGGTGCAAAAACAGGGCCACTGAATGTATGTGGCCTGGAGAAAGTTTTGAGGGCCAGATAGGGAGACCTGAAGGGCCACACCCCTAGCAAAAGTTCATGAAAGAAAATTTTTGCAACCTGGAATCAGGGACGGCTCTACCATTGGGTAAAGTGACTCAAAGTGTTATGAAAGGACAACAAATTGTTGTTTATTATCCTGCATTGCAGGGGATTGGACTAGATTGCCCTTGTGGTCCCTTCCAACCCTACAATTCTATTATTTTTGTGGGATTTTCTGCCCCAGGTGCCACAATATCTTGGTTGGCCTTTGGGATCATGCACCTTGACTTGGTATGGAAGGTGCCATTGGTCATTCCACATCAGGCTGCAAAATATCATGGGCTGTTACTGCCTGGAATTTTTAAAGAATGTGTGTGCATTGCAACGGTCAAGCTATGTTTTTCAAGGACGTATATAGCTATTGCCAGCTAATGCCTTCACTTCATTCTGAACATACGACACATTTGCCAGGACATATTTTGAATTCCAAGATTTGGCCATTGCACAGTGTTAAGGAATAATAAAGTACATTTGAACACCACTGAATAATCACAGAAACTCTAGACACATGGAATTCCAGGTTAAACTAACTTTTAAACAACTTTGAGCTCTAATGCCTCACAGTAAAGAAAACTGAGCACTCTCCTCTTCATTCAGCATCTCTGAGGAACAGTTATTGGATAAATTTCCCTCCTCACATCTACCATATATCTCTCTACACACAAAAATACCCTAACACCCTTTTATACTCCCCGGGTTTAGACATTAACCCTGTTCCTTCAAAAATATGTGTGAAAAGGCTTTCTTTGTGGAGGGTGTGCCATGAAAGAGCCGTACTTGACTTTGCCCTGTTTTCAATGTCAGTTTAGCAGAGGAGGTAAGAAGGTAATTGAGGAAATATCCTCTGAGGATGCGCAGAGTGCTTTTTCCATTCACCAGTGGGAAACTGGCCAACTTGGACACACAGATACAAGGAAGGCCTTATAGGGTACTCAGTCAGCACAGCCCATCTCCTATTCAACTACTCTTGACTTTATAAAATAATTGCTGTCTATATCTATATCAGACCTAGGGTCGGGTTGTCTTGAGCAGCAATTTGATCTGTAGCTAGGGCTAAAATCATTTGAATTCCATTCCATGAAAAATCTCACATTCTGATTTCTGTTAAAGGTGGAGAAGATGCTGCTATATATTTTTTTTCCTGACCAGTTTGCAAACTTATTAGCCACGAAGGAGGTTGAGGGCAGTCCCTCTGAGTATGTGGGCATAAAGTGTACATATATATGTCCTTAAAAGTGTATTTTCCCTTGTCTAAGAGGGGGCTGCAGCGCCTCTTCAGCGAAAAAATATTCTTGTGTGCTTTTAAAACCATGCCTGGCATGAAATTAAAACAGGCTCCGCTTATAGAAAGGCATAGAGCTGGGGGTGGGGAGAAAAAGGTGATATTTCTTTTAAGTGGGACATGGTTTCAAAGAACAATGCCATTTTATACTTACACCCCACTTCTGTTAAGAAACTACGGTATTTTAAAACAATAAGGGGTTGTAGCTAGCTAAAGTTCTACTCAGAGCAACTTCAATGGGCCCGCTCTGAAAAGAACTAGCATTGAATGCAACCCAGTAATAATTATTTTTTTGATTTTATGAGATTTATGTCGCTTGATTGTAAAAAACGAATGAACCTCAGAGCAGTTTAGAAGAATAAGACAATGAAAGTTTCAGGGTTTTTTGTTTTTGTTTTTTTAAAAAACCCTTTTAAAACCTTCCAAAAATAGTTAAGATCTATGGTAAGGTAAAAACCACCAGATTACAAGAGTGATTGGTGGCGATTTGCTTCTGATAGTGTTAAAAGTTACCATAAGATGGGGACCATCTTGGTGGGAAAAATAGAAGTGTGGCTTTATTAAGTAACTCTGGAGAGGGTGAATAAAATGTCAACTAGGGAAGGAAAGAATTATTGCTGTTTACAGTGTACTCGGTCGACCCTTCAGTCTGAATAGGTTTCGCACTGAGCGACTGAGTTGGGTCGCCTGAGGTGTAAAAAAGGCGGGAAAGTTCAGGCGGCGGAGCGGGAAGGGCGACCGTCCGTTAAACCGTCGGAGGAGCGAAAAAAGGCGGGAAAGCGGGAGGGGCGCGCGCGAGGAGCCTAAAAAACCCTGCTTTTTGCTGAGAGGAAAAGGGATTTTGAAAAGCGTGTGGGAATCGCTATGAAATAGTTAAAAATAAAATAAAAGACTACAGTCTGCATATATGATGTAAGGGCGTCTGTTTTAAATAAATTAATATCCCTGAATGAATATTATTTAATGTAATGAGAGGTCGTCTGCTTACAAGCACGGCCGTCCTAAATCGCGCCCCCCCCCCATGGCAAAAAAGCCCCATCGTGCGCTACATGGCTTGGCTGTTTTTAATCGCCTCAAGTCAGACGTGGTCTCTCAGGAGGGCTTCTCCATCTGAACTTTCCCCCATTTTATATATTACACTCCATCTCTATCGTAAACCTCAGGGCTGCTGCTGCCAACTTCCCAGCTGACATTTGCAGCTGGGCTCTTAATGCCCAGAGGTTGGTAGATAATATGCGAGCCTTCCCTCATCCTATACTTTTCTTACAGATGCTCCCTGCCATGGGCATAGCCAGGATTTATGTTGGATGGGGAGAGAACACTATCTGTGCTGGAATTGTTCAGTTAGTTAAGGTTTTTGAAATTTATTTACTTGATTTAGTGTGGGGAGCAGCTGCGCCCGGCCCCAGATGTGGATGGACTACAACTCCCATCATCCCTAGCAAGCATGGCCAAAGACGAGGGGTGATGGGAGTTGTAGTCCAGCAAATATCGAGCGAGCCAAAGTTTCCCCACGCATAACCTATTTGTTGTTATTTAGTCGTTTAGTCTTTTCCCGATTGAAATTGCCCCCCCCCCCCCAGCTATTTACTCCACTGAGGGAGGAAAAACAACACCGAAGTTTGGTAGGGACGAGGGGAGCAAAGATTCCACATTCCTGGTATAAGACATAATAAGAATGCCCAGATGGGAAAGAGGAGCCATGTTCCTTTTTCCAGGTAGCTTTGGAGGTGGGGGGTTTCTTGCTGGGTTTTTTTGTCCTAGTGCAGCTTCCAGAAGGGCACCAATGAGGCCCCCAGCCTGTGTGCCTGTGTACATAAATGTGTGGGTCGTGTGTGCCAAACTGGGTCTTTGACGCGGGTGAAATAAAGCCTAGCTTCGCCCTGCCAATGGCGGGTGGGTGGGCCAGAGGCAAACGTGCAGCAGATCTGAGTCTTGCCTTTGAGCAGTAGGGCAGTTTCTGCACACGCAAAAAAGACAAGAGTGTTCCTGTGCAGACCCACACATTTCAATCAATCAATCAAAACCTTTATTGCATTAGCATACAGCCATAGCAAAATAAGACAAAAATACTAGAGACAAGCAACCAAACAAAATTCGAAGCGATATTACTGGCGTAATGACATTTAAATTACCCTAAGACAATAATGTAAAGATTTAGTTGCCAGCGCCAAGAATCCAAAATGCGGATGTATATAAAACATAAAATGGCCCCAAAATAGGCTCGGCACATTGGGTTGAAAAAGTAATAAAAAGAATTAAAACAGGTCCAGGTCTAGGACTCACTACCCAGTCAGAGTAGCCCTGAGTTTCAGAGCCTGCACTATAAAGATTGCCACCCCACGTGAAATTTGGGGATTTGCGTCCACAAGAAGCGATTTCAAACAGTCTTCCTTAGATGTAATGGTGGACGGGATCAAGAGGAGGAGCTTAGGTCTTATTGGCTCATAAATAGGGCAGTAGAAAAAGAAATGTATGAAGTCCTCTACTTCATTCATTGTGCATGGACATAAACGCTGAGTAATAGGGGTCTTAGAGTAAATCCCCTGCAGGAAGGCCGTGGGTAGAGAATGGAAACGGGCCATAGTAAACGCTCTTCTCAAATTGGGCTCCGTCAGGTCTATCAAGTAGTTGGCAAGTGATCTTACCACTTTCACTTTAGGGAGCCACATGGAGAGGCGAGCTGTAATGGATGCAGACCCACACATTTCTCCTTCCTTGGAGGTTTTTAAGCAGAGGTTGGGTGGCCGTCTGTCGTGGAGGCTTTAGCTGAGGTTTCTGCACTGCTGGGGGTTGGATTGGATGACCCTCGGGGTCCCTTCCCACTCTACAGTCCTCTGATTCTCTATTTATTTATTCCATAAAATTTATATACTGCTAAATTGTTAAATGAAAAGCCTCGGTGATTTTATCGTTCACTCAGGCAAGCAAGAGGCATGCACGGTCGTCGCAGGTCAAAAACACATTTCAGCCAGGCCAAGAACACTCTGGGTTGTATCCAACTCAGTTCTACTCAGAGTAGACGGAAATGAATACATTGAAGCTAATCATGATCATTAATTTCAACGGACTCTACTCTGAGTCGAGAGCTGGTTACTATCCTCAAGGAGCGGGCAGCGCAGGGCAGAAGAGGTATGGTCCCGCTGGGAAAAAAATACAACCAATAAAATAAAACCTAAAACTATTAAAACTCTTCATCTGTGATATTAGAGGCAACATAAAGCATTTTAATAACAAATACGTATTAAATAAATAATGTATTCATTTTAAACCACGTGGGGCATTTTATAAAAAGAGAGTCTACTCCCAGGAGCAACAAATCTTTTTACATGATCAGTCATAAGTTAAATTTAGAAACTGGAATTTCTCACCAAAACACTGTATATACTAACACAACATTTTTTATCAACAGGTGACTGAGAAAGAACAGGAAATATGGCAACTGCTCAGAAGCAAAGAACCTCTCTGGTATAGTTCCATTTCAAAAATTTAATTTCTCTTACCATTTAATAAGGTTTTTTTTTTTTACAGTAATTATATGTTTATGGTAACCATTGTGTTTAGATCAAGTCAGTATGATGCACAGAAGGTTGAAGTGAGTTAGGCATTTGCATATTTATTGACATAATAATGTGTAGAGCTATTCTGAATCCATGCTCTTCTTAATTCTTTCTTCTTTACCTTTTAGAGTGCAATAATATTTCCCAACAAAATATCAACTGAGCAGCAATCTCTAGTATTAGTGAAAAGACTGCTGGCAATAGCTGTATCCTGCATTACCTACCTAAGAGGGATATTTCCAGAAAGTGCATATGGAACAAGATATATTGATGGTAATGGCTTTTCCAAAAAGAGCAAACTTTCTCTGTAGTGTAGCTGATAAATACACCAGACTGTGATCTTCAGAAGTTACTACATAGTGATACCCCAGAAAAAGTACCTGAGCTTTAAGCTATTATTATGTATTTACTTATAAACATCTGTGACCTGCTTTCCAGCAGAATATCCAAAAGCAGGGTGCAATCTCAAAAAACAATAAAACCATGCAATCAATATAGGACCATCCTTAAAATATGCAAAAACATGTAATCAAATAATTACTGTATTTGAAAGTGCAGGGTTATTGTTGCAAACTGCTGTTGAGTGATTCTCCCTTTCCATTCTGTGCTTGTGTAAAGAACAGAAAAAGTTGTCAATAATAGCGTCATCAATGTTGCAATTAAGATTTATCAAATGTATTTTGATTGTATTTTAAGACCTCTGTGTGAAAATACTGCGGGAGGATAAAAACTGCCCTGGCTCCAGTCAGCTGGTGAAATGGTAGGTTTTTTGTGGTTTCCATTTTGCAGATAATTAGAGAATAGTTCCTTACCACAGGGCGCTTACAGTCTGTAATTCAACATGAGAAAACAGATGAAGGGAAAGGGAGGCAGGTTTGAACGAGGGAGCGATAGGTGACATATATGTACTTAGGTTTGGTACTATGTGCTTCCCCCATCCGCACTATACCAGTGTTCAAAACTCCCATTGTTCTAGGCGCATTTTGCGACAGGGAATTTAATTAGCGTGAGCAGTTTCTGAGCTCTGGGCACAGTACTGTGCCTAAGATTTCATATTAAAACGGCAGAGTGGAAAGAAAGGAGGACCTTTTCCTCCCCACTTCCAGCCACTCTCTGAAGACTGGAGATGAGACCCTCTTAAGAATATTAGGGGTGTGGGCAGGTGAAGGACTAGACCATGTGAAAAATGAACATAATATTTTAGCTGCAGTTCATTTCCAGCTTTGTATTCTCGTTATTAAAAAAAAACATGCCAATACTTTCCCTTGTTGCACCCATAACCTAGATTTAAGGTGCCATTTAGCTCCTAGCTTTCTTATCTCAGTTTCTAACACTGCACTATAATTTAAAGCAGTATCATACCACTTTAGACAGTCATAGCTTCACCCAAAATATCATTAGAACTGTAGTTAATTAAGGGTGCTGAGAATTGTTAGGAGACTCTCCGTCCCGCCATAACCCTCACAGAGATTCTTAGAGTTCCCTGGCCTGGAAAGAGGGATTGATATTTAAACCACTCTGGAAATTGTAGCTCTGTGAGGTGAACATTTCACTGGACTCTTTGAAAGAATCAATGACTGTTTAAAATGGTATGATACTGCTTTAAATGTATAGTACAGATGAGGGAATGGAAAGGCTAGAATTTAAAGGAAGTAAGAGAGGTGGCATGATGGGAAACAGTTCCAGGCTTCAGAAGGACTAAGAGAAGAACAAAAATGTCATTTGAGAGAGAGCAGAAGAACTTCAGACATTTCAGAGTGATAGAGCTGGAGGATAAATGGTTATACTGTAGGTGGGGATTTTTCTGGGGAGAAGAGTGGAATGATAAAGGGGCTTGTGCAGGATTCAGGAGTGGAGAGGAAGGCATTTCAGAGATTTAAGGGACAGTGATGTGGCCAAAGCAGATTTTGGCTTCAGGGTGCTGGCTAGAGATGAAAGTTGTTTGTGTGTTTGTGTGTGTGTGTGTGTGTGTGTGTGTGTGTAGTTGAGGATTTCACTCAGTGTAAATAGGAATCCAATTGCTGTCTTTGTCAGGCCCATAAAATAATGGTAAGCATTTAATGAATAAAAGCAGGGTTGAAAAATTGCACAATAGATACAGATGAATGGGATTAAAAAACCCAAAATGCATATATTTGTGTGAAGCAGTAGCATTTTATGATTTTTACAGGATGCTGGGATGCTATGATGCACTGCAGAAAAAATATGTAAGTTAAATATGGTTTTATCTTTAATGAGTAACTGTGCGTTCACAGATTCATCTTAGCAATTTTCATTATAGTAAACACACTATAATGCTTTTAATTTCTAATTTATTTTCTTTATTGTTTTGGGTAAATAGCTCAGATTAATCGTCTTAGCGGTAAGTTTAATATATATTTATACACGTCCACATTTCAAAATTAATTAATACTTCATATGCTGTATTGTATTTGGTATTGTCCTGATTATGTTGTTTATCTTTTAAATACAGGTCTACACCAACCAGGATGATCCTCAGGTAAGTTTATGATTTTACATTCATAAGTGCACATTTTATATTGCAGATGTTTTGTCCTGGATCAATACATACTTTTTGTGAAGAGACATGCTGAAAGAGACACATGTCGACAAATGTGGATTGTAAGATCATTCCGTGCATCTGACAGTGACCACTATGAAAGATCAAAGGACACCTCTAATAGAAATCATTAAACAGCCATTTGAAGGGAATGGTTTCTGAAATTTACTGTAATTGGACTATTTTCTCACCATCTCTACATTCCAACACCACCTCCTTTTTCAAACAGTAATCTGCAACCAGCTTTATAAAAGTGGTGGATTCAGATTGGGAATACATTGTTTGGGGGGAAACCAGCGGCTGCGGTCCTCATCTAATTCATCCCCTTGGCTAAAGGGGTAGGGTGGGGAGGAAACTTCAGGAGAGCCAATCACTTCTTGTTGAGTTTGACTCTTCCTTTCTTTGGGAACAAGAGAAGAGTGTATCAAGTGTATATTGCTGAGGTGGGGAACCTGTGGCAGTCCAGGTGTTGCTGGAATACAACTCCCATCATCACAGATGATTTTCCAGGCTGGCTGAGGCTGATGGGAGCTGCGAGTCCAACAGCATCTGGAGAACCGCAAGTACTCTTTCCCAGGCATATGCCTTGCCACAGATAAGGATAAAAAAATCCAGCCACTAGGTGTCACTCTTCCTCTATTTGATGTGATAATTAGAATAATATTAAAGAAGATGAATTCTACATATTAAATGTTGCAGCCCAGACTTTATGGCAATCTTTTCTCTTATTATTTGCTTCTGCTGACCCTAATTCCATTAGAAAAGTGTGCATTGTTTTTTAAAAAAGAATATCCAAATGACCACAAAGGAACACTGCTAATGAAAAAGGGATTAAAACTGGATTGCAGTACTTAGGCCAGCATCAAATCAAACTCCATGATGAAGGACATTCCATTTTTTTATACTGATGTTGTTTAAAGAAAGTGGATCTTTCTTCCATGAAAGTGAATGGTGCAGGGAAGCCTTGAAACAAATTGCTGGTTTGGCTTGTGAATTGACAGTTTGGGTGGCCTGGACACCCTGGATTAACATCCACTCTGGATGAAGTCTATTTAAAAGAGTCAAACCCAGCCTTTCTGTCATCAAAGGCTCTAAAAGAGATTTCAGTCCAATGAGTGGTATCCAGCTAGATTGAAACTGATATACATAAGTTAGTCATGTTGATTAATTTCAGTGGGTCTAGGACCAACACCAGATGCAACCCATTGCGTTCAGTACTGCAGTTAAGTATCCATATTGCTTGTTCACTTTAGATACAATGAGTTTAAAAGTATTAACTATCAGTATACATTACTACTGAGAGCCAAAGTGCTTAGATTCAGATTGTGGAGACCTGGATTCAACACCCCACTCAGCCATGAAACTCACTTCAGGACCTGTCACTCTTGTTCTGCCTAACCTACCTCACTAGGTTGTTATGACAATAAAACAGGGGAAAGAGAGCCCATGTCCTTCACCCTGAGCTTACTGGAGGACATTCAAAGGCGGAGGATTTGTTAGACTTGGTGCTGCATTCTACTTGCTGTTTCCAATTTTAGGCCCTTGATATGTAACTACTATGTTTTGTGTTTAGACTGTTACAGAGTGCTACCAATTTAAGTTCAAATACAGCGATCAAGGACCATCTATGGATTTCACAAGGTATTCTCTCCTCTCCTACCCCACTGTTTTCATCAGGCAGTTATACAAGACATTTCTCTGCCAGGCTGTTCTTGCAAGCTGAGAAAAGCCAACATGTATTCTTTGATTCTAGAAAGTGGATGTTAATATGTCCCTGTGTTCACCAAAGAGAAGGCATTTAATTGCTGCAGAACAAATGCTCAATAACAATCAGCCCTCAATTGGTTTCTAGTCACATTTATTAGAAAGGCTCAGGAAATATTATCAAATAGGAAATATGCAATTTTATCGGTTCCCAATTTCTCCTGTTCCTAATGGATTTGACTTCCAGAATATAGATACAGTACTCTAAACAATTGTCTTCAGCATTTTCAGCCCATGACCTACCTTTAACCCAAACATGCATTTTAAAATTTCTTAAATACTTTACCATGTGTTTGTATGTGGGGAGTGTAATGCTACCGTTGTTATCTAGCTTAGATCAGGCTCAGAGTCAATAGTGGGTCCTGACTGCTTTAAACCATGGTGGGCTGGGGCATGTTGCTTAGACAGATCAGGAGAGCAGAGGATGGGAAGAAGGAGAGTAAAGCCACTCTTTGTGGGTAAGGGCTATGGATGTAAGAAGGCTCCTGTGTCCATTTCCGGTATTGCTAATATAGAGGCACCAGCTGTCCTTGCTTTCAAATAATGGATGGTTTTGTTTTTTTATAGTAAAAACAATGGAAGTAATTCCAACAACACGTGCACAAGTACTAAGAAAGCTAGTATCCTGATGCTACGAAAGATTTATGTCCTGATGCAGAACCTGGGCCCTCTGCCTGGTGATGTCTGTCTGACGATGAAGCTGTTCTATTACGATGAAGGTACCATTTCAAATTTTAATTCTGTTCAACATCAATATGTCAGAATAATTGCTGACGAAACAAATGTTTCCCATTATGGAATATCACCAACTTTCCTTTTTAGTTACACCTCCTGATTACCACCCTCCAGGATTCAAAGAGGGTCATTGTGAAGCAGTGGCATTCGAGGGGGAGCCAATGTACCTAAGTGTTGGTGAGATCCCAACCCCTTTTCATACGATGAAAGTTAAAGTGACGACGGAAAAAGATCGAATAGAGTGCATCGATGCAGACTTATTAAGGCAAGGGAAGGCATTGACTTCCACAAAGCTACAGCATCTTGATAAAATGGATGTAAGGGTTTGAAATTTATTTTTTAGTTTTGTAATGATGTATGGAGTTATTATTATTTGAAATTTTGACAGTATTTGCATTGCCTATCCTTAACAAAATGCTTTTACAGGTACATTTCAGCTTTGTTGAAGACGTTCTTGTTTGTGTTCTTTACACAGGAATATTTTATTGCAGAAAACACAATGAGGGAGCAGCAAAACACACACAGGGTTCCTCATACTAAAGGTACACAGAGCATATGTTATTTAGGAGTGTTTTGCTTTCATATTGGTACATGGTGATGTGTTCTCCATGGCAACACCTTTTCTGCACACCTCTTTAATTTTATGAAACTGTGCATGACACTCTGCTCAGAACTTGGGTTAGAAGATAGGAACACAGGAAGCTGCTAAATACCAAGTCAGACCATTGGTCCATCTAGCTCAGTATTGCCTACACCGACTGCCAATGACTTTTCAGGGTTTCAGGCAAGAGGTCATTCCCAGCTCTTCTTGGAGATGCCAGAGATTGAACCTGGACATCAGATGCTCTACCACTGAGTTACAACCCTTGCTTTTAGAAACCTAGGAAGCTGCCTTAGACTAAGTCACATTCATTGGTTCATCTAGCTTAGTACTGTCTACACCAATGGGCAGTGGCTCTGCAGGATTTCAGGCAGAAGTTGTTCCCATGCTTACCTGGAGATGCCAAAGATTGAGCCTTGGACCTTCTGCATGCAATATGTGTGCTTTACCACTTAGCAATGTCCTTTCCCCCAAGAATGAACCTTCCCACATGTTTAGACTACTTTCACATCCTGAACTTGCAATGACAGCAGGGGAGGAAGGACCACATTCCTCACAGTTAATATCTCCAGCAGTTTTTGTCTCCTTAGCAACTGCCTGCACCTTCTGGAGGAGGCTGCCTCTCACTCAGAGAAGACTAGAGCCTTGTCAATGTATCTGTCAATCCTCTTTTAAGAACATTCTACTTATGTACAGAAATATAAACTCTTTGTTTATTCAGTGTTCTGAGAATTTGTACAATTTTCTTCCAATGCCATTCCCAGAACTTAATTTAGTGTGTGAAGAAGATGAAGACATGAGGATAGAAGATAGCCAAACTTTCTCCATCAATAGTTCTCAGGTATAAAGCTGCCTTTTTATTCTGTACCAATGTTTGGTTCTCATTTAGTTTTTTGGATTTACTTTTTTGTGGCTGGATAAATGTTTACTAGATTTAACAAGTGCAGCACAATCTGACAATTAGCGGAAGAGTTCCTGCAAAATGTATGTAGATATTGTTTGTATGGGTGTATATTTGGCAAAATCACATACAAAACTGTGTAGATATGTTTGTCCTCATTCCAAGAGCCCAAACCAAAGCTGTTCTCTTTTAAAAAGCTGTTCTCTTTGTTTGTTTAACTGTTTTTAGGTGGAACATCTAATTAATAAGACATCAGAACTTGAAGTAGCTGAGGGAAAGACCCGAAGTGGAAGGAAGTTTAAAGGCAACACAGTTAGTGTCATTTTTAAAATAATTAATGAACTATTCTGTTGCATGATCTGAATGAGATAAAAAAATTAAGGGATGCATAACTTAGATTTTTACAGTACAAATCCTGTTCTTTAAGGCTTAGCTCAGTTTTCAGGTTACCTCAATTTTGCTACTGTTGCGCGAGTTGCAGTCAGGATGATTATTAATTCTATTATTTTTGATAATGTATTCATTTATTTCCATAGCATTCCCTCCCCCAATAGTACTCCAAATGCATTGCCTTAGTTATCCTCCCAGCAAGCTTGTGATTTTCGTAAGGCCACGTGATAAGCTGCACTGCTGAACCTGGATGCGCAGCATCACAGCCCAATTTCTTCTCACAGTTTCATACTAAGCTCTTTGAAAATATTTGATTTAGGCTCCAGTGCCAATGCCATGCCATTGCCGTGTTCACGTCCAGCAGCCCACCACTCTGGGGACCATCCCAACTCTCTGTCCATCAAACTAAGGTTGTTTCTACCCTCACTCCTCTCCTAGTTTCGCTCTGTTCAGTACAGAAACATACCTTCGTAGGCATCTGCCAGTTGCTTTACTGACATTTTCACCTTATAGACATTGTGGGGGAAGATTCCACCAGCATGTTTGGGCACTAACTAAGGGCTCCTTCAGATGCTCTATTTATTGAGCATTTATTCTGATTTGTTTGCAGGGAGATTATATACCTCTTCCCATCAAATGATCATTCATCCCACACTTT
This sequence comes from Podarcis pityusensis, assembly GCF_964106645.2. Taxonomy (NCBI): domain Eukaryota; kingdom Metazoa; phylum Chordata; class Lepidosauria; order Squamata; family Lacertidae; genus Podarcis; species Podarcis pityusensis. The sequence goes on along the minus strand of NC_138041.1, from coordinate 3,656,373 downwards.
TTTAATGCATTTCCCCATCACGTTCCTTACCACAAAGGGTCTGCTGTCTTTTTAAAGTGGATTTGTTGCTCCAGAGTGCTTTAAATCAACTTAAATTGCATAAAACTAAATTCCTGATATGCCATTGAATCCATCCCACAAAATAATAACAGTCTGGAGGTAACCTAAACATTTATTATAAATAGTAGTAGCACCAGTAGGGCAGCATATTCATTAGTTAATTTTCAACAATAAAATACCAGAGCTTAGGCTTTGTGAAAGATAGACAAAGCTATTGTTGTCCACAGCAATATTTTGAGGGAGGTAATGTTAAAAATGTAAGAAGCTGAGTTTTGTACAAGCTGCAGGACTAGATTACTACAAGTTTTTGATAGTTTTTGCTTCTAAGAAGGCCTTGGACTCTGAAACCTAGGAAAAAAGTTGCATGAAACCATACAACCCAGAAGGTCCTGCTTTTGAGCTGAAAAAGTTTTGTAAAAATTTCAGCTCATCTCTTTTACAGACACTGTGAGGGACCATCCCCACTCTCTGTCCATCAAACTAAGGTTGTTTCTACCCTCACTCCTCTCCTAGTTTCGCTCTGTTCAGTACAGAAACATACCTTCGTAGGCATCTGCCAGTTGCTTTACTGACATTTTCACCTTATAGACATTGTGGGGGAAGATTCCACCAGAATCAGCATCTTAGGAAATGCCCTTCAGATGTACAGCGGTGAAAGTAAATCATAATGTTGTCATGACCAAGCTAAGACTTGCCCTTACTGTCGCCACTCTTAAAGAGTCCTTCATTAATTTTTTAACACACGTTGAGGAAGAGTAACAGCCTACGGATGCACAGCACGCTCCTTAATAGCCATCTGCAGACCTCTCTCCTGGAGCTAACGGTTCTTCTGTCTCTGTCAAGGGTGACAAGGGAGGCAGCAACAAAATTCAGTTAGCAGCAAAGTGTCCCAGAGAAACCCAGAAGAGAAGAAACTCAGAATCGGGCAAGCCAGTAAGTTCTTTCCATGCATTATGAGGAAAGTAACAAGAGTTCTTGCTGTGGGTGCCCCATCTCCAGTCTTTATGAATCCAACATTTCTATGCAAAACCAGAAGCCTTGGTTTGTCACTGTTTTTTGTTTAGGGGCAATTACAATATTGGAAAATTAGGTGATTTTATAGGGCTGTCGTCCACTGTGTTTTCACTCATGTCAGTCCTGTTGATTTGAGTGAGACCTGCTGTGCAACCTTGCCCTAGGCATGTTTACTTGGTGAAGTCCCACTGTGCTTCATTGGGGTTCAAACGGTGCCTAGGACTGTGGCCTTAAGTGGACAAAATGATGCCTTCAATTGCAGCCATTATAGTGAACAAATGAGGCTGCACAGAACAAAATGTGGTTTGTGGAGGTGGGATGTGTTTCTTTCTTCTGGATTCTCCCTCCCAGCTGGAGCCTCTGAAGGTGCAGACGGTGCTGGCTGTCACCCAGTCTGCATCTTCAGAGCTTCCGTTTCACAGGCAAGGAGGCTGACCAGAGCAGAAACAGCAATTCCCAAAGTGAGAAAGAGGCAAATAACCCAGGGATGCCCAAACAATTGCTGAGAGACAGTTTAAAATATATGTCTCTTCAATACAACTTGTGCAATGAGGACCCTCAACAACCACTTATGTTGTAAGACAGCTCCAGAAACCAGTATGGTGACATCCTTTTCTTACACACAAGTTTTTGCTTTTTCTGGACTTGCTGTTTTTGGCTCTGCTAGTTAAAGTTTGGTTGGAGCTAAGGTATTCCTGGCAGGTAGTGAGTTCTATGGCCTACTTTTTCATAACCTGTTTACCCTGAGATCTAGGACAATGGTGAGTATTACCTGCTGTTAGAGATGGGCAAGTCTGACAGTTTTGGTTTCCCTCAATTCCCCTCATTTTTTCTAGCCTTCAGTTGATTTCTCCACATTTCTACATCTCCAAAGACTGAATGGAGAGATGGTCGGCTGGAGCCTGCACTACCTGGTCTTTGCTCTGCCCCCCAGCCGGCAGCCGATTGGGTAGCCAGGGAGGGGGTGGAGCAACAGCCAGCAACTAAAGGGGGTGTCACCCTGGCACGGGAAGCCCATGCCAAGTCGCAAACCCCACCCACTGCTTGGAAGAGTGAGCGTTAATTGTGAAATTCTTTTTTAAAGTCCTCATGAAAATTTATCTGCATTTCAGTGCCAATTTCTTCTAATATACACATTTGGGTGGCGCCTAGGAATTGCCGATCAGAAGGTCGGCGGTTCGAATCCCCATGACGGGGTGAGCTCCCATTGCTTAGTCCCAGCTCCTGCCAACCTAGCAGTTCGAAAGCACATAAAAGTGCAAGTAGATAAATAGGTACCACTCCGGCAGGAAGGTAAACAGCGTTTCCATGTGCTGCTCTGGTTTCGCCAGAAGCGGCTTAGTCATGCTGGCCACATGACCCGGAAAAACTATCTGTGGACAAATGTCGGCTCCCTCGGCCAGTAAAGCAAGATGAGCACCGCAACCCCAGAGTCGTCCGCGACTGGACTTAACTGTCAGGGGTCCTTTACCTTTTTATACACATTTGCAGAATATACACATTTTTGCAAAGCAATTTTTCCTAACATAATGCTCTTTTGTATGTTCTTTTTGACTAATTTGTGCACTTTTATGCACTTTGTCCCAGTATGCCTATTTTTGTGTATACTGGGGCAAAGTGCACAAAAGTGCACACATTTTTGTGTATACTGGGGAATATCTGTGCATAATATGTGCACTTTGCCACAGTGTACACATTTTTTGTACACAATACTTGGCTGGAGAACAGCACTGCAAAATCCAGAAAAGGTGGGGGAAATGTCAGGCTGGATGGATGCAAGGCAGGGTTCAGCCTGTGCTCTGGGGAACATGGAGCTCTGAGCTTTCTCCAGCAAGGAGAACAAGCTGAAACCGAGACCTTATACAGTGGTACCTCTGGTTACGTACTTAATTCATTCCGGAGGTCCGTTCTTAACTTGAAACTGTTCTGAACCTGAAGCACCACTTTAGCTAATGGGGCCTCACTCTGCTGCCGCGCCACCGCGGTGCAATTTCTGTTCTCATCCTGAAGCAAAGTTCTTAATCCGAGGGGCTGTTTCTGGGTTAGCGGCGTCTGTAACCTGAAGCGAATGTAACCTTGAAGCATATGTAATCCGAGGTACCACTGTATAGCAGTAGTAGCAGCAGCAGCAGCAGCGATAGCAGTGGCAGGGACAGTCTAATTGATATAGCCATCTGTGCTGCAAGATGCTGCTCTACTTAAAGGACCCGGCCTTCGGCACTGGTCTCCTACTGTGATAAGCAGGGGAGCTACAGGCCTTTCTGAGTCTTCTCCAGGGGAGTCCTCTGAGACAGAATGGCAGTGCCACATCCTCAGGCTGGCATAGGGGCGCACTGGTCCAGCAGGTTCATCTGAGAGTGCTTCTGGGGCTGGCCCTGCATGCCCTTTCCCCTTCTGCTTCAGAGTCCTCGTTCTCATCCCCTACAGATGAGGAATCTGACACCAGGGTCATCAATGACAGCCTGGTGCTGGTGTCAGGCTTTGGGGTGGGTGGGGGGGAGGCTGATTTACAATTTTCTCAGTTAAAGTGAATAGTTCCTATTTGATCAGATAGAATTGAAATTCCCATTTGATCAATGACATATCACAGATGCATGGTTTATAGGGCAATTGTAGCAAACCCTTCACTGAAAAACCAGCAGAGAGGACAAAAAGTTCTTTGTTCTCTGTAACTCAGCATTATTGGGCTCTACCTGACAACATTTAGGTGCATTAGAGTGAGTAAGTCAGTATGTTGATTTTAATGGTTCTGCTCTGAGTTTGACTAAATAATACTTCATTGTCTTTTTTAAAAAGGTTTATCATCTTGAGTTCTTTTCTGGTGAAGACTCAGTTCCCAAACGGAGAAAAATCAGTGAACCAAAGGAGCGGATTTAGATATTGGTTTTCAAATGTTTATTATTTCCCGTTTCCCCCCCTCCCTAGAATGTTTTTCTCATTATACCCAGTATTTTGATGTTTTAGAGGGGGTATAGTTTAACCTGTTAAAACCATCCAATATTTTTCAGTGCTTTTATTTGCAGTTAAGAGTACAGGCTTTTAATTCAGGTACACGTAAAATCTAGTCTTGTAAATTTCACTTGTCAGCGTGGATAGAGAGCTGCTGCTTTATCTGAGGCCTGATTTAAATGTAATATTGGGCATGCAAGAAAATATACCCATGTGGCATTTCATGTAGTCAGGCTCACATTAAATTTGGGACTCTGAGCTGTTACCTGTACAGTGTGCCCGGGCAATGAATCTCAGGTGTGCTTAATGTTGCATGCACAGGCGAAATGAGACCCAACAGCAGTTTAAATTGGGCCAGAGGGAAATGTCCTTAAGAACAAACTATGATAAATTGATTCCAAATGGAAAATTTTCAGGCAATATTATTACTGCCATGCAAATTAAAAGAAGGAAAAAGCTAAAGGTTTGCAACTCAACCTCCTAGATTTTGGGACTGCAACTCCCATCAGTCCCAGGGCTGATAGGAGTTGTAGTCCAAAAAATGGGGGTGGGGGTGGGACACCAGCTTGGGGAAGGATGTTGTAACCAGTAGCCTCATCCACAGAAAAAGTTAATCACCTTTAAGTACTGTGGAATGAGATGTCACAAAATTGACTCAAGCCCCATGGATTCCAACAGTTCTTAGGCACATCTTACTTTCTCTGGAGCTAGCAATTAACTTTTAAAGCATTTGTTGCTTTGTTTTCTGTTACTAGAAGTGTTATAAAAAATGTAGAGAAAATGTTTAAAAATTTTATGCTATATAATTCTTGAAACATAATGGAAGTATGACTCGAGAACATATTGATTTCTGATTAAATGTTTATAGAGGTCTGCAGTGCATGTGCTTTGTTTTAGACCTTCAAATTTTATAGCCACAATAAAATATTTACAACTTGAACAAGCTGCCTCTTTTCATAATGTTTGTTTTAAATGTTGATTCCTGCCTCATCACTGGGTGCTCACAATCTTTCTGTGATTGCCATGTTCATTTTCAGAATACTGTAAAGAAATAACTGATATTTTTGCAATAACTCTTTGGAACCTTACTCCGCAGGAAGCAAAATTATATGGCATCCAAAGATGACTGTAGTAAGCAGTGGCATCTAGTGCCACAGTCATCTTACAATAATTTATTCTCTGGATGCCACAAACCTCATACAAAATGATTCATTGCTTATTTGGGTGGGGGCACCATGGCTGACAGACAGCATCCTCAAAAATAACACCAGGAGTCCTGGTTGGTTGGTTTTTATTGGGCATTGATATTGTTTCTTGGATTTTATATTGTTAGCCAACGTGGATGGAAATGCAGGATATGCATTTGCTTAAATAAGTGGGGAGGAGGGGCTTCCCTTCAGCTTCCAGGACTGGCTCAACCTGATAAGCAGGGGAAAGACTTCTGGCCTTGTACGGTCTGCCATTTTGAATGCCACGGTGGAGTAGGAAAGGGGTAGAAATTCAGTTTGGTTCACATTTTACTGTGAACATACCTAACACTTTCTAAAATAATATCTGCGTTTTGGCTCACTTACCTTTTGCAATTCCCACTCCTAATTTTGCAATGCAGTTCTGCATCTGTGCACAAAAATGTGTCTATTAGTGAAAATAACCTAGAAAAATCTGCAGTTGGAAAAATTGCTTCCAAAGATGTGCATTTTGGAAAACTGCATACAGTTGGGAGAAATGCAAACTAAAATGTTGGCGTATCTTAATGGGCTTCTTTTTTTAAAAAAAAAACACACACACAAGCTGAAGGAGAAATAGGGATAACTAAATTTAGGATTGGGAAAAATAAACTGAAATAGATAGATTGAAATTGTTTAATCAATGAATCAAAGCTGGAGGGAGACTTCTAGGCATCCATTCTCTCCTGCTCAGCGCACAACATCCGGACAGCTGTCCAGCATCTGTTCCCTCCAGCAAGGGAAAGCCCGATCTCTGCAAGTTGTAGCAAAATTTCAGGGGGTCCAGGCACTCAGCCATTGTTGCATTTCCATTGGGAAAATTGAGGCACAGCGGAGGCTAGTGTCTTGTAAGAAATATGGTTTATTTTACACATCTTTACACCTGGAGTCTATGATGTGCTGCAGAATATTATATCTCAATAGTGTCTGTCGTTGCACCTCAAAGCTTCAGCAAGCTTGGGTCCAATGCAGCAGTCAGTCCTGCCCACCCCCAGTCTCTCGGTGCAGCCTCCTCCAGCCAGTTGCTGCATGGAGTTCTGTCCCCTCCTTTCCAAAAGCTACTGCTCAAAACCTCGTTTTAAAAGACACTTTTTTCCCTGGCAACCTTCCCCTTCCTTGTCTGCTGCTGAATGTCTTACCTGTTTGTTAGGGTACTGACTGTTCTATGTTTATTAATGGCTGCACTCAGCCTGCCTTGCCAGGCTGGTCTGGCTCCCCAGGATAGACCAAGTACAGGAATTTCCATGTTTGGCACAGTTTAATCAAACCATAATTAATTCTAACTTTTGCTAATTCTACCAGAATCTATAACAGTATAAAAGGAGAATTCCTGGATGCCAAGATCCAAGTTTGGGTCAAGTGCTCTTTGGTGAGAGAACCCCAGCAGAGATTTAAAGTCACAAAATATGCTGCAAAGTAAAGTGTGGAAATATGGACTGTTAGACCTTTAAAAATATGACCTTGTGAGTGAGTTCCAAAATAGTCCCATCTTCCCCCAGCAAAAAAAAAAAAGACCACACGCGAGGTAAGTTAAAAGCAGTTTACTTGCAAGCTCTCCAAAGGGACAGATTCATGTGCTTTTCCACACAGCATTCAGAAAAAATTGCATAGGCTATAAAACTTGGCTCGTTATACTGGTGAAAAGTTCCTAAATTATGGACATAGGAACATAAGAATAGTTTGTAAGAGCAATGCGGTCTGAGCTTGCAGCAACCAACTCAGACCTCTTTACATGATGAGTTCAGGTAAAATTAGTAGTATTGCCTTTTTATCGTGACAGGGACTCAAAGTCTTCATTGAGAGTGAAAGTGCATAAATCTGTTTGTGTATTATATCTGGCTTAATAAAGAAATATATTCATCAATTAAGTGTGTATATTAAATAAGATTAACTATATTGAGAACACTTTAATTTACGATATACGATATCTTTATTGCAACCAAGGTGAGCCAAGCGTGCCAGGACAGCTTACTCCATGGTCTTCCCCCTTCATGCATTAATTCGACTTAAGTATGTTGGTTACATGAGGCTGGTTATCCCACATGTTGTTTCTTTAGGTCAGTGATGGTGGCCCTTAAGGGATCTCTATCCGGCCCTCGGGACTCACCCCAGGCCACACACCATAGCTGTCAACCGTCCCTTATTTGGTGGGAAACTCCCTTATCCCAGCGCAGTGTCCCACTGCTGTCCCTTACTGATAATAATAATAATAATAATAATAATAATAATAATAATAATAATTTTTTATTTATACCCCGCCCTCCCCAGCCAAGGCCGGGCTCAGAGCGGCTTACAAGCAATAATAAAAACAAGATGAATGATTACAACTTAAAAACAAAAATAAAATACAACATTAAAATAATGGAACATTAAAATATTAAAATGTAGCCTCATCGCAGGAGGAGAAGGAAAAGAAAAAAGAGAGGGAGGGAATCAAACTGGCTCCAAGCCAAAGGCCAGGCGGAACAACTCTGTCTTACAGGCCCTATGGAAAGAGATCAGATCCTGCAGGGCCCTGGTCTCATGAGGCAGAGCGTTCCACCAGGTTGGGGCCAGTACTGAAAAGGCCCTGGCTCTGGTTGAAGCTAATCTGACTTCCTTAGGGCCCGGGACCACTAGGGTGTTGCTATTTATGGACCTTGAGGCTCTCCGTGGGGCATACCGGGAGAGGCGGTCCCATACGTGCGAGGGTCCTAGGCCGTGAAGGGCTTTAAAGGTCAAAAGCAGCACCTTAAATCTGACCCTGTACTCCACCGGGAGCCAGTGCAGCTTGAAAAGCACTGGGTGAATATGCTGCCATGGCAGAGACCCCGTAAGGAGTCTCGCCGCGGCATTCTGCACCCGCTGGAGTTTCTGGGTCAGTCTCAAGGGCAGCCCCGCGTAGAACGAATTACAGTAGTCAAGCCTGGAGATGCCCGTCGCATGGCTCACTGTGGCCAGGTTATTGATGATGTCCCTTAAATTTCCCGGGTTTCATGTTCGCCCGGCTCAGGAGGGAAGCAGTGGCTCGGGGTCCTCCGCCGCACGCACAAGCTGCCGCGTCTCCGTCTCTCCCTTTTCCCCCTCGGGCGCGTCGTGAGGAGACGGGTGGGCAGGCAGCCCCTCTCTTGCGAGACTTCCACCATGCTGCCAGGGGAAGCCGGAGGCGGCAGCGGCGGCTGAGGAGGAGGCCTGAGGGAGGAGGAAGACGAGGGGATGGGGAAGGACGCAGAAGGGGGGTGCTTCAGCAGCCGCGCCACCGCCGCAAGCGCCTCATGCTGGGCTCACGAGCGGCGTGGGCGAGAGTCTCCCTCCCTCTCTCTCGGGTGGGGAAGGGCCGGTGGAACTCCTTGCGCCAGGATGATGGCAGCCCCGACGTGCTGCTTAGCATCCCCTCCGACCAGTGCAGCATCTTAATGTAGTGACTTCCCTCTCTGCATCCCTTTCATAACTCTATTTTTATAAATCATTTGTCCATCCATAGTTCAATTTTTTACTACAGTGGTGCCTCGCAAGACGAAATTAATCCGTTCCGCGAGTCTCTTTGTCTAGCGGCTTTTTCGTCTTGCGAAGCAACCCTATTAGCAGCTTAGCGGATTAGCGCTATTAGCGGTTTAGCGGCTATTAAAGGCTTATCGGCTTAGCTGCTAAAAGGCTATTAGCAGCTTAGCGGCTTACAAAAGGGGGGGGAAAGCGGAAAAAAATCTCAAGACTCGCAAGACATTATCGTCTTGCGAAGCAAGCCCATAGGGAAATTCGTCCTGCGAAGCAACTCAAAAACGGAAAACCCTTTCGTCTAGCAGGTTTTCCGTCTTGCGAGGCATTCGTCTTGCGGGGCACCACTGTACAAGTTTTCTGTCAATCCTACCAATGTATGTAACTCTTTACAATAGCTTTTCAGCTAAATTATAAACCTTCCCCATTCTTTATGAAAGAGGTCCTCTTCCTGGTTTCTAATTCTGCCTGGAAGCTTTGCCATCTTGACGTGGTTCATCAGTTTTGTCTGCCCCTCTTCTTTGGTGGGAGTTGTAGACCCTTAGGATCATCTAGTCCAACCCCCTGCAAAACACAGTCAGTCGCAGCCAAAGCAGCCTGGCTCCATCAGTGCCGGATTTCTGTATAAGCTAAGCAAAATCCCTTATTGTGGCTGCTGATCCCTTTTATCGAGGCTGCTGGTCCCTTATTTTCAAATCTGTAAGTTGACAGCTATGCCACACACCATTCCCACACCTCATGCACAAGCTTGCAAGCTTTTCCTCAACCTGAATGGGCACCTGTCCTCTTGATAATGCCCTTCGCTTGCCTGGAAACCCGCCTGCAGAAACTAGCCTCTGGTGCAAAGCTTTCGAAAATTAGCATTCATTACTCTGCCCAGTTTTGCCTCTGGCTCCATCCGCAAACATGTGGCCCCCAGAAGGTTGCTCAGACGAGAATGCGGCCCTCGGGCCCCACTTTCAAACTCTTCTTCCTGTTCATTCTCCCAGTGTTCAACTGCAGTTAATCCTTCCTCTAACTAGCCCATTATATGCCATTTTCTGCAGCAGTGGAAAACGAGATTTAGTCCTCATCTTTGTGACATCCTGTCTGGTAATCTGAAGCATCCTATTGCCAATTTATCCATGGACTCTGCATCTTCTCTGGGATGAATGTTCCTTCAGCCTTTCCTCAGACTCCCTTGTCCCCTCACAGAGCCACCATTTCCAGAGTTCCCTGGGGAGAGGGACTGGTTGTTAAACCACTCTGAAAATTGTAGTTCTGTGAGGGGAATTGGGGTGGGGGTTTCCCTAAGAACTCTCAGCACCCTTAATAAACTACAATTCCCAGGATTATTTGGCTGGTGAAAGCCACGACTTTTATAGATAGTGGCGCCTGCCCTGTGGAACACCCTCCCATCAGATAGCAAAGAAATAAACAACTATCTGACATTTAGAAGACATCTGAAGGCAGCCCTGTTTAGGGAAGTTTTTTATGACTGATGTTTTAATGTATTTTTAATCTTCTGTTGGAAGAGTGGCTGGGGAAACCCAGCCAGATGGGCAGGATATAAAAAATTATTAGTATTATTTAGTATAATAGCGCTTTATATGTACGGCACAGCTGTGGTCAAATTGGAGGGCCAGCGCCATCTTTGTCATTTCCTCAGCGGCCACAAAATTATTATAACTGTTACCCGCCCTTCCCCAGCAAGTCCCAGGGCAGGTTGCAACAATTTAAAATTATGAAATTAAAAACAGTTCAGCCAAATTAAGGTCAGGGGAATAGGGTGGCTCCTGAAAAACATGCGTCTCAAATGTGCCAACGGCCTTGGTAAAGATGGCTTCCAGCAGCGACCAAGAAGACAGTGAAGGAAGGGGTTGTCAATTAAGACCCTGAAAGCCTTTCTTATTTTCCCGCCTTTTAAAAATAAACCTTAGCAGGGATACCGGCCGTTCCCTCTCCTCACAGTGACAGCCCAGGCAGGCTGAAGGAAGGTGGCCAGTTCCCCTCTTTCTCTTTTATCAGGCCATAATGTGGCAAGAAGCCTATTTTGGTTTTAAGCGGTATATAAATTAATAAGCCATAAAACTGTCAAAGCGAAAGGGCTGCGCTGAGGCGCTGGCGTCTGACACACAGAAACAAAATGGAGAAGGGACAATGGCTCCCCGTCTCTTGACCTGAGCAAGCAGCTCCTGAGACTAGGGGCCATTCCTCTCAGGAATAGATTTCTTCTTCTTCTTTTGTAAAGATTATTTTATTTCATTTTATGACGTACATAAATTGGAGAGAATATTTCTAATAACAGATGTAAACCAAAGCAAAACCATAGAACAGGGGTGTAGAAGAATTGCAGTCACGTATGGATTAAGTAACAAAGTCCAGGTCGTGAAAGGAAAGGAAAATACGTAACGGTCTTCGCATAAAGAAAGAAAGAAATATGGTTTTGCACTATTTGGCTGCCAAGTCTAGTTCCAGATTTGCCAGGCTTGTGGGACAATGGTTCTCTTGAAAATGATGGTTCTGCAGTATTAGTGATAAAGGAACATCAAATCGTATAAAAAGTGCCTGGAGGCTCCAGTCCTTGTCAAAATCTCAACCGTTCATGAACCGTTTGAGGAACAAAGCATAAGGCGCGGGTCTCTGGATCATTAGACACCACACAATATCTTATTTATTATATTTATATATTTATAAATATATATTTATATATATTTATATCCTGCCTTTCCTCCAAGGAACTCAAAATGGCAGACATTTTGTCTCTCTCTCCCCTCTTTATCCTCCACAACAACCCTGTCAGCTAGTTATCTTTATGGCCAGGTGGGGATTTGAACGCAGATCTCTCAGGCCCTAGTCAAAAATGAAGGAAGGCTGCCCTGTTAGCATATCAAAAAGCAGTTTCAGAGGGACTGTCATGTCTGCTCCTCCTCAGACATGACAATATAAATCCACAGGCTCTCAGGCCCAGCAGAAGTTCCTGAGGAGAAAAATTCAGCCACATTTCTGTATCCACTTACTGAGTGTTTTCTGTTACGGGTGACCTCAAAGTGACTTACATTTATAACAAACAAGTTCTATACAGTACTGCGTAAAAATAATAAAATGGGATTATTGCCTCTCAAAGAAGCTCATGTCAATATAAACTAAAGAGCCACACCAGAAGGCTTTAAAATTCAAAAGGCTCTAATGGAGGAGAGGGAAAAGGAAGAGCAAATTATGGCCTGTTTGTGTGTGTGTATATATATACATACATATACATATACATACACACACACACACACACACATATATATATATATATATATACACACACACACACACGCACACCATATTTTTCCGTGTATACGATGCTCCCATGTATAAGACGCCCCCTATTTTTGGGGACTCCAAATTAAGAAAACACCCCCTCAGCACTACCCATGTATAAGACGAGCCCCAATTTTAAACCTAATTTTTTGGTTAAAAAAACCCTAGTCTTATACTTAAAAAATACGATATACACACACAAAGAAAAAACAAAGTACAAGGCTCGCTAATTTGTCGTTTTAACTGCCGCTGTTTCATCTATGCCTTGTTAGATGGCTACTGTTTTATGCTTCAACACGTTTTTACACTTTCCGTTCTGAACTACTTTGGGCCTGACAGGCAATATAAAAATACCAAAATCCGTTTAAAAAAGAAAAGGAGACCCGAGTTCAAATCTCCACTCCAGCTAAGAAATCCACTGGTTGAGCTTGACCTCCCATTTTATTACTGCATTGCAGGGGCTGTTATGAGGGGAAAGGGGGATCCCTGAAGCAGCAGAGAGCCAGCGGGTTTTCCAAGAAGGGTGAACGGGCATGAGAATAGCAAACGAGGAGGCAAAAATATCAGGAAATCTTAATTTAACATATAATTGCGTTGTTCTTGTTTGCAGTCTTTTAAAGTGGGCACTGGAGGAGATGCTTTCCTAGGGACACAGCTGTCAGCCCAGAACAAGCATATTATCCTGGGGAAATGTATCCCTGCGGCAGAAAGCGGATCAGGATCCACTGCGAGATCTCATGGCCGCCCGCGGGTCGATCTGCAAGGGTCGCTGGCTGACCCCAAAATGGCTCAACAAAAGCTTTTTTAAAACGGGTGCTTTAAATTGTTCCGCCCCATGCAGAACCCTGAGTGGTGGCGAGAGGCAGGATATAAATTTTATTATCAATAGAATAAATAAGGCAAGAAGGAAGAGACACCCACGCTTGCCCCAATTAGGTGGCTTTAAATAAAGCAGAGAAGCGGTTAAATTGGGATTGCGAGATCCATTCTCCCATTTTGCATCCCAGAAGTCGGAAGGGCACCCCAAGGGTCATCCAGTCCAACCCCCTGCAATGCAGGAATCCTGGCTAAAAGAATCCCTGACAGGTGGCTTTAGCTGCTGGATCTTGAGGTTCAGGTGGAAGCAAAAGGAGATCTGTCGAGTCCGAAAGTCCACCCTCTCCCGCCTTAACGCCTTCAGGGGTTTTATTTTCAAAACTTATGTCTGAATATAAACAGGGAAGGTTTATAAGGGAAGCATAAGCGGTAGCTGATTCGCTGGCATCCCCAGGTGGGCTGGGGATGTCCCCAACTTTGAAACCCCGAAACCAGCCCTTCATCAGAAGTGAAATTTTACTTTATTTTTTAAGGGCCAAAAGTCAGTGGGACACTGGTCCTGGGTCCAATCACTTCTCCGCATAGGGCTAGGAGAAAACAACTTCCTTAAATCCTGGAAATCCGCTGCCAGTCAGTGTAGGCCATATGGAGCTAGACGGGCCAATGGTCTGATACGATACACGGCTTAGGACTTAGAATCAGCTTGATTCCCTCCCCCTCTTTCTTTTTCCTTTCTCCTCCTGTGAAGAGGCTGCCTTCTAATGTTTTAATGTTGTATTTTAATCTTTTTAAATTGTATTTTAATCAACTTGCTTTTATTATTGGTTGTTAGCCGCCCTGAGCCCGGTCTTGGCTGGGGAGGGCGGGGTATAAATAATTTTTATTATTATTATTATAATACAAAAGGAAAACAGGGGTGGGGAGGGTAGAGGAAAAGTGGACACAACATGCACTGGGCGCAGCCTGCAAAACCTTCCATCCCATGCAAACTTGATGAAGAGGGAAAAAGAGGGAAGGAGGGAGAAGCCTTCACTCCTTGCATTCGGGGAGGGGGGATTTACTCCAGAGTAATCTCGCGCAGGACCTAGATGCAACCCCCTCCCCCCCAACACATCTTGCAATCCCTAACCCGGCATGCAAACATCTGCGCAGGCGCCTTAACACCTTTTCTTGGACACACCTCCTTCTTTCCCGTGGTGCACACCAATGTTGTGCATGTGTGTGAAAAAGACCATTGGTTCCTTGGCCTTGGATACCCAGCCGCGCTTTCCCCCTCGCCATTGGTTCTCTCTGCTGTCAATCCCACTAGCTCCTCCCATCCTTTTTTACTTAATTAATCGTGCCCCCCCCCTCTTTTTTTGCAAGTTTGTCTGTTGAAACAAAGAGAGGCGTAAAACCCGCCTTCCCAAGGAGCCTATTGGTGAATTCCTTTGCAGCAGGTCTTTTCATTTGCCCTTTGCATACACACCAGGCTAGGTTTCCCAGGGAAACCAGGAAGCTGATGTGCTGGGGGGTGTATATTTTTCCCCCTCCTTTCCCTTTCTCCTCCTCCCCCTTCCTTTTTGCCGATGAACCAGGAAGTAAAGTTTGCTCAGCTTAGGATTCCCCAGTTTTCCCATTAAGAAGCAAGCGAGCAACTTGAGCAATAGGTGGAGGAGGGGAGAACAGGGCATTATTACAGGTGAGTCTGGGGAAGGACTTTCTAGACGCGATTAAAGCCTTAGCACCCTTGGGTGCATAAAGGAACCCCCCCCCCTTCGTTTTAATGTGTACGTTTTAAGAGGTGGGCGAAGGCAGTGGGCTTCTGCCCCACATCTAGGAATTAAGAGGGGGAACTGTAATCCTGATTGTGGTGGTGCACTTGATAAATCTTGATTATGCTGCTGTGTTTGCTTCGTTGTTTAGGCTACAAGCCGCTTTGAGTTTAATCTTAACACCCTATTTTAAAAGGGGTATAAAATGTAATCTTATAGCTGCGTCTCTTCTTAAAATGACCTGTTTGCAACGTGTTCGAGAGAAAGGTGGCTGCTTACGGTTCCAATCCCTTCCTTGCTTCTTCGGCCCCACGCCTCTGTTCCTTTTAAATTTTTATTTAGTTAAGTGATTGTATTGGTTCTCATAAATGCGTACCGAAATATAACCAGACAGCTAAATATAATCTGTACCTGTTTAGCTGCAGTTTGAAACAGTAGAGGTTTGAGTCCTGGGCTAGGGCCTAGGGGAGGTCCCCAACACACAGCTTTGAAGCTCCCTGGGCAAAGTCACCACCTCTCAGCGTGGCCTACTTCACAGGGTTGTTGTCACAATAATACAAAGAGTGGGGAGAGCTGTGTAGGCCACCTTGAGCATATTGAAGGGAAATGTGATATCTCAATGCAGTAAAACTGAAGAATTTTTTAAGCATTATTATTCCAGCAGGGTTTTTGATTGGATTTTGATTTTGTGATTAAGTGGTATGCAAATTGTTGCAATAAATGACGTGTTAAAAGTGTGAAGTTACACATGCACCACTCAGTTTAATTTGTGGGTCAGGAAAAGCTACATTTCTTTAGAGGCACAGGATATGGTGTTGCCTACCCACCTCTGTCTAGTTTGTGCCAAGCAGAAGCAGTGGTTTTATGGTGAAATGGAAAGAAAAAACAGGCATGTGTGCAACCTTATGCTATCTATGTTTACTTAGCAGGAGACGTCAGTATATACTTCTCCCAGAAAGTTTGCAACACTAACCCAACTTACCTGAGAATAAGCCACCTTCAATTCAGTAGATGTTCTGAATAGACATGGTTCATTTATTTTATTTATTAATTGCGTTTATGTCCCACCTTATTCCTCCAAGGAGCTCAAGGCTCCTCCCCCCGCCCCCATGAATCCCCATAACAACCCTTTGAGGCAGGTTAGGCTGAGAAACAGTACCTGTCCCCCAAGGTCGCACGCAGCTTCATGGCCGAGTGGAGATTTGAACCCTGGTCTCTCCCAGGCCCTAGTCCAAGACTCCAACCACTACACCACATTGGCTCGGTTAGGAGGGCAGCTTCGGCGTTCGTAAAATTGCTGCTTTAGATTATTTTTATTTTATATTGCCTGTCTTGAAAGACTTAATAATTGCATATCCTTATGTTATCTTTGCTGCAGACAGTTAGGAATGCTGAAAAACGAGGGGTTTGCCTGAGGATGTTTTGCAAGACGGTGGTTTAGTATGAACGCTATTCCTGTGTCTGTTATTTGCTTTCAGTAGCTTTTGATATTGAATTTTAAATTTAGCTCATTTTAGAACAGACTGGCCACAACTCTCCAAGGTTTTGGACACTGTCAGCTGTACTTTTCCACTGGTTGAACCTGGGACCTTCTGCACACAAGTCAAATCTTCTGGCTTTGAGCTGCAGCCCTTCCCCTAACCATGCAGTGAGATCCCAGCCCTCCTTGTTCTGAATACCTAAATGCATAGTGAGACAATCAGTCCATCCAGCTCATTATTGTCTACACTGACTGGCAGCATGGGGTTTCAGAGAGAGAGAGAGAGAGTGATTTCCAGCCCTACTGGAGATGTTGGAGACTGAACCTGGGGTTTTCTGTTGGCAGAGCAGTTCCTCTGACCCCGAACTGCAGCCCTTCCCCTAGAAACCAGGAACATCACAAAGAACTATTTGCAAGAGATACATATATATCTCCCCCCCCCATCTCTCTCTGTTCCTAGGCACGACAGAGAGACCATGACAACGTTAATTCACCGGGGGCGGCGCGCAGATGTCGGGCGAAACGTTGACAAGCGGCTGGAGGGTGAGGAGGACTCCATACCAGACAAGAATTTGGGCGAGGAAGACTCCGGAGACTCCAAAGACATCCGCCTCACCCTCATGGAGGAGGTGCTGCTCCTTGGCTTGAAGGATAAAGAGGTACAAAAGCCTTGTTGTTGCATCGATTAACCACCCATCAGCAGCAGCTCCCAAGGAGGGGTACAACAATTTAAAATTCAGAATTAAAAACAGAGCAAATTGCAGTTGCAGGAAAATAATAATAATAATAATAATAATAATAATAATAATAATAATTTATTATTTATACCCCGCCCATCTGGCTGAGTTTCCCCAGCCACTCTGGGCGGCTCCCAATCAAGTATTAAAAACAATACAGCGTTAAATGTTAAAAGCTTCCCTGAACAGGGCTGCCTTCAGATGTCTTTTGAAGATAGGATAGCTACTTATTTCCTTCACATCTGAAGGGAGGGTGTTCCACAGGGTGGGTGCCACTACTGAGAAGGCCCTCTGCCTGGTTCCCTGTAACCTCATTTCTTGCAGTGAGGGAACCGCCAGAAGGCCCTCAGAGCTGGACCTCAGTGTCCGGGCTGAACAATGGGGGTGGAGACGCTTCTTCAGGTATACAGGACCGAGGCCGTTTAGGGCTTTAAAGGTCAGCACCAACACTTGGAATTGTGCTCGGAAACGTCCTGGGAGCCAATGCAGATCTCTCAGGAACAGGGCAGGCACATCTCAGGCATCAAAGGCCAGGGTAAAGAGCTGCATCTTCAGCATTTGTCGAAAGCTGCATCGTGAAGATGCCAGATGCACCCCGTTTTACCCTCGCAAGCACCCTGCAAGGAAGGCTAGGTCGCAAGACTAGGAAGGCTAGGTCGCAGCCCAGGGTTGCCCAGTGAGCCTTCTGGCTGAGTCAGAATTTGAATCCTGATCTCCCAGGTCCTAGTCAAGCACACCTAACTGCTATTGACTGGCAGAAGGTAAGCTCAGTGACTCCTTAACTGCACAGTCAGCTGGGGATCTAGAGGAGAAGAAATCTGAGATTCCCTGGGGAAAACAACCCAGCATGTATGTCCTGAGAAGTTTTTTATTACTATTTATCTTATTTGTGAGATTTCTTACCCACCCATTCACCATAAGGTCCCAGAGTGGTTTACAGCAATATGGTGTGCAGTTATAAAGACAAATAAAACCACACTATTCAAAACAGGACAGAAGAAATTAAGCAAGACAGCTTGCCGGTCAAGGGTCAGGATGGAGAGTTGTGTCTTCAGTATGCACCGCTTTCTCTTCTGCATGAGATTATTTATGGGAGAAGGGTTGTAGTTTAGTGGTACAGCTTCTGCTTGCATGTAGAAGGTCACTGCTTCCATCCCTGGCATCTTCAGGTATCACTGGGAGAGACCTCCTTTCCAAAACCTTGGAGAACTGCTGCCAGTCAGTGTAGGCAGTGCTGAGGTAGGCAAACCAATATCCTGACCCTGGATAAGGCAGCTTCCTTTTTAAAATTAGCCCTTTCTTCAGAACCATGAGGACCAGAACCTTACTGTTCAGGGCAGTGGTAGAGGATCTGCTTTGAAGGCAAAGCATCTGCTTCGCTCACAGAAGGATCCAGGTCCAATCCTGGCTAAACAGACCAGCGGCCTGACTTGGTATAAGGCAGTTTCTTATTTATTACGTTTATATCCGACTTCTCCTTAGGTTAGCTCCCTCCTGTTTTTACCCACACTGCACCCTATGAGGTAGGTTAGGATGAGAGATGCTGATGGGCCCTGTGCTGAGTGTAGTGTTAGAATCTGCATCTTCCCAGTTCTGGTCTGATACTCTTGACCACTACACTGCACTGCCGTAGTGGTTAAGATAAGCCAGAGACATACATGTGGGCAGTTCTTGTATGAAATTTGAGGAGCCAGAGTGAAGACGGTGGAGATGTGTGGCAAGAGCCAGATTGCCAGCATTTACCAGTGGTGGGATTCAGTTTATTTGAGCCTGTTTCTTATTGTGAACTGAAAAGGCTGGGCATAATAAGTGTCTGTATCCACGTTGGCAAACATTTTGCCAGATTCTCTCCCCTTGTTCTGGCCCAGAATGTTGGATATCCTTATATCCCCTGCTCCATTATATCCCACCAGAAAAAGAGAGTTTCTTGATAGTCTTTAATGGCTCCCCATTTATTATGGCATAAGATTTTGTGAGGTGCATGAAGTTAGCAAAATATATGTGCAGTGTGTGTGAAAAGGCCATAAAATGTGATCCGTTCAATCTGAAAAGTTTACATATCTACAGGGTAAGCATAGTGGCCATCGATTCCAGTAGTTATTGGTGATAGAAGAGAATCTCTTCATATTTATGTATTTGTGGTTGTTGATTTTAAAATAAATATCCTGTGTTATCTTGCCAAAATGACAACCCTGGGCAGCTGTCAAAATACAAATGAAATAAATAACATTGTAAAGCAGAAATTCAAAACAGTAACTAATAAAACTCCAGAAGGTTGCCAAACAGCACCAAGGAGACAACCAGCTACGCTCAATTAATACCCGTTGCAAGTCAGAGAAGCTTGGTTTTGACAGTGTCTGTAAACGGATAGAATCAAGCTTGTTGGACAGATTCTAGTTCTGACAACATAGCTGTGATTCGTGCATTACAAGGGATTGGAATAGATGACCTTTGGGATCCCTTCCATTCTGTGATTTTCTGCAAAGGTTCTAAGTGACTTTGCCAGGACTCTTTTCTGTCTTTCTTTTAGCAGAAATTTATTAGAGGGCAGTGTCCATGATGGAGTAGGAGGAGTGCATTTTAAAACCAGTTCCGGACTGATCCAACTGGTATATTTACCATTTATACATTGCTTTCAGTGCTCTTCCTTTTTTGCAGAAAGTCCTCTGTCCAAAGGTGTGTCAGACCTGCACCTGGGCAGTCCTTGGTTAGTAATTACTGAGGTAAACCGGTTCGGAATTGCTCATTTGCACAGCTTTTCTATAGACACATGTCAAAGCTTTTGCCACTGATCAGGTCTAGTGACATACACCTCCCACCTCAAAAGAGGGTGGAAGTTGGGAGTCATATCACAGGATCACTGCTGCCCAGGACTACTCTTCAGAACTGCTAGACCATTGGAGCTCTTGCCATGCAGTTTCCAACCTTCTGTTATATTGTACTGAAACATTTGTAGTGAGTGAGAGAGAACCTTTGTCTTGACTGAGTCCACAATAAATAGAAGCCGGTTTGGCGAGAAACCAGTAAATGTTAGGTTTTTAGAGCCTGCCAGAAACTAAGAAGAGCCCTGCAGCTGGATGAGGCCAGAGGGGGCCCATCTAGTCCAGCATCCTGATATCACAGCGGCCAGTACCACAAGGAACCTAGGAATCTAGATAGACTGCCCTTGGACCTGGAGGTTCCATAAGCACACTGAAAGAGACCTGCTGGTTCTGGTCAATGCCCCATCTAGTCCAGCATCCTGTTCTACAGAGAAGCCAGCAAGCAGGACCTGAGTGCAACAGCAACTCTCTCCATGTGTGTTTCCCTGTGGAACACCCTCCCATCAGATGTCAAAAAAATGAACAACTATATGACATTCAGAAGACATCTGCAGGCAGCCCTGTTTAGGGAAGTTTTTAATGACTGATGTTTTAATGTATTTTTAATCTTTTGTTGGAAGCCGCCCAGAGTGGCTGGGGAAACCCAGCCAGATGGGCGGGATAGAAATAATAAATTATTATTATTTCCCAGCAACTGGTATTCAGAAGCCTGCTGCCTCCAACCCTGGCTCAGATCAAAGCCATTGTGGCCAGTAGCCTGCTGATAGCCTTCTCCTCCAGGAATCTCTTTAACCCTCTTTTAAAGCCATCCAAGTTGGTGGCTGTCACTGCTGCAAGTGACACCATGTAGACCTTGCCGGTTCGTGCCTTGGCTGCACACGATTTGACTTCCCCTCCCTTGTCCTGCTTAGAAGGATGGTCACATTGTTCTGATTTTTTTTAAAGATGCATCCCTGTCTTTGGAGTCCCTGTCTTGGCGTGCAGACATAGGGTACAATATAAGCACTGCAAGGTGAAGGGGGAGGGAATAAGCTCTGTCAGAGAGATCTGCATTTGCTTTCTAGTCCATCCAGACATCACTAGTCTAGATTACAATAGTATCCTGATGCTTACTGTAAGTGACTCCTTGTCCTTTAGGGAACCCTTTTAAATGAAGTTGTGGTGTCAAGACTCCAGCTGCACCTGTCTTGTGACTCTTTCCCCCCAGGGCATGAATTGTAGGAACTGATTTGCATGCTCATGCTGGATTTATATCGTAGGTGGTTGACTTCTGCTGTGGGGAAGGGCCATAGTTTAGTGGTAGAGGATCTGCCTTCAAGCAGAAGGTCCCAGGCGGCATTTCCAGGTAGGGCTGGGAAGGACTCCTGCCAGAAATCCTGGAGGGCTGTTTGCGTAGAAATATTTAGCTGGATGGACCAACAGTCTGACTCAGAATATGGCAGCTTCCTCTGTTCCAAGAGCTGGCCCAGGTTGTCTTACAACAGCATATTTAACAGCATCAAACCCCCACTTTTTTTTTTTTGCAATGGTGCAGGGACAGTAGCCCAGGGCACCCATCACACTTAAGCATAGTTAGCATTAGCCACAGTTGGATGTCTTTTAATCTTGGTTAATCCAGACATGGAGCCAGGGGAGCTGACACAACCGTGGCTTGTTTAGTACAAATTAATTCCTAACCTGGTTTGCAAGTTTGCTCCAGGCCCATTTCACCAGCTGGTTTGTGGCCAGTCCTTAATTCTCAGTGTAGGTATATTGACACAACATTTCACCATGGTTAGTGAAACAAACCATGGGCAACATTTCACCGTGGTTAGTAAAACAAACCATGGTTTTAAGTGTTAATGGTCTGATTTCTCACAAAGCACTGAGCCTAAACTGTGGCTTAGCAAGGGTGCATAGGGAGAAATTTGTGGCAGATAGGCTTCCTACCCACCCCTGTTAGTGCCACGCCACCAGGAAGCAAAGCAGCTGAAATCATGTTCCTGGATAAATCCCAAATGCTTGAGGGAGTGCAAGTGTCTTTATTGTCCTCTCAAACAGGTTCAAAGAGGAACACAGATAGTTTTGTGGCTGCAGTCAAAAGGGCTTTGGGTGATCTCCAAAGCTGCCTCCTTAGATTTGACAGGCACCCTCCTTGCTGAACTTCAGGCACGAACAAAAGCTTCCTTATTTCAGCAGGCATCTTGAAGTTTTGTAGCGTTTAGGATGAATTTTAATTGTTCTTATTCTATTTTTTATTATCTACACTGCTTAGAGATTCTTAATGTTAAGTTGTATATAAATATCTGAAATACCTTGGGTTACATATGCTTCAGGTTACAGATTCCGCTAACCCAGAAATAGTGCTTCAGGTTAAGAACTTTGCTTCAGGATGAGAACAGAAATCGTGCTCTGGCTGCGCGGCGGCAGCAGGAGGCCCCATTAGCTAAAGTGGTGCTTCAGGTTAAGAACAGTTTCAGGTTAAGAACGGACCTCCAGAACCAATTAAGTACTTAACCCGAGGTACCACTGTAAATACATAAACTAAGTTGTACGCAAGGTGGACCCTGAGTGTGGCTGACATCATAGTAGAAGTTTTATCTTGCTTCTAGGGTCACAGAGCAGTGTTTACCCCCTTTCCTATACTTTCAGCAACCCTTTGAGGTAGACTGGGCACCAAGATAGAGGATTAAGGCAAGATGTGCTTATTCACTGCACCTGCACGAGCTGTGGGACAACTGAAATGTGTTGTGCCAGGGTCCGCCAATGCTGTTGCTGAGCCACATCCCCCTTCGGCTGCATCAGCCAGGGATGATGGGAGTTGTAGTCCAGCATCACCTAGAGGGCCCCTTGTTGGCCACCCCCATGTTAAGCAATCACTGTTCCATTTTGACTGGGCTGCAGACACGCATTCATTTAAAGTGCATGACTTCCCCCAAAGAAACCTGGAAACTGTGGTTTGTTAATGATGATGGGAATTGTAGCTCAGTCAGGGGTAAACTACCGTACCCCCAATTCTTTTGGGGGGGCAGAGCCATATGGGGGCTACACAGCCTAAATGTGATTTGGAGCTGCAGCTGGAGAGAGAAGTGGAGCTCAGGCACTCCCAGAAGAGCTGGAGTGATTTGGAAGTCGCACTTCTGCATTTGATTTAAAGCCCTGGTCTGGCCGGAACTCTTGATCCGTGTTTGTTTTTCCCGTCCAGTGGTTTGACTCAGACTGGTTCTTCAACTTCATTTCCTTTGCTGGGGCGAGGCATCATTCCGGGAGTTTAACTTACTGACTTTACATCTAAGAGTTGAAGCCCCAGTACCGGTGTGGCTGGGGGCCTTTAAAAAAAAAAAAAAAAAAAGACTTTGGAATTATCCTTGGTCCACTCTGTTTGCTGTCAGAGTCTGTGGTCCTTAGCATGCATACTTTTAGGTTCACTCCAATAATATTAACAGGTTTTATGGCTGAAGTAAAATAGATTTGGGTAGAGTGCAATTTCATTTCTGTGCTTTTCAGGCCTATTCTGAACCGGTCTGGTGCAAGAATGCAGGTTGTAAAGTTGTAATTTGAACTATCATTCTTGAAATTTAGAATGCCAGTGTCAGAATTAATATCTCAAATTCCAAAGCCTTTTTTTTTTAGGTTTTTGATTTCCACAATAAATCTTTAATTGAGGCATACCTTTCAGGTCTTTAGTAACATGATATTGAGTTTTTTGTGGTGTTGCACAACCACAGAGTAGAACCGTTGAAATTAATGGACATGACTAGCTTGCTTCATTGATTTCACTGGGGTTTTTCTGAATAGTTGGAGGCAGCCCATCATTATTCCTTATAGCCCACCCTTATAAAGAGTCCAGGACAGCCAGCAGCATCTAAAAATGCAAAAAAATTTGAAAAGTAAAGTCATAATCTAAAATACATTGGTGAGACAATTATATCCATAATGCCACTTTTACTATGACCCCCAACAGCTGCAAAAATAAATAGGTCTTGAGGGGACAGCTGAATTTGTACAGAGACATGTATGGGTGGCATTTGCCTAGTTTTGTTACTAGAAATCTGAATTTTAGCTTTACAATTGAGGCACCAAGTTCCATTAAAAAAACCCACAACCAGCGTGACTCCTTGGCAATGAGGACTAGAAACTTGCACGGACCCCAGAATGGAAGCTGAGCCTGTCACGGTCAAAAATTCTGCAATGACATTGAACATACACAGCCTCCCTCTTTGAGAAGACACTCCAAGAGGTTTCTTTGTGATACCTTGCACTGTTGAAATCCAGCCGAACCCGCAGCCACTGATGTCACATAATTTGTTTGCATAAGAAATAAAACTCCTGAACTTCAGGCTGCTGTCTGTATCCTTGTGAAACGTCAAGAAAGGTCATGGGTGGAAAGGAGACTTTCTTTGGTCTTTGCAATTACACTCTTATCCAGCATGTTCTGCTATGAGGAAGTGGAGGGTTGTTTTTTTAAAGGTAAATAAAGGCCTGATTCTAGCTGTTAAATGGTTGTGAAGGCAGGGTGTCTTGCGTAAGCTTAACCATATTGGAGTGAATAGGCTTTTAAAATGCCACACTTTTTTTTTGCTTTTTGCCTAGGCTGAAACAAGCGGTGTAGCTGTTGAAATAATGGGCTGGCTGTTTGCGCAGGAAGCGCTGCTTTCCATCTGGCAGGCTGCAGCTCCTTTTGGCTCAGCACTTCCTCTCCTTTTTCTATAAAGGAAGACTTGAGTTGTTCTTCAACTTGGAACAGCTTCATCAAAAGTTAATCCCTAACTGGTAGAAGTTTGGATTGGAGCTGTGTGTGTGTGTGTGTGTGTGTGTGTGTGTGTGTGGAAGTCCTCCCTTCCCCCAGCCCACACCTGGATGATCAAAAGACTTTTTAGCTTAGAAAGAGGTGGCGTGATGGAAGTGTATAAAATTATACATGGAATTTCCCCCCCTCCCTCTCTTGTAACACTAAGAAGTCAAGGACATCCAATGAAGCTGTATGTTGGAGGATTCAGGGCAGATTAACGGAGGGACTTCTTCACACAGTGCATAGTTAAACCATGGAACTCACTTATACAGGAAGCTGTGACAACCACCAACTTAGATGGCTTTAAAAAAGGATTCGAATTCAGCGTTTCTCAACCTGTGGGTCCCCAGATGTTGTTGAGCTACAACTCCCATCACCCCTAGCTAGCAAGGCCAGAGCTCAGGGATGATGGGAGTTGTAGTTCAACAACATCTGGGAACCCACAGGTTGAGAACCGCTGGATTAGATAGATTCCTGGAGGAGAACAAGGCTATCAGTGGCTTCACAAGGCTCCACAGTGACTGTACTCTCCCTCCAGTGCTGGAGGCAGTGATGCTTCCTGAAAACCAGTCGCTGGAAGCCGTAGGAGGGGAGACAGTGCTCTTGCGCTCGGGTCCTGCTTGCTGGTTTCCCTTTGGGACATCTGGTTGGCCACTGTGAGAACAGGAGGCTGGACTAGATGGGCCCTTGGCCAGATCAAGCGCACTCTTCTTATACTCTTGGAATACTCTTTGAAATAGACCTAAGTTAGCTATATCTGATGCTTTTTGGTGGGTCTGCTCTGTTTAACTTTGGATACAGCCCAAAACTTTTATCCCATCTCTTTCGTGAAAGAGACAAAACAGCAGCATAAAACAAGCATCACCAGCGCCACCCTTCCAAAAAAAACTCCACTCAAATTACTTAATGACAGCCTTGACTAATAATCCTGTCTTTGGTCACCTCTAAAGTCTGTGACTTGCACCAAACCACAAGCTCTTTATGGCCCGACATTGCAGTTTCTTCCTGGGTCTTTGCTGATGTCCATTCCTGATCTCCTCAGGGCTACACGTCCTTCTGGAACGACTGCATATCCTCCGGCCTCCGGGGCGGCATCCTCATTGAGCTGGCAATGAGGGGAAGGATACAGCTGGAGCCACAGACTATGAGGAAAAAACGACTGCTGGACCGGAAGGTGAGAGGGTTTTTCTGTTCCCTGGCCTCCCTAAGGCTGTTTGTTAGGGCCTGTTTCAATGCGCCTTTGGGAGCCTGGCAGAAGTCTTTGTCTCTCGCTTTCTTTCTGCCTTCTAGGTCCTCCTAAAGTCAGATGCCCCGACGGGAGATGTCCTCCTAGATGAGACACTGCGGCACCTCAAAGCCACCGAACCTGCCGAGACAGTGCAGACGTGGATTGAGTTGCTGACAGGTGAGGGCGGAAGTGTTTCTGAGCACTGCAGGGCTGCTAAGCCTTTGGGGCGTCTACAGATTCCTTCTCATTTTAAGAACTTACATGCCTCTTATAACAGAATCTCTAAGCGGTTGACATTGTATATATCAGTAAAATCACAAACAAAAAAGTCAGTACATGATACCCGGGTAAATAGGAATCCAGTAAAACATTAAGCAAAATATTAGGAACACTGAAATTATGCCTGTGGGCTGCTACAGTGCTCCGAAGAAAAAAGCATAGTGACCTGTGTTCAAATCCTAAACTGTGGTTAATCCCCTAAGTATTACCTTTTGAAACAAGCCAGCTTCACAACCCATCACGTTCTTCCCCCTCCCTCCAATAACGTGGAGGCAGGGAACCTTTCTTTGCAGGATGAGAGCCACCTTCCCTGTAGGCTGCCTTCCAGGGTCCAGGTGCAAATAGTGAAATGCGAAAGTGGGTGGTACTGTAGGCTACATTCCAGTCTCTTCCTCCAGGTGAGCAAGAGACCCTGTCACAGTTCAAGGACACATCCCAAGCAAAAGCACTCGAGGAGGATGTGAAGCAAGTGACGGGTTTGGTCTGGGGATAGTCCCAAGGGCTGGAATACAGAAGCCTCAGGTGCCACAGTCGGCCCCCAGACAAGTTGCACCACCACCACCCCTGCTGCCAAAATTGGATGGGCATAAGGGTTCTGTAGCTCAAGTACAACCACCTCTCAACCAAGTTTGTATTATAGGTCATCTTTTGTAGATTATTGTAATAAGAACCTGAGCAAATCATAGGTTGAAAGACATTCCCATACCTATAATAATAATAATAAAAATTTATACCCCACCCTCCCCGGCCAGAGCCGGGCTCAGGGTGGCTAACACCAATAAAATCACAGTAAAAACATAATGGGGGGGGGGCACAAAAACAAAACAATTTAAAATACAGGTTAAAATGCAGCCTCATTTTAAAAGTAGCCGATAGATCAAGACCATAAGGGGAGGGAAACATAAGAGTCAGATTGAATCCAAACCAAAGGCCATGAAAATCTCTAAAATTAAATAAATGAATTTGTTTGTTTTAAAAAACAACAATCTGTAGCTAGAGTGAGCTAAAACAGTGAGGACTAGAATCTTTGTTTATTTTTAAGGTAACATACGTAGCACAGTAACTGAGCATCTGCTTTGCACACAGAAGGGCCCAGCTCAACCTCTGGCTTCTCTTGGTGCAGCTGGGAGACACTTCCTCTCGAAACCTAGCAGGCCACTGCCAGCCAGAGTAGACCGCACCGAGCTAGATGGGCCCTCAAGATCCTGACCTTGTTGCTGACCCTCTTCCTCGCCTCCCGCAGGTGAGACCTGGAACCCCTTCAAGCTGCAGTACCAGCTCCGCAACGTCCGGGAGCGCATCGCCAAGAACCTAGTGGAGAAGGGGATCCTGACGACCGAGAAGCAGAACTTCCTCCTCTTCGACATGACCACCCACCCGGTCACCAACACCACGGAGAAGCAGCGCTTGGTGAAGAAGCTGCAAGAGAGCGTCCTGGACCGGTGGGTCAATGACCCCCACCGCATGGACAGGCGGACCTTAGCCCTGCTGGTCCTGGCCCACGCCTCTGACGTGCTGGAGAACGTCTTCACCAGCCTGGTCGACGAGAAATACGACGTGGCCATGAACCGGTCCAAGGACCTCATGGACAGAGACCCTGAGGCGGAAGCGGCCAAGGCAGGGGGCTCAGAGATGATCTGGGCTGTGTTGGCAGCCTTCAACAAGTCCTAAAAGCTTCCCGAGTCGGGCGAGGCTGTTCTGAGTGGGTTTGGCCCTCGTTTCGTCTTTAGGACTGAACCTTTTCCATTCTGTGGAATCTTCCCATGCTCCTTAGCGGTGGGCATTGGTGACTTGCCGCGCCCGTATCCGCCACCACAGATGTTGGGCATGGCAGGCGACATTCTGTTACAGGAACGCCTATATCTTCACCACCATCTCCTCTTCCTCGGATTCGGGGACTTGTTAGGTTGCAAGAACGAGCAAAGAAGTTTGTGCGCCGTTTTCTCCTCCCCCCTGGGAACACCCCTCCGTTCCGTTGTCCCCCCCAGTTTAAAATGAAGGTCTGTGTCTGCTAGAAGTGGAGTGAGCCGCCTCTCTCATTTATTTCAAACTCTTTTCTCCCTCCCCCCCCCCCCCACTGTTTTAGGGAGGAACAAATTACAATGTGCATTTGGGATTTTTGTTTTGTTTTGTTCCGTTTTTTTTCTCTGTGTGTTAAATCTTACAAACCCAACCTCTGTTTTGCCCTGTCTCGTTTTTTCGACCCAGTTTTCCCCTTGTGCTGTTTATTCCTTGTGTTCTGCTGAAAAAAAACCATTACAGCACAAATCTCTATGCAATCTCTTGTGTGTTATTTTTTCCCCACGCTTTTGATTCTTAGGGTTCCACTTCCTTCCCAGTGGCAATTTGTTTATAAAGTAGGCAAAGAGTGCCCATAAACTGGTGATGTTCTGTGTGTTCTGGGCTAATGAAAAGCCAAGTGTTGGATCAAGACTTAGTTGCATTAATTGAAATCAATGAAATTTTAATTTAAAGTCATAAAAACATCAGAAGAGCTCTGCTGGATCAAGCCAATGGCTCATCTGTTCCGGCATCCTGTTCTCACAGTGGCTGACCAGGTGCCCCAATGGGAAACCCAGTAGCAGGATCCAAGCACAAGAGCACTCTTTCCTCCTGCGGTTGCCAGCAGTTGGCATTCAGAAGCATTGCTGCCTCTTGGTTGCGTTAAAATCATTATTTTACTTTTCACAAACATTTCAGTGCTGCTCATCTTATTCTGGATCCAGCCCTGAATTTCTGCACCCACAGCCAACCGCTAAATTCTTGGGACCTGCGTAGATTATGCGAACAGGGCAGATTTGCATGATTTCTTTATATAATTTTATTCTGCTTTTGATTGTTACATAATGGAGCCCCTTCCCTTAACCAGCCTTCCCCAAGCCAGGCCCCCTTCAGATATTTGGATCTCCCGCAATCCCTGACTCGGCTGCCTTTGCTGGGTGGGAGCTGTAGTTCAAAACACCTAGAGAGGCACCATGCTGGCAAACCATGACCTATGCTCTTAAAATCTTCTTCCATCATCTTCCTGGCTTCTGAGACTTTTAGGTGTTGCCCATACGCTATAGGTCATGTTTTCATGTTCATAAGATCTAGAAGCTTGGTTTTGTTTTTTAAACGAAACCAGACATTCCAGCCAACTGAACTCCATACTCTGATTTGGCAACACAGCATGATACGTGCAGCGTTGCTGATATTGCATCTCATGTTGGCTAAGTACTGTAAGAATTGTATTGGACTAAACGGACCTTTGTTCTGATCCTGCAGTGCTTTTATGGAATCATAGAATCATAGTCCAACCCCCTGCAATGCAGGATCTTTTGGGAGAGCTCTACTCAGAAGTGTGGGTTTAGGAGCCTTGAACCACTTGTTGGAATTAAGTGTGCGAAGCTGCTTCAGGCGGAGTGAAGCTGCTGGTCTGCCTTTCCCAGAGTCCTTTCTGAATTGCCACAGGTCTCTGGGGTCTTGGGCACACCCTTCCCAAGATCCTTTCATCTGCAGTGTGTGTCCTGCACCCAATGAGCTGTGACCTTTTCCCCAAAGTTGGGGAAAGTTTCCTCCACCGCTGGAGGAAGCAATTTTGCTTGCGAATCCCAGTTGCTGGAAACCGCAGGACGAGAGTGTGCTCTTGTGCTTGGGTCCTGCTTACAGGTTCCCAACGGGCGTCTGGCTGGCCGCTGTGAGAACAGGATGCTGGCCTAGGTGGGCCACGGGCCTCATCCTACAGGCTCTCCTTAGGATGAACCAAAAGTAGCTGCCTGAAGAGAGAATCCAATCCAACCATTGTTCTATCTTCCATGGCCTGGGATGTGGCTCTTGAACAGAGGAGCTATTTCCTGGTCTAGCTAACAGATCCTTTTTATTAGGCCATGCCTAGGAGCCTTCTGCAATCCAAGCATGTGCTCTGCTACGGAGCTGTGCTTACCCACACCCTGCTGGTGTAGAGAGAGGGCCAACCATCACGTGAAGAAGGCTGCTCCAAGCTTTAGTTGAGTTGCCAAAATAACCCATTAATGTTCCAAGCCTAGGCTGCTATTTTGGTTGGGTATATTGTGATAGGTGTAGTGGACACTCCATGCCAAGATTAGCCAGTGAGGTGACACCTGGATGGTTTGGACTCCAATTCCCATCAGCCCCAGCTAGCATGGCCAGTACCCTGGGATGATGGGAGTTGTAGTTTAGCATCACCTGGAGGCACCTCATTGGCTACCCTTGCTCTGTGCAATGACATTGCTTGCTGGGCATGTATTATACCAGTTCTTGAGGACCAGCACAGGTTTCCTGTATGCTTCTGAGTTCAGTTACAGATGCTTCCTCTGACACCTGCCCAGGTGTTGAGTCACCAGCAGGGCCTCCACTGTTTTGTGAAGTTCGTGGGGTGGCAGGGCGTG
Organism: Podarcis pityusensis; assembly: GCF_964106645.2. NCBI lineage: Eukaryota > Metazoa > Chordata > Lepidosauria > Squamata > Lacertidae > Podarcis > Podarcis pityusensis. The sequence continues at coordinate 3,626,087 of NC_138041.1, read as the reverse complement.
AGAGGGTCTTTACGGTGGTGGCTCCCCAGATTGTGGAATGCCCTTCCCTCTGGCCCCATCGCTTCTTGTACTTTTTGACGTTGGGTTGAGGTTTTCACCTCTCTGCTCCTTTGAAACAATGGAAGGTGAGACAGGATGCAATTGTAGTGTATCATGGGGCAGCATGGTGAATGACAGGCCATAAATATATATAATAAATGGCTGTGCTTTGAGTCTTTCAGTGGGACTCGAGAATTTGTGTCACCCTCAGATACAGTAGGACTTCATCTCCGCTCAGGCTAGGGGATTGCAAATTAGGTGAGTTTGTTGGTGGAGATTTGCTGTTGGAAATTCCACCTAGCAGTTTGACTGCCTTTCTAAAGGAATTTTCTTTTTGAGATTTTATAAGGATGCATTTTTTTAAATGCAGATGCTTCTGTCGAGGAAACACACACACACACACACACACACACACACACACACTTTCCCCCTCTGCCCATTAAATGTAAAGCACTGCATTGTATTTCAATTCAGGATGTTTACTTTTTGTGAATTAACATTTCACCACAAACAGGTACAGGATGAGGTATCCAAGAAGAAGGAAAAGAAAAGAAAAACCTTTGGTATAAAATGTACAGCTTCTTCCTTTTTTTTTCCTTTTCATTTTCTCGTTTACAGGCCAAAAAAGCGACTTTGGTTTTCTCTCTTTTTAAGTTAGCTCGGTCGACAAACAAAGAAGAAACATTCAATTTATTAATATATAGTAATGCACTGCTTTGATTAAAAACATGACCACGTCACTCAGCTTACACCGGCCAGGGAGCGGGGAGGGGAGGGGAAAAGAAGAAAGGGCTTGTGGGAAATGTATCGGCGTTTGTTAGGTTGCCATCTTTTTCCTTCCTTCAGACAAACTTCTAACTTCTCTGTACCTTTCTGAAAGAAAGCCTGGAACTCCGAAATCGAGGCAGGTGAAATTTCTCCTTGTCTGGAAAAGCTGCTCTGGTGCTTTGTCTGCCTGTTATTGAAGGCACAGGAGCAATTGCCAAATTTGGAAAAGATGGCAAAATGATTTGCAGGGTTGCCATTTTTTAAACAAAACTTCATTTTTTCTCTTTTTTTTGCCAAGTCGGGGCTCTTTTCTTCTTCTTTAAAATGAAGACATTATTGTGCAGGGTCTGGATTTTTAAAATATATATAATTAAGGTCTCCTGGTTTGCAGCTGTTTTGGAAGCAGGCAGCTTTTAAACATCAAAAGCCAGAAGGCACCTTCTGAGGTCCCAGAGCTCAGAACCAGGGTCAGGCTATAGGAAACTTTGATGTAGAGGAGAATTAACTAGTGGAGCAGTCAAACGATGGGAAAAAAAACTGGTTTCAAGAAAGTGTCCTTTTGCCATTTCAAAGTCTGACTCTCAGAGCTGTGTCTCTTAAGAATTGCAGGAATCGGAATTGTGGAGTTGGGAAGGGCTCCTGAGGGTCATCTAGCCCAACCCCCTGAAGTGCAGGAATCACAGCTAAAGAATCCCTGCTGGATGGCCGCCCAACCTCTTGCCTTGATGTGGCAATGTTTGGTTTCTCTGACTAGGCCAGCGTCACACCCGTCTCGAGCACTCCAGGTGTCGTGCACAAAGCGCAGTTGTAAGTTTTCCAAAATGCCACAGGTATTGCACTGTCTCCAGAATGCACCTTGCCACCCAGTGTGCTTTGTGTTTTGAAGGTAATTCTGGTGTGTGGTAGGAGGGGAGGGGGGCAGCTTTGCATCATCGGTGAGACGTCAAAGAAAATCTCCTCCTGCCTCTATCCGCTCCCTTATCTGCCAATTGTAAAGGTAGTTTTTATTGCAGTCACCTGTCAGTGCAGGTCTGCACGCCAAATTCCACTGGCTCACCCACAACCTAAAACCAATATGGTGTTTGTGTATCCACTGGAGTGCTTTGTTAGCAAAGGCTACATTCGCATGCATTTAAAGCACCTTCGATACTGTTTTAAAGTGTCATGGCTTCCCCCAAAGAATCTTGGGAACTGTAGTTTAAGAGTGCGGGAGAGCTGTTAGGAGAAATCCCGGAGCTGCAATTCTCAGGGTGGTTGAATGATCAATCCCTCTTCACAGGGAACTCAGGGAATTGTAGCTCTCTGAGGTGAAAGGGGGGGGAGGTTTCCCTAGCAACTATCAGTATGCTTAAAACTACAGCTCCCAGGATCCTCTGGGCGCAGCAGCGGCTGTTTCAAGTGCCGCCATAGCGCTTTCAACATGTGGTGTGACTGGCCTTGCTTGAATTGGTAGATTTTGTCAGAGCAGCCGGCTTGGGAGCTGGAGGCAGGACCAGCCCAAGACTTTTCCTTTTTGGTGCCTGAGCTGATGGGTCAAAAGGGCCACCTGGGCTGAGGCCTCCTCTATCACACCTGAGGACACACACAACTCTGTCCCCCGTTGCCTTGCTGCTGCTTCCCCCTCCATCCTTACCCCCTGCAATTGCCAACTGAGGCCTCTGCCCCATGATAGGACCTGGAAAACCAGTAAGTTTTTACACACACAATAAAACCCCCAAACTGACACAAAGTGGAAAGTGTGCAGATTGCATAAACATCTTTCGATGGGATGACCTGGGCTGCGCTCTGTTTCTTCTGTTTCTTCCTAAGTCACAGAGCTGCTAAATTTTGGAACAGGGACGGGTGGACAAAACCTCGCTGTGGCTTGCTTTATTTTTTTTTAAATAAAAACTTTGTGGCTCAGCATCTGTTCAGAAGGCCCTTCCAGCTCCTAACCCTGTGGCATAAATACTAAAGTGCATTTATTTCTTCTCGACAGCACCTGCACGGATCGTGGTAGCGGGGAAAGGGGGTTTGGGTTGTGTCGTGGCAAATTCGGGGATGTGGTCGTTCCCTCGCAGCAGGAAAAGCCGTCTCCCTCTCTGCCCGGCGCAAGCTGAGAGTTTCTGACACGAAACAGAGTAACGTTTTTTTCTTTTTTGAGAAGCCATGCAAAAAATAGATAGAAATATATCTATGTCACGACACTCGCGCCCACCTTACCCACGCATCCTCAAAACACATGCTCACCCACGCGGACGCACAAAAGACTTCCTTTGCAAAACGAAACAAACAAACAAAAATCATCTTTGGTATCGTTTTCGGTGCAAGAGACAAAGTGAGGTAGAAGTTTCTTTTCGTTCCCCCCGCCCCCCGCCAGCAAATTTTGTCAAATTTCGGACAGTGGGAACACCCAAAAGGGAAACAGGGAGGAGGAGGCAGTGACCAGTGGCGCGATGTTCTGGCAGGAAGGGGAGGAGCTATCCTTGCACCCACCCACCTGGGGATATGTTGTCATGTCAGCAGCCAATCAGAGAAAAGCAAAAGCTGGTTGTGGCAAGTTCACCTAGGAGGGCTTCCAAAGCTAAAATAAGTTTCATTTGGTGTGGCCCACGAGAAGGGTTGCAAATGCATCCCCGACATTATTTGAGGAATCTTTAAGACAGATGGGAGGGCTTTTTCCACCTGAGGGGCCACATTCTACTCTTGTCGACCTTTCGGGGGACGCTTGCCAATTGTGTCCAGAAGCAAAAGTGGGTGGAACAACAGATGTAAATGGCTTTGTACAGCTGGCTAGTTTCTGCACACCCTCTCCCAGTCCTCTCTAGGGAGCAGGGGTAGCCTGGAGAGGCCTTTGAGGGCCGCATAGAGAGGCCTGGAGGGCCTGAGGTTTCCCACCCTGCCTTAAGATAAAGGCAGGTGGGTCTTGGGTGTCAGCTTCTGGAAGAACTTGGGGAAATCGCTCTCAAACTGTGCCGAGGCGTGTTGTGAGAGAGAACAGCTCTTGTTGTGCGTAAAATAATGGAACAAAAGTTCCTTCTCCTGCAGTGGGGCAGGCACACCTGGAAACTTCAGGTCAGCCCTGGAGGTCTGGCCACCTGACCAGCGACGGAAGCTCCCAGAGGTTGTAAACAAGGCCCAAGTCAAAACAGAGAAGAACCAGACGTTCTGGTTTGCGGCGGGAGGTGGGTCTGGTGCTACAAACACAAATAATCCATTTCAACCACCGTAGATTCCGGCGTATTAGGCGACCGGGCGTATAAGACGACCCTCCAAATTGGCAGCTGCCAATTTGGGGGGTCGACTTACACGCCCAGTCTTATACACAGCAGCTTCGCTGGGCAGCAGCAGTGGGCGGTGGGGTCCGCGCCGGGAGGAAGCTGTCCAGCGATGCTAAACCGGCTTCGCTAGGCGGCTTCCTCCCAGCGCGGAGTGGAGCCTGCCGCCCACTGCTGCTGCCCAGAGAACCCATACCCGGCGTATAAGCCAACCCCCAACTTTCTAGAGGATTTCCCGGGGTTAAAAAGTCATCTTATACGCCGGAATGCAGGAAGTTGCAATGCAGGAAGAAGAAGTCCTCAGCTTGCCGGCCCACAAGTTTACTTTCGAAATCACCTGAAGAAGGGAGGACACCCTTTCTGTGTAAGTTACAAACTGCAGGTATTGGCTTGCCCCCTGCTGGTCCAAAGAGGCAAAAGCCAGACCCCTGACTCGCCCAGGGATGCTACAGGTGGGCATCAGACGCCTCCAAGGCTGTTCTCTCTCAACACGCCATCTGGGAACGAGCACTTTGAAGATGCTTTGTGTTATGTACTGAGTTGAATAGGATCCAAAATGCAGCAGTCTGATTGGTCCTAGAACAATAGGATTCAGAATGCAGCAGTCTGATTGGTCCTAGAACAATAGGATCCAAAATGCAGCAGTCTGATTGGTCCTAGAACAATGCAGCAGTCTGATTGGTCTTCAGGAGCCACCCAATCCAGCTGCAGATGGAAGTGAATCCACAACCTGATTGGCCTACAGGATAATTCCGGAATTAGCCAATCACGTGCGGCCCATTGTTTAAATAATGTATATAAAGCAGATACTTTGGGGGAACTTTCATTCCTCCTCACCACTATGAGCTGAATAAAGAGCGTGAAATCCACTCTCGACTCTGAGCATAATTCACTTTGAATCAGAAAAGCTTCAGTGGCGCCTGTATCAAAGTGGATCATTGGTAAGGCTCTCCATTTTTACCACTCCCTCCTGCCCCAGTTTGCCCACATTAGTAGCAGCTATGCTAATTTCCACACCTTGACGTATTTTGCTGGCAGATTGAGCTGCTCTTCAAAGGCACACACAGGTGTGGGCAGGGTAGGGTTGACCTATTTCAAAAAGTGGAAACCCGGACACAAAAGTTGTTGAGGGTTTTTGCTTTTTTGAGATTTGCAAAATCTCAAAATAGAGTACATTACAGCGATTTCCATCCGGACATTGTTTCTGGCTATGTCCAGGAAATTCTGGACACTGAGGTCCCGCTCCGAGGGCCTTCTGGTGGTTCCCTCCCTGTGAGAACTGAGGTTACAGGGAACCAGGCAGAGGGCCTTCTCGGTGGTGGCACCCGCCCTGTGGAACGCCCTCCCACCAGATGCCAAAGAGAAAAATATCTACCAAACTTTTAGAAGACATCTGAAGGCAGCCCTGTTTTGGGAAGCTTTTAATGTTTAATAGGTTACTGTATTTTAGTGTTTTGTTGGAAGCTGCCCTGAGTGGCTGGGGAAACCCAGCCAGATGGGCGGGGTATAAATAATAAATTATTATTTATTATTATTATATATGGCAACCCTAGGTTTTCCCTGGTCAATGGATGGCCTTTATCACCAGCCTGACAAAACTGGGAGGGAGGGCACCTCATTTTCTGTGCCTTAAAGTGCCCTGCCCATCTTGGGTGCTGGCTCCGCCCACTCCTGGCAGCAGCCCCGCCCACCGCAAGCATGCGGCCCCCGAGAGATCACCCCAGAGGCAATGTGGCCCTCGACCGAAAACATTGGTTCTCTCCCCTTGCATTGAGAGGGAGGCTTTCAATCCAACTCCTCTTGGTTAGCCTGGGATTTGGTACGTGTTATTTCTACTCCTCCTCCAGATTTGCATCATATTAGATTAGTTTCCTGGCTTGCTTGGTGGCAACCAAGGATGCTCCAATCTTTTTAAGCGTTGCCGCTTTCCCGCTGAAAGAGAAAGATGGAAAATAACCTAGTTTCTCCCCCATACCCCCACAGCCAAACACACTTCTTTTTCCCCTCTCGCCACCAGATGGCACTGCCTCCTCAACAGGAACAACACAGAACAAGGTCTCAGCGGGGGAAACATACGCAGAAAGTCTTTGGAATAGCCTTGACCGTAGACGCCGTCCTTTGCCCGGGAGACACCTTCCTCGCTTTCCGCCGTCCGGGTTTTCGCCATAACCCTCCTTTTAGGTCGCAAAAAGGTTTGCTCTCGTTTAGGATCCGGCTAGTTTCTGCCGCGAGGTCAGATCCAGAGAGGAATGAAACCGTAAAGTCGTATTACAACCCCCCACACCGCCCCCATCCTGGTTTTTCCCCTCCCACTTAGCGCATTGGCCAAGCGCCCTTCCGCCATTTTGTCTCCTGGCCAAACACCATCCTGCCATCTTTGGTGTAACGGAGGGTCGGGGTTGGGGGACGCCGGAAGGTGCCAAAGGGAGGCCCGTTACGCTTTGGTGCAGGTGACGGCCGAGGAGGGGTTGGTGGCGTGGCCCCCCGAGGATGGGGAACGGCCCTCCTCCATCCACTTGTCCAGGCTGCGCCTCCGGGCGTTCATGAAGAAATTGCTGACGGTGGACAGCTCCAGGCCCAGCTGCTGGGCGATGGTGATCTGAAGGTCTTTGGAAGGGCGCTGGTTCTCGTGAAAGATGGCGTGGAGCGTGCGGCGCTGGATGTCCGTGAAGACCAGGCGGTGGCGCTTAGGGACGTGGTTTCGGTCGGCTTTGCCTTGATCTTGCTCTTTCCTTTTGCAGGCTGGTGGGGGGCAGCAAAACGGAGAAGAAAAGAGAAAATGAGAAGGCGTTCATGACGCACCGTAGGGCCAGGTCATTGGGTCCTCTCACTCAATGTGGCCCCTGAGGCCTTTTTTGGCCTCTCCCACCCCTGCAGCCCTTCCCCCAAACCAGGTAAGTGAGGTGCTGGGCTTTGGGAAGATGGTGCGATGGCTCTGGCAGGGTCCAAGAGTCCTCCCAACTCCTTCCCAAAGCCCGGTTAGTGCTTTCCCAGTTTTGGGAAGGAGGTGGAGGGGCTCGGGGAGCCTGCCAGAGCCTCACGCAGGGCTGGATCAAGACCTTCAGAGGCCCTAAGCACTTAAAAGATTTGGGTGGCACCTTTTACCACTTGTGGTGGAATTGTAAAGAAATAAAGGAATTCTGGGGAATATATAATGAGCTCCCGTTGCTCGGTCCCTGCTCCTGCCAACCCAGCAGTTCGGAAGCACGTCAAAGTGCAAGTAGATAAATAGGTACCGCTCCAGCGGGAAGGTAAACGGCATTTCCGTGCGCTGCTCTGGTTCGCCAGAAGCGGCTTAGTCCTGCTGGCCACATGACCCGGAAGCTGTACGCCGGCTCCCTGGGCCAATAAAGCGAGATGAGTGCTGCAACCCCAGAGTCAGCCACGACTGGACCTAACAGTCAGGAGTCCCTTTACCTTTACCTTTACCACATGTGGTGGAATTGTAAAGGAATAAAGGAATTCTGGGAAATATATAATGAATGGGGGGGGGGAGTTTAAAACAAGCCTTTTTGTTAGGAATTGTAGGTGCAGAGATACCGAAGGAACAGAAAAGACTGTTTATGTATGCCACAACAGCTGCAAGGATTTTGCTTGCCCAGAGTTGGAAAGACGACAAGGTCCCTACCAGAGTGGACTGGCAGATCAAACTATTGGATTATGCCATTGGTATGAAAAGTTGGACCTCCCTGATCTGGCTGAATACTGTCTGCACTGATCGGCAGCGTTGTAGACAGGGAGTCTCCCCAAACCCCCTTCCTGGACATCCCTTTTCAGGGATTAAACTCTTCTGCATGCAAAGCAGGCTCTCTGTTCCTGAGCTAGAGCTGTCCCCTTAAAAATAAACCTAGTCTCTAGTCCTCATGGTTCTGAGGAAAATGCTGAGAAATAGTGATATCGGAAGCTGTCTTATACTGAGTCAGACCTTTGAGCCATTTAGCTTTGTATTGCTTACATGGCCTGGCTGTGGCACTCGGGAGTTTCAAACAGAAGCGTACCCAAATCCTGCCTACAGATGCCTTTTCAGGCTGTTCCCTTAAAAACTGAGCTAGACGGATTTGGTTCTGTGTACGGCACCTTATTACTGCGTCCCTCTTTAAACCAGCCTTTCCAAAGGGGCCAACGCTTTTAAAGTTTTGCTTTTAACGGGGATGATGACCTCAAAAGAACGTGCCTCCCTTGTTTTTAATGCCTCTGTTTAATTGCATGGATTGGAGGAGGAGGGAAGAAAGGAGGGAATTTAATGCCAAATCAATAGTTCTGGTGACTGACGTCTTCCGTCTCCATCCCTCGCTCAAAAAAAACTCTCGGCTCCCTTCCGTATAGCTTTCCCCCTCTAAGAAAACCTTGCTGGGTTTCTGTCCTGAGTCTGCCTCCCAGTAATGTAGGACTTCCTGGGTTTCTTCTGTGCCAGAAGCTTCCGGAACGGTCGAGCGTGGTGGGGAAACTTCCTCTCCTCTCCCGCCCCCCACCCCCAAAGAAATCACCCAAAGGGTGCACACATTTATGCAATTGGGGTGGTTTATTCTGAGCTGGACCATCAAGAAGGCTGATCGCCGAAGAATTGATGCTTTGGAATTCTGGTGCTGGAGGAGACTCTGGAGAGTCCCATGGACTGCAAGAAGATCAAACCTCTCCATTCTGAAGGAAATCAGCCCTGAGTGCTCACTGGAAGGACAGATCCTGAAGCTGAGGCTCCAATACTTTGGCCACCTCATGAGAAGAGAAGACTCCCTGGAAAAGACCCTGATGTTGGGAAAGATGGAGGGCACAAGGAGAAGGGGACGACAGGACGAGATGGTGGGACAGTGTTCTCGAAGCTACCAGCATGAGTTTGACCAAACTGCGGGAGGCAGTGGAAGACAGGAGGGCCTGGCGTGCTCTGGTCCAGGGGGTCACAAAGAGGTGGACACGACTAAGCAACTAAACAACTAAACAACATTCTGAGTGCAAAGTGAGGTGATCTTCGCAGACGGCGAATCTCTGCCAATATGGCAGGTGACATTTTGTTTTTTGCTGCCTGAGGTGTGTGTTTTTTTTAATGCTTTTTATTGGTGTTTCGTTTAATACAAACAAACAAAATACAGTAAAATTCAACCGTCATTTACCCACATTCTTTCCCCACACTCTGCTGAGCACTGACTTCCTTCCCTCCCTTCAACAGGTTTTCTTAGGTCAGTTACTTTTCCACAGTTTCTTATTGTATCCAATCCTATCTACATCGTAAGATTTATTTCAGTCCTGCCAGAGTCTTCAGATTTCTACAGTTCTTATTTATGTACTCCATAAATTTACTCCAATCTTTTTGGAATTTTGCTTCCTCCTGATTTCGGATCCTACAGGTCAGTTTTGCTAGTTCCGCATAATCAACCACCTTCGTCTGCCACTCTTCTATTGTTGGTAATTCTGGTACTTTCCATTTTTTGGCTAATAAATAACCTTTGATCTGCTTTTTCTATTTCCTCTCCTATCAAGCCTAGCAAGAAAGCTTCTGGCTTTTTTGGGGAAAGTGTATTTAAATGTCTTTTTCAATTCATTATAAATCTGTTCCCAAAACTGTTTCACTTTCTCACATGTCCACCTGGCAGGCGACGTTTTGGCGGGGTACCCTTAACAGGTAAAGGTAAAGGTAAAGAGACCCCTGACTGTTAGGTCCAGTTGTGGCCGACTCTGGGGTTGCAGCGCTCATCTCACTTTATTGGCCAAGGGAGCCGGCGTACAGCTTCCGGGTCATGTGGCCAGCAGGACTAAGCCACTTCTGGCGAACCAAAGCAGCGCACAGAAACACCATTTACCTTCCCGCCGGAGCGGTACCTATTTATCTACTTGCACTTTGAGGTGCTTTCGAACTGCTAGGTTGGCAGGAGCAGGGACTGAGCAACGGGAGCTCACCCCATTGCCGGGATTCGAACCGCCGACCTTCTGACAACAATGCAATTGCTGAAGAACATAAAGAGAGCTCTCCATCCAGCCCAAAATCTTGTTCTCACAGTGACCATAAATGTCCCAAAGAACCTAGAAATCTAGAGGTGAAATCCCCAAAAAGGATGTTCCATTTTTTCTGTATGCCACAACAGCTGCAAGAATATTACTAGCGAAGAATTGGAAGAAACAAGATTTACCAACTATCGAAGAATGGCAGATTAAGATGACGGACTAGATGGAACCGGGAGACTCCGAGACCAGAGAGAAGAGACGGTGGAAGAAGATTGGAAGAATATCTAATAAAATATGTTAATATTTAAATCTTTGAATAGCTTTGGAAGTGGATACAGGCTGTAGGGTTAGTGTATTTTAAAATAGCATTATTTGTAAGTGATAAAATGTGAAGATTTTTATGGTTAAAGTAAGCGTGATTTAAAAAATGGTTAAAAATTATGATATATGTAAACTGCTAAAGATGAGGTAAAATGAAAATCAGATAGCGGGGACTTGGAGAAGCCCACCTAACAATGTTTAGAAAAAATAAGAATAAGACAAGAATTTGTTTGTATTGTTTGTTTTTTCTGTTTGTGTTGTTGTGTTATAAAATGAATAAAAAATCTTTGTGGGGGGAAAGAACCTAGAAATCTGGGTAGACTCCCTCTGGACCTGGAGGTTCCATGAGAATGTCAGAAAAGCCTGGATGCTGGAGCAGACCCAAGGGGGTGGATGCTGTTTAGTTCAGCCTCCTGTTGTCACGCTGGACACCCAGTTGCCCCAAAGGGAAACCAGCAACAGGATCCGAGTGCAAGAGCTCTCTCTTCTCCTACGGTTCTGGTATTCAGAACCATTTCTGCCTCCGACTGTGGAGACAGGGCAGAGCCATCTTGGCTAAAAGCTCTTCCTCCCTCCATGAACTGGTCCCACCCTCTTTTAAAGCCATCACCGAAGCCTCTTTTGAAGGCACTGGTAGGAGGCGCGGATTTTTCAATTTCAGTTTCTCAACTCAAGTGCAGATCGCCACATTTCCATATGAGTTTGCGAAGGAGGAAACAAGTTAAGTCCTCATGAAAATTCATTCCATCAGTGCGAATTTCTCTTGCTAGACACATATTTGTATGCAATTTTGCCTGATGTTTATTTTCATCCCCAAAAAGTTTATGATTTGAGTTTCTACTGAAATGAGGCTGCATTTTAATGTTGTGTTTTAATCTTGTTTTTAAGTTGTATTTTAATCCATTGTTTTTAATACCTGGTGTTAGCCGCCCTGAGCCCGGTCTTGGCTGGGGAGGGCGGGGTATAAATAAAATTTATTATTATTATTATTATTATTGACATACCTGCGCAAGCAATTTTGTCTAACACAATGCATTTGTGGATGTCATTTTCCCTAATATCTTTTTGAATCTTTGAATAGCTTTGGAAGTGGATATAGGCTGTAGGGTTAGTGTATTTTAAAATAGCATTATTTGTTATTACAGGCAGCCCTGTTCAGGGAAGTTTTTAATACGTGACATTTTAGTGTATTTTTCATCTTTGTTGGAAGCCGCCCAGAGTGGCTGGGGAAACCCAGCCAGATGGGCGGGGTACAAATAATAAATTATTATTATTATTATTATTATTATTTGGGGGGGCACACATACCCTAGAATGTGCATTCCTGAACCTATCACTTAGCTGGAGGAGGGCACCATATCATTGGGAGATAATTTTGAAGGATAGCTGTGTTTGGATTTTTGGTATCGTTGTGCGATGCCCTGGGACTCGGACTCGGAGCCAGAAGAGTCTCAGTCCGCACTGGATCCTTTGCCTCAGGCGGCAGCTGAACCTAGTCTGGGGCCTAATCCTGAAGAGCCCCAGTCTGCACAGGCTCCCCTGCAACAAGCACCAGCTGGGCCGAGTCAGGGGCCTGAGCCTGCCCTGGCTCCAGATGCGGGGATGACCTCGTTGCCTCCAGCTGGGCCATCACTTACAGCTGCTCCACTACAGGTTGGGTCAGGAGAGGCTGAGGTGGCCTCTGGGTCTAGTAACCCACCGACGTCTCCCGAGCTGCAGAGACTGAGGTCTGAGAGAAGGAGGGACCTGAGTACTTGCAGGAGGAGTGCTCGCCTTCAGGTGAGACAGGGAGGTGAGTCGCCAGGGGATCATGACCCGCCGTTACCCCGACAGAGATAAAAGGCTGTCGGACCCCGCCCCAGGTTGCGGGAGCAACGTTGCTGTTTGCCAGTACCTGTCTGTGATCCTGTACCTGACCTTGCCTTGTGTCCTGATTGGCCCTGTTGGACTGACTCCTTGCAGAACCCTTGGGTTCGGGACCGGACCTGGACCGCGTTGCTCGGGTTACCCCCGGGCCCAGCACATGTTTCGCCAAGCGAGAATGAGGCAGATCTGCTTTTCACTGTGACCTGAATTGTATTTCTCCACCATTCTTACCTTAGTTAAGAAGGGGGCCAACCTGGGAAGCTTGGAGGATGAAAGGAGGAATTTGAGGACATTGAGGGGCAAAAAGCAGTGGCGCCCCCTAATGGTAGATGCTGGTGGGTATATGGAGGAGAGGTTTAAACTCCATCCCTTGAGCTTGTGAAGGCTAAGCATCTCCTCTCATCCCCATTACCGCCGTTGGTGGTATAAAGTGTCTGACAGTGTCTGGGTCCCCAGACGTTGGACTACAAAACTCATCACGTTGGCCATGGATGATGGGAGTTGTAGTCCAATGACATCGGGGGTGGGGTCCCAATGCTGAAGAACAGTATGGCATTCTTCTTGTAAGAAAACACTGTCCCTTGTTGCGCTTGATTCCATGGAATGAGACCCTCCTTTAACCTGTAGCTTTATGCAAATAGGATTGCCAATTATTTACCGGCCCCTTGGAGAGTTAGTGGGTCTGTTAACATCCATAAAGCCCATACACTAACAAATTCCAGATTGTGGCAGGCTATGCTCTCCAGCTTTCCCAGTAGTGATGTATGGAAGTGAGAGCTGGACCATAAAGAAGGCTGATTGCCAAAGAATTTATGCTTTTGAATTCTGGTGTTGGAGGAGACTCTTGAGAGTCCCATGGACTGCAAGAAGATCCAACCTCTCCATTCTGAAGGAAATCAGCCCTGAGTGCTCACTGGAAGGACAGGTCCTGAAGCTGAGGCTCCAAGACTTTGGCCACCTCATGAGAAGAGAAGACTCCCTGGAAAAGACCCTGATGTTGGGAAAGATGGAGGGCACAAGGAGAAGGGGACGACAGAGGACGAGATGGTGGGACAGTGTTCTCGAAGAGACCAGCATGAGTTTGACCAAACTGCGGGAGGCAGTGGAAGACAGGGGGGCCTGGCGTGCTCTGGTCCATGGGGTCACGAAGAGGCGGACACGACTAAACGACTCAACAACAACATGCTCTCCAGCAATGCAACTATGTAAAAAATATATATAAATTGCTGGGGGGGGGGCAAGCCGCCTCCTTGCCCCTTGTCAACCAAGCACTGCCAACTTATCTCTCTGCCGTGAAAAGTTTTGCCCTGCCAAATTCTGTGAAAAGCACAAGAGCGTCCAGATCCTTATTCTCCTGATCAGTTGGCAATCCCTTGCCTGCATTCCCCCCGTGGCGTCTTTTGACAGCTGCCAGAAATGGACATAAAATGGAGGTGATGCACACACGAAAAGGAAAAGGGGATAGGGAAGGGAATGAGACGGCAGTGCTAGCAGCCACCCAGGTCCATCATAATATTAAAACAAGATGTAATTTTGCAAAGCTAAGACATTATTAAGCAACCTGGCAAAGGGTCTCCATTAACATTTAATGGGCTAAGATTTTACGGCCCTGTATTAAAACCGTGCAGGTTTTCTTATTTCTAAATGAGTCTTTTATTTTAATTAACAATCTGCAGGGGAACTTTTCAGGATGGCTTGAGGGCGGTGGCTTCGGCAGGAGGGCTTTTGGGTGGGTAGGAAATGTGTGATTCGGATAGCACAGATTTCTGTCCCAACTTTATCCCAGTGTCAATGTTTACATCTAAAAGGGCCGCTCAAGGAAAGCAAAACCATTTCACTTGGTGGCTCGCCCAAAGGCCGGAAGTTAGATTTTTGTACAGCGTTTAGCACACCGTTAATCTGTTTTTCAATATCCAATTGTATCCTGTATGTCTTTACTAAGGGAAAGTGCCTGGCATTGCTTGGGAATCCCAAGAAACCAACCAAACCAGGGCAGTTTTGCAGTCGGTGGTAAGAATCAGGGCAACTTGGAAAGGTTCTGTCTGCCATCTTGATTCAAAATGGCGTCCAGTTGTATCCAAACATTGATGAAAACCTGCTCCTTGGTGTCAGGAGCAGCCTGAAATCCCAGAGAGCCGATCTACAATGCTGTCCAGGGTTGTAAAGACTGCGGAGAGAATAACTGGGTGCACTCCTCCCACCTTAGATCAAATCTATGCTGTCAGGTGCCATAAGAAAGAGGCAGAGATAGTGCAGGATAGTACGCACCCCGGAAATGATCTCTTTCAGCTTCTGCCTTCTGGAAGAAGATACAGGGTTATAAAGGCCAGGACTAGCCGCCTGAGAAACAGTTTCTATCCAAAGGCAATTTTGGTTTTAAATGCAGCATAAGGGTTCTCTATAGTATAGTGTATTTTAAAATGGGGTTTCAGAGTTTTTAGGGGTTTTTGAATGTTTTATGTAGTTTTTCAATTTCATTGTTCTGCATGGGACAATGACAATAAAGATACTGTATATCGTATATCGTATATATAAACAGTACTGAGCTAGATTGACCAGGGGTCTAACGCGGCATAAAGCAACTAGCTTTCTATGTTCCTGTTTGAGGCAGCACTTGAGGACTAGAAACTTGCTTTGCTTTTCAAGGGAGGGCCGTTGATCAGTCTAGCAGCCACTTTGTGCTGCCTGCCAGTGTTGACAATACTGAGTTAGATGGACCAAGGATCTGACCTGGTATATAGCACCTCCTTATCTTCCTTTGCTGTCGTCCTTAATTATGTCTATTTTTTTTATATACCATGTTACATTTCTCCCCTCATTTATTTATTTTTTAAACGCTGCTTTGGGTCTTTTATTTTTTAATTGTGCTCCAAATAATGAACCAAATAAAAAAAAAAACTCACTAGCAATGGGAGCAAAAAACACCATACAATTAACTTTTTTTTAAAAATAGTCTTAATTCATTTACAGCTTTGCTTGTCTGCCTGATGGTCTTGCACTGGTGTTTTTTTGGGGGGGTGTTGTGGTTTACTTTTTCCTGCTTTCTACACATTTTATTATATGTTAAGTGTACAACGCAATTGGGATCCGCCTCGCTGCCTCGCCCACCTCCTTATAAAAGTGTCCAAAAAACATTTTAAATGGGACCAATGCAAATCAGATTGCAGCTGTGGCAGGTCCCAGGGCAGAGGTAGATGGAGGAAATTAGGAAAAGGTGGATTACAAAACGCTGATAACAGATATCAAATTAAGTTCTGTTTAGAGCAGACCCACCGAAATTTACGAAACTAAGTTAACGTGGACGAATTTCAGCAGAGCTCTGAAGAGCATTGGCTACGACCCAGTCACAAGTTTACACCTCCGTATTATAGCCGAATCGTATGCTGTCCCACAAGACCCTCTCCTACACCTTACAGTCAGCATGCAAATATTTCAAATCAGATCAATTATAAACAAAAAAAAAAAAACAGCAGAGATGGGACAGTCCCAGATCAGAGGTACCAGAGAGTGAGGAGGGAAGAAATGAAATTAGATTTAATTAATAATAATAATAATAATAATAATAATAATAATATGTCTTTTGGCACGAAGCGGCGAGGCTTTTCATTTAATTTCATTTTTTGAAGAAGCCCTAATCTGTATGGCGTATCTGCCTTGCGGCCGTGAAACGTGACAAGCTCCCTTCACTCTCCCGTCTTCCTCCTTCCCTCTCCACATCTTCCCTGAGTGGGCTCAGCTCAGCTCCCCCCCACCTCCGCCCCCTGCCTCTGCACTGCCTGCACGCTGATAGAAAATATTGATCAGATCCAAGCTACGCCAGCTGCAAAGACCAGCCAGTTTTGCATTAACCCTTGCTGGGAGGGAACGACGGAACGCCCGCGCCGAGGAAAAGCGAGACGGGGACCCCATCCCCTCGCCCTTTGGGAAACACGGAGTCGGGGAGGCTGCCTATTATTTTAGGGGAGAGCTAGCAAAGCCACTTGGGTTGCGGGTGGCGCTGTGGGTTAAACCACAGAGCCTAGGACTTGCCGATCAGAAGGTCGGCAGTTTGAATCCCTGCGACGGTGTGAGCTCCCGTTGCTCGGTCCCTGCTCCTGCCAACCTAGGAGTTCAAAAGCACGTCAAAAGTGCAAGTAGATAAATAGGTACCACTCCGGCGGGAAGGTAAACGGGGTTTCCGTGCGCTGCTCTGGTTCGCCAGAAGCAGCTTAGTCCTGCTGGCCACATGACCCGGACGCTGTACGCCCGCTCCCTCGGCCAATAAAGCGAGATGAGCGCCGCAACCCCAGAGTCGGCCACGACTGGACCTAATGGTCAGGGGTCCCTTTACCTTTACCTAGCAAAGCCACTGAGGGAGGAAAAGGTTTATACAGAACATAATAGATCAAGCCCGTGGCCTGTCAAGTCCAGCGTCCTGTTCTCGCGGTGGCCAAGCAGGTGCCCCAAAGGGGAACCCCACAAATAGGGCCTGAACACAAGAGCTATTCTCCCTTCCTGTGGTTTCCAGCTACTGGCATTCAGAAGCAGCTATGGAGGCAGAGCAGAACCATCATAGCTAGTTATAATCCACATTAAGGTAAAGGGACCCCTAACCATTAGGTCCAGTCGTGGCCGACTCTGGGGTTGTGGCGCTCATCTCGCTTTATTGGCCGAGGGAGCCGGCGTACAGCTTCCGGGTCATGTGGCCAGCAGGACTAAGCTGCTTCTGGCGAACCAGAGCAGTGCACGGAAACGCCATTTACCTTCCTGCCTGAGTGGTACCTATTTATCTACTTGCACTTTGACATGCTTTCGAACTGCTAGGTTGGCGGGAGCAGGGACTGAGCAACGGGACCTCACCCCGTCGCGGGGATTCGAACCACCGACCTTCTGATCGGCAAGTCCTAGGCTCTGTGGTTTAACCCACAGCGCCACCCGTGTCCCCAATAATTCACATTACTCATCTGTGAATGTGCCCAGTCCTCTTTTAAGTGATTTCCACAGTTCAACGACACATTGCACGAACAATTTATTTCTTTCCTCTGTCCTGTTCAGCTTCATTGGCTGTCCCCCTGGTTCCCAGAGTTACGAGAGAGGGAGAAAAACGTCTCCCCTTAGTAGTAGTGAGTGAAATGTTTGCCTTTTTTGAACCGTCTGCCGATGGATGGGCTAGACAGAAAATATCCAGGGTCGCAGAAGCAAGCGCACAGGTTAGGCTGCAGCGGTTCTCAACCTGTGGGTCCCCAGGTGTTGTTGGACTACAACTCCCATCATCCCTGAGCTCTGGCCTTGCTAGCTAGGGGTGATGGGAGTTGTAGTCCAACAACATCAGAGGACCCACAGGTAGAGAAGCGCTGGGTTAGGGGGAAGCAGGACCGGAGGAACCTCTCAATGGCAACTCCACATAAGCTTGCGCCGCCAGTGGATCTGGAGCAGGGCTTGCGCCTGATGTCGGTGTGGGAAACGGACCAGCAGGGTTGTCCGGAATCTGACAGGCCAGGCATGCTGGAGACTCGGATCTCTGATTATTTGGCCTCTGCTTTTTTGGAGGTGATGCCTGTGTCTGGATGGAGAGACTCCATTTGGCACCGCAACTAAAAGCTGCATCCTTCATGAACAAGGCGCCATCTGCACTTTAAACTCAAAGCAGCGTCATCCCACTTAAAACAGTCACGGCTTCTCCAACCCCAAAGAATCCTGGGAACTGCAGTTTGTTCAGGGTGTGGAGAGCTATTAGGAGACCTATTTCCCCTCACACAGAGCTACAGTTCCCAGAGTTCCCTGGGAAGAGGGGTTGATTTTAAAACAACTCTGTGAGGAGGATAGGGTGGTTTCACAACTCTTGGCCCCTTAAACTACAGTTCCCAGGCTTCTTTGAGAGAGGGAAGCCATGACTGCAAAAGTGGCGTGATTCTGCTCTAAACGGATCGTGAGGATGGGGCCTGGATCTTGCGCAAGGCATCCACACACTTGGGACGCCATCTGCTCATGCGACAATTTGTGTGACGCCGCATGAAGATTGTCCGTTTCGGTTCTCCCACTTCCTCATTTCCCACCAATATTAAATTCAGTTTCTCCACATTTTGCAGCAATTTGAGGATTTATTTATTTTTAATCCTCGTGAGAATTCACCAGAATTTGTGTGCGAATTCCTTCTAACGAACACATCTTTGCTTGAGGTTTTGACTAATGTACGCATTTTCCCATCTTCCCCCAATATAATGAATATATCCATGTTCTTTCCACTAATACCCTCATTTGCATGCCCGCTTTGCCCTAATAGATTCATTTTTGTTTGGAGAACAGTGCTGGAGAATTTGGATATGTGTGAATTTTGACAGGCGGCTATCTTCTGTTCTGCACGTTGTTTGAAATCGGCTTTAAATGAGAACAGAGTCGAATTTCTCTCCCCATCCCCATCATGCTGACTCTGGTAGAAATTTTAAAATAGCCAAGTTTGGCTGCCAAGTGATCAGCCACCTGCCCATCCAGCTCAGACGATTCTTCCTAATTTTTTTAATATCTATATGCTTTTCCCATTGAATGTGGTTTGTATCACTTACTTAAACTTTCTCCAAGGAGATGGAACAGAGTGTCCAGGCCTCTAAATGTCAGAACCACGCACTTTGGGGGAGGGGGCTGTTAATAAAATATTCTTGAGAGAGATTTACAACAGAGATGGACTACAAGCAGCGAAGCCCGAGTTTGTTAATTTCAGTTTCTATTCATTTGTCCTTTGTCCCTTTTAAAGTTCAGCTCTCCATTTCTGCAACTTTTTGCAGATTTCTTTAAAAAGGTCCTTACAAAAATTCACCAGTGTTTTCATTTCTCCTAACGAGCCCGTTTTTGTATGCCATTTTTGCCATTTACGGATGCTTTTGCAAGCATGGCTGTCAACTTTTCCCTTTTCTTGCGAGGAATCCTATTTTGAATAAGGGAATTTCCCTTTTAAAAAGGGAAATGTTGACAGCTATGTTTTGCAAGTGATTTCCCCCTAGCTGATGCATTTTTTTGCATGCTCTTTTCACAAATATATATGCATTTTGAAACACACTTTCCCCCACAACGTATGTGTTCTCCTACACATTATTTGGTTGTAGAACCACATTGCAAAATTCAGAGAGGTGTGACCATCAAAGGATCGCTATGTTTCAATACACACGTCAGTGTGATTTAGGGAGATTTGCTTTAAAATCTGAACCAAATTTCTCCTGCATGCATTAACTCCAAGTCTCATTTTCCCTGGGTGGAAATTAGAGTCCAACAACTTCAGGAGAGCCACAGATCTGTCTGTGCATCCCAACAACAATTGGGTCAAACTGGAGGTGGGAAAATCCAGAAATTTAATCTCTCTCTCCCCCCCCCCCATTCTTCCAAACAAAAACAAGCACATTTTGGGCACAGGGTTAAAACCAAGAAGGGGCAATTTTGGGCCAATCAAAACGGGGGAAAAAAAATCAATGTTTTGCTTTGCAGAACAAAACACCCTGGGGAACGGAACAGAGGGGATTCTGGGGGAGCACACCGCTTGCTAGCTTGTGACTGTGTCTGCCACAGAAAATAAAATCGATGACTTCCCCTTATATGAAGTCCCTCAGTAGGTCGAGGGCAGGGGGGGCAGGATAGAACGGTTTGCCTTTCCCTACCGCCCCACCCCAAACAGCTGCTCGATTCTGCGTGGAGGGGGAACAGGAGATTGCCCAGACTTTTTAACCGAGCTTTTTGCACACACCCACCCACACCCTGGACAATGGGAAATGCTTCTGCGGCCACCATGATATTAATAGCCAATCGCCGTGCAGTTGGGCTCTCGACAACATGGCCGACCCATCAGGAAAACGTCCCCGAATCTTGACATTCACGCTTGCTTGCGCTAATATGTTCAAGCGCTCCATCATGTCACAGCAGGCCTGGCCCAACTGAACCGGATGTGCAGAATCCAAACGGTCCCACCCCCCCTCCATTGCTCATTAGGATGGGGCCCGATCCAACACTGATTGCCACTCCATTTAAATACATCCCCGCTGTCCCCTCTAATAATCTATCGACGACATCCTGAGAACTTGGCGCGGTTAAATGGATTGATTAAAGCTTAAAGAGAGCTGTGCTTGTGCCTGTTTACTCAGGAGTAAGCCCCAACTGAGTTTATTGGAGGAATAAGGAAGCCTGCCCAGAACCGATCTCGGCTGGTTTTTGTGAAAAGGCAGGCCAAGTGTTAAGAGCACACCTGCTTTTAATTTCGGGGCAATGATTTTGAGGCCGGTGGTGTCGCTACAAAGGGGGACGTCTTAAAAATCGTTAAAGGGAGCCTTTCTCTTCTAAAAAAGCAATGGGTGGCTTTTTCTTTTTTTATTAAAAAAAAGCAAATTGTACTTTTAAGATGCCTCCTTCGTTCAAACTCTCTGCTTTTAACAAAGGAAGTGTTAAGCTGTGTGTGCGCTTTGTTTTTAGGGAGCCATGGGGAGAGCTGTGATTAAAAATAAAATAGAAATACGTCAGCCACCAATCCTGAGTTTTGGGGGAGAATGCACAGGTTTTAAACTTTCTTTTAAAACGGAGTCAGTCTCGTGGTTAAATGGAGGGCAACGAATGGACTAAAATTTAAGTAAATTCGTTGACCATTCGTAAAATAAAAATAGTTAAAATTGTGTGTTTTGCTTGCAGTATGTGTGTGTGCATGCTTAAAATCACTTTTCTACACAAATGTTCTCATTGCTTCCTTTGACACTTGCCCTCCCATTACAAACTCCGATTTGTAAAATTAAAAAGCATGTTCTTTTACCTCTTTATACCACTGGCATTATCATCCAGCCAGTCCTAAAAAACAGTCCTGGCCTGAGGTGGGAACGGATAAATCGGTAATTTTTTATTTTTCGTACTTAACTTTTTTCAGTTTCCTGCGTTTCCACATCAGTTTGCAATAAACAAATGAAGAAAAAAAAAAACCCTGCTAAAAAATTGTCAAGTGCTTTAGAGCAAATTTATCCCAATTTCCCCTCCCTTTTTGCAAGCAAATAATTCTCTATGTTCCCCTGATATATGGCATCTTACAGCACACACACGACTCTATTTTGGGGCAGGAGGACTGCCTTGCAAAATTCAGAGAAGCGCAAATTTCAAAGCCTCAATGTGTTTTGGTTTGTGCGTTGTTTTCGGGAAGCGCAAGCCAATCTCTCTCTCCCCCACCATCCCTGCCTGACAGTAAGACCTAGTGGTGGGATTCGCTTGTAACTCGCACCTTGTGCAGCAGAAGAGGCAGTGCTGGTTTTTAAAGGAGGGGTAAATGATCTCTTCCCCAAATCCACAGGAGGCACCGGGACAGGATCGTTCCTCACGCAGCTTTGCTGCTGATTCTCCCTCTCTCCCTCCCTCCAAGGAAAGCCCACTTCCAAACGCTGCCTTGGAACTTCCTGCTGCTTCGGGGAAGAGACACAACGCGTCCGCTGGCTCGCCTGGGCCCCCTTGGACATCCCAGCGCGTGACCGTCCTTCTGATGGATCCATCACCCCGTGACAGCTTCATTAGCTCCTAACAAGCCAGCGGTCGCTCTCTGCCGGCGCAGGTGACGAGGCCCCTTGCTCTGCCAGGGAAATGGCACTCGCGCAGGGGGAACGGAGCGTGGTAGAGACACCCAGGGTGCCAGGGAGGGTCACCGAAGGATGCCGTCGAGAGAGGGGGCGGGAAACGGTGGCCTGGTGTTTAAAAATCTGGTTGCTGAGAGGAGATGCACCAGCATCGAGTAGGAATGAAAAGCTGCTGTGTTTGTTGTCTAAATGCACCCAGTGTCTGGAAAGAGACAGGCTGGCTGGAAGCACAGTTGCAGCGGTTAGAGGGCCAGCTTGGGTCTGGGGAGAGCAGAGTTCAAATTTTCATTTGGCCTTGAGTGACCTTGAGCCGGTCACTCTTATACGAGCAGAAGAAGAGCTTGCTGGATCAGACCAGTGGGCCATCCTGTTCTCACAGCAGCCGACCAGGTACCCACAAACAGGATTGGAGCCCAAGAGCAGCTCTCTCCCCTCTCGTGGCTTCCAGAAACTGGTCTTCAGGAGCATTGCTGCCTCTGACTTTATAAATTCGTCTAATCCTTTTTTTAAAGCCATCTAGGTCAGTGGCCGTCCTGTGGCAGTGAGTTCCATAGTCCAGGACTCCTTTCTAGTAGGCGCTCTGCCTCAGCCTAACCTTGTAGGGTTGTCACGAGGATAAATTAAGCACCCCCAGGACAGAAATGCCAAAAATATGCCGGATAAATTGGGTGTGGGTGAGGAATAAAGCTGGACTGTGTGTTCTGGTTTACCACGGACATTTGCTGTCCCCGTTTTGCCTCTTAAGATTCTGAGGATTTTTTTAATGAATGAGACTTGTCAATCAGGTTTCAGCCTCACCTCTGGGTCCTTTGAAGCTGGTTTTCTTGGTTAGGGGGATGGATGCGAATGAACGGGTGCGAATGAGCACTAGGGAGACACACAGAAATTGTGAGGCCTTGTCACTGCACACCCAGCGGCAGGAAAGGTATGTTTTTGTGCTGTCAGTTCCAACAGATTTTTGGGCCTCTGTGTGTGTGTGATATCAAAAGCACAAATACTCTTCCAGCTTTGAAATCTGCACTGTACATCAACCGTGCAACGTTACTGTATTTTCCTCTCTATAAGACGCACCAGACCATAAGACGCACCTAGTTTTTGGAGGAGGAAAACAAGGGGGGAAAATATTCTGAATCTCAGAAGCCAGAACAGCAAGAGGGATCACTGCGCAGTGAAAGCAGCAATCCCTCTTGCTGTTCTGGCTTCTGGGATAGCTGTGCGGCCTGCATTCGCTCCATAAGACACACACACATTTCCCCTTACTTTTTAGGAGGGAAAAAGTGAGTCTTATAGAGCAAAAAATACGGTAATTCTTAATCTGTGCTGGGAAGACGAGAGAGAGACTTTAAGCAGTGATCCACAGTGAGGAGGGTTATTTTTTTCTTATTTCCCATCTCCCCCCCCCCCCAAATCTTTGCAGAGTTGGAGTCTGTGCCATGGCTGGGCACCAGTGGTAAGGACCTGCACTCTGCACATGCTCTGAAAAGCCACCTCCTGTCTAAATCACATGTGGCAGTCTCCAGGACTATGGCACCGCGTGGCCATTAGAAACCTGGCCTTTTTGAAGTGCTAACCAGCCTTTGCGATTCAGGATTAAGCTATGGATAAACGTCAGCCATTCGATTTTCCAACACAAGTTCAAACGAGCAGTTGGAGTTTACAAGAGGCTGGTGGTTAAGAGCATGTGGTGTGAGCCAAACACTGTTCACACCTTGGTTGAACCAGAAGCTGCAGTCTGTGCCCGGGAATAACATTGCTATCTCTAACAGGATAATATAGGAACCTTGTCTGATTATTTTCAGCATCCGTATTGGAAGGGAATTCAATATGTCTAGCCGAGCAAAGTTACATGATAGCCAAATATTTGAGAGGCTGTTGCATAGGCTATGTGAGCTTTTAACAAAATGGCACCAGTAATTGGGAATATACCCTTCCCACTTAAATCAGACAGGTACCTGCGGTGCTGACCATTTTGTCGCCCACTGAAAATGTTTTTGATTTATAGAATCGTAGAATCGTAGAGGGGACCCCAAGGACAGAAGCGGATTTAGGGGAGCACAACCTGTTCGGTCGCACTGGGCGCAGAGCCACAGGGGCACTGCAGGGGGCGCCACAACTGTGATTCAGAATGGAGTGTGAGAGGCGGGGGCTGAATTTTGCAGTTCAATTTGAGACCCAAGGTCTGCCACTGCCAAGTGCCATCTAGTCCAGCCTTCTGCAGTGCAGAAATGACAGCGAAAGACAGTGTTGGCAGAACTATAACCTGTCAGCAAGTTTAATTCTATCTGTTTACGCACACCATCAAAGCCAAACTTCTCTGACTTAAAAACTGGGGTTTATTTGAGAGTAGCCGGTGGTCTTCTTGGTGCTGTTGGGCAACCTTTTGGAGTTCTACTAGTTATTGTTTGGAATTCTTCCTGAGTTTCATCGCATTTGTTTTTCCCCCGATGCGTTTGGTTGTTTTGAATTTTTGCTTTAAAATATTATTTATTTATTTTGCATTTTTAGCTGCCCAGGGTTGTTGTTTTGGCAAGATAACGCAGGATATTCGTTTAAAAATCAACAAACACAGATATATAAGCGGGAAAATTCTGTTCTATCACCAGTGTCTGCTGGAATATCTGGTCACTGTGAATATGTAAACTTTCCACAGATTTTATTTTATGGTATGTATTTGTGTCTGTGTATATATGTGTGTGTGTACTATACACATACTTCATGCACCTCAGAAAAGCTTATGTCATAATAAACAGGAAGCCGTTAAAGACTATAAAAAAACCTTTCTAATAAGGGCAATTTTTTAAAGCTCTCAGCCTGGCACTTACTGCAGGCTCTCTCTGCTCTGGCTCCTGAAATTTCACACAAGAACTGCCCCCAAGTCTCTAGCTAATCTTTATGGCAGTGCAGTGTAGTGGTCAGAGTATCAGATTAGAACCGGGAAGATGCAGATTCTAATCTCACACTCAGCGCTGGGCCCATCAGCATCTTTCATCCTATGGGGTTTCTAGAGATTTTTATTTTTTTTAATCATTCAGTGATTTTCTTCGTATTTATGATTTTCTTCATTTAATGATGTTTCTGTAATGGTTTTATTGTACACTGCCATGCTTGCCTTTTTTTATGAGTTGGTGGTTTATAAGTAGCCTTATAAATAAGTAAGGAGATGATGGAACAAAACAATCCCCACTGCTGTTTCAGAAGGTGAGACCCAGTGGAGAACGATTTCAGCTCGGCATTAAGAAGGGTAGAATTTGGGACCCAGAGGGCTGGACCCAAAGGGGTCCGCTTCCTGGAAGAACGGTTTCAACAAACACGAGAAGAACTTATTGAAGCTACGAGCTGTTTGACAGGGACAGTGTGGGGCTCACGGAGAGTTTCCTGCCTTGGCAGGGGATGAAAACCTACTTACAAAACAATTCGCCAACACAACTACCCTTTGACATTTGCACTTCTCTGAATTTTGTGGGTAAGCGAGACATTCTACCCTCCCCCAATTTCTGACCACAGCAACAGAGAACAGCCATTGTGACCAGTAGCCGCCCTAGTAGTCCGTATAGTTCAAGATATGGTTTTCCCAGTAGTGATGTATGGAAGCGAGAGCTGGACCATCAAGAAGGCTGATCGCCGAAGAATTGATGCTTTTGAATTCTGGTGCTGACGGAGACTCTTGAGAGTCCCATGGACTGCAAGAAGAACAAACCTCTCCATTCTGAAGGAAATCAGCCCTGAGTGCTCACTGGAAGGACAGATCCTGAAGCTGAGGCTCCAAGACTTTGGCCACCTCATGAGAAGAGAAGACTCCCTCGAAAAGACCCCGATGTTGGGAAAGATGGAGGGCACAAGGAGAAGGGGACGACAGAGGACGAGATGGTGGGACAGTGTTCTCCAAGCGACCAGCATGAGTTTGACCAAACTGCGGGAGGCAGTGGAAGACAGGAGGGCCTGGCGTGCTCTGGTCCAGGGGGTCACAAAGAGGCAGACACGACTAAACAACAACAACATAAGAAAAGCCTGCTGGATCAGGGCAATGGGAGCCCATCTATTCCAGAATCCTGTTGTTCTAGTGCTCTAAACAACAACAGCCACCACTAGCCCTACTCTCCTTCGTGAATTTGTCTCGTCCTCTTTTAAAGGCATCCAAATTGGGGACCATTGCTGCCTCTTGTGGGGGAGAGATCCACAGTTCAACTGTGTGATGTACGAAGAGGCCTTTCCTCTTATCTGTCCTCGATCTGCCAACATTCAGGATCGGTTAAAGGCGAGCTAAGTGATCTTGGAAAGGAAAGGAAAGGACGCCTTTTTAATTTCCCATCAAGGCAATGCTTGGCCATTATATATCATTTGTGATGGTCAGCAGAGTGAAGCCTGGGTTTATGGTCATCTTTGGACAGGGCATGCCGCCACGCGGGAAATATTATTAGAATAAGAGTGTCTCAGCATATCTAAGTATAGAGACATTGATTCCTTTGGTCTATCCTTTCCACGGGGGGTGGGGATGTCTCTCCTCCCTCTCCTCGGACATGAGCTCATCTGGCGCGCTGGGCAGACCCAGTTCTGGTTCTGGATTTGCAGGAAAAGAACCCTGAATACCCAAGGTCAAACCCCACCTGGAATACTGTGTCCTGTTCTGAGCACCACAATTTTTTAAATAAGGACGGCCTGGAATGTGTGCAGAGAGGGAGACCACGAAGATTAAGGGCCTGGAAAGCAAGCCTGAGGAGGAATGGTTGAAGGAGCAGGGTTTAGCCTGGAAAAGGGGAGACTGAGAGGTGATTTGATAACCATCTCCAGATATCTAAAGAGCTGTCGCATGGAAGATGGAGAAAGCTTGTTTCTCCTGCTCAAGAGGTGAGGACCTGAAATGGTGTGCAGTCATACCTTGGGTTACAGCCGCTTCAGGTTGTGTTTTTTCGGGTTGCAGACCACTGAAACCCGGAAGTACCAGAACGGGTTATTTCTGGGTTTCAGTGGCCATGCATGCACAGAAGTGCTAAATTGCGCTTTGCGCATGCGCAGAAGCACCGAATCGCAACCTGTGAGTGCGCAGAGGCGGGTTGTGAATGCTGCGGGTTGTGAACGTGCATCTCGCACAGATCACGTTCACAACCCGAGCGTCCACTGTATTTAAATTACAAGAAATGAAATTTTGACTAAACTCTCTGATGGTAAGAGCTGTTTGGCTGTGGAACCGACTCCCTTGGAAGATGCTGGACTCTCCTTCTCCGGAGGTTTTTGAGCAGAGGTCTGTTGGCCATCCTCCAGGGATTATTTAGCTGTGTTTTGGCATTGCGGGGGGGGCTGGACTAGATGAGCTTTGGGGATCCCTTCCCACCGTAGGATTCTATTACAAGGAAGGTGAAAGGGGCAACAGCTCTGCTGTGTGTCTTTTGGTGGTAGCATGGGAGTGCCTGTGTGTTGCGCCAGGACTTTGGGGACCCGAGTTCAAATCACCACTCGCCTCTCGCTGCGTGTGACCTTGGGGGCAGCCACTATCTCTTGGTCTAGCCTACCTCACAGGGTCATCGTGTGAGGATAAAACGGTGAGGGGTGTGGCGGGATGCAGGAATGGGCAGGCCATGCTATAAGGAACCAAGCCAGAAGGCACCTATGAAATATCAGGTTCAAGTCCTCATCCAGTGGTGGTCTGCGTTGTTCCAGGTCAGCAAATGCCTCTTTGGCATTCATTAACCCCTGCTACTGTTAGAGGGGGGTCCATTTGGGCAAGTGGGGTGCTGCCCCACCAACCTCAGTCAGCCCCCACCTGGCTATCTTCCTGCTCACCTTGGTCTCTGTGCTGCCTCTTGGAGAACTCAGCAGGTAAGAGGAGGATGGCAAGAACTAGGGTGAGTTGATTCCACCTGGCCATTGGCTCTGGCGCCCCCTACTGCCCGGCTCCCTGCTTTCTGCCCTACCAGTCCCAATGGGCACCCTTGCCTGCTACATTTCTACAGGTACAGGAAAATCCCCATTCGTGCGCATTCGAGTCACGTGCAAACCTGGAAGTGGCACTTAAAGAGGCAGAAACGCCCACGCCCCCCGAATGCAAAAATGGCGTGAAAACAGTGTCTAGCAATCCCAAGAGCCTTTGAAAGTGCAATCCCAGGAGCCTTTATAAGCACCTTTGAGGCCTATGGAGAGTTGGAGAAAGAAGGTTTGGAGGGAGTCTGGTAAGGAGTCTGGAAAGGAAGTTTGGGGAGGTTCTGCTGGGTTTTTTAAAGGGTTTCCCAAGAGTTTCCAGAGGTTTAGAGAGCGTCTGCAGTTTTTTCGATGGTGCTCCCAATAACACGATTTCACTCAAATGTGCGGTGCCTGGGAATGTAACCTCTACGTAACTGGGGAGCAGCCTGTACCTGTAAAAATGTTTTTGCCTTGCTTTTTGAACCACAAAGGAGGACCCAGGTTTGTCTCAAGAACCTAGCAAGAACCCTCCTGAATGAAACAGAAGCCCCATCAAGCCCATCATCATTCTTCCCAGCACAGGCCAGTCAGATACTTGTCGTAAGCTTACAAGTTGGCCATGAAGGCAACAGCCCCTCCTCCATGGGGGGGAGGATAGAGGTTATTTGAGGGTAGACTGCGCCTGCACATGGCAGTTCAGCTGAGTTGTGGACAGACCTGCAGTCATGATTATTTTTAAATCCCAATTAAAGCCAACGAAACTTCTGCCCATCATCCTGTTTTCTGGCGCCAAATCCCTCAAGCTCACTGTTAGTTGCATGAAGAAGGATGCTATCTTTTTGTCTGTCCCGAAACCTACCAACCATCAGTTTCATGACCCAGAGCTCTAGAATTCTCTGCCCTGCCTTCTGCCTTTTCTACACTACATACAGTTTTAAAATTCTATCCTGCCTGGGCTTCATCACCATTTTTTTTGTCTCAACTAAAAAGCCCCCCACACTTTAGCTTCCCCCTTTAAAGAACAGGGACAGGGGAGAGAAATCTGATTCCATCTGCACTGTAGGCAATCCTACCTAACTCATATTTTCCAAACCCAGGTGCGAATTGAAACACAGCTGTCCTTCAAAATTCGCACTTTTCTGAATTTTGCAGTGCAAAAGTAATGGGTGTGCAAATGCATCTGCTTGTGTTTCTGGTGACGTTAATGTCAACATTAACTTTCAAATTTTAAATTGGGCAAGTGCAGCTTGCGGGGGATTCCACAATCAACACAATCCGCATTGCAAGGGGTTGAGCTAGAGGACCTTAGGGGAACCCCCTTCCAGCCCTACAATTTAACACCTTGTGCATCCAACTGTTTACTCAGTAGAAATTACACCACCCCACACATCCTGGGTAGTTTTTAATGCTTTACTTTCAATCCTGGGCAAGTCTACTCAAAGGTAAGCTCCCCCACCACCACTGCTGCTTCTGCTACCCAGGCCTTAGTCCCAGCCAAGATGTGTGAGCAGGATCACTGCCTTATGGCAAAACCTTAACCTTGTCTTCTTAGAAGTGAGTCCTACTGAATTCAATGGGGATTACTCCCAGGTAAGTAGGGTTAGGATCGCTACCCAAGCCCTGCAACTGAATTGTGAAACGAAATCTCCTTTTAACACCTTTCTCCAATTTTCTTTCTTTGTTACATATATGTATATATAAAAACAACATCCTACTAAACCCAGCAACACCCATAATTTAGATAGGCTGGGGGGGGGGGTGTGTGGATATTATTCTAAATAGATTATCCATCTCAGTTTGCCCTTGAATCATGAGAGCTAGAGGCACGAAAGAAGAACAGAGCAGCGTGTGTTTAGTGGCAAGGAAATTTTTTGGAGGGGGGCAATTGGACGCTTGCAGTAGCATCCAGTAGAGGCCATGGGGAGATATTGGAGGGCGGCTCGGAACAATACAAGGAAAGCAGAAATATAACCACAAAGAATCTGTGGACAGATTTCCCTATTTATTGGGCAATCTTACCCCAACCCCCCAACCCCAGCAAACCACTCTTACAGATATTGGATCCGACTCTATTGCAAAAAGCCTAATCAATAGCCGAGATTCATATTACCCAACAATAATGGATCCGAGAGGGTGATTATTCATTCAGCGCTCCGATATTCAGGACTTAACAGTTTTCAAGAAGTCGCCATAATGGTGACCTTATGGCTCTTTCCTCCCTCACGCCCCTCTCTTCGTTTTTATATATATATATAAAAAATAACTGAGGGTCTACTTCCACACTCAGCCATCTCCACCCGCCTCTCTGTGATCATGCGAGTGAATGACGGTTTGCAAGGGATGGGGGGGGGGGGATGGTGCTGAGCTGCAGCCCAGCACCCAAACACCCACACAGAGGCATTTTGCAGGCCCCAATGAAGCCCGGTGTTGTGGTCAGCCTCGAAAGAACCGGCTGAGGAGGGAGCGCAGGGTTTGATCTCCCTGCCACCGTCGTGGACTTCCTTTTGGGTTTGCCCATGGCGGTGTGCAGATCCTTGCCTGCAGCTGGGGAATGGTGCTCAGAGTCCCACTGTCCTCCCTGGCCATTGGCCATGCTTGCTGGGGCAGATGGGCGTTCAAGTTCAGCAACATCTGGAAGGCCAGAGGTCCCCCCACACCTGGTCTGGAGCTTGGGGATATCCCAGGGGCCTGACGAAACTGGTGGCTTGAACATTCAAGCTGGCGCCAAGAGACTTTGACTCCATCTTTTCACCTCGGCAACCCATCCCAACCTATGGCCTGGAAGGCTGGGTGCAGGATTTCTGAATGCCCCCAGTAACCTAGGCTGGGATGCTGCCCTCCTTCCAAGCCCAGTCTTGTCTCTCAGAAGAGGCCCAGTGTAAGGACATCAGGAGAAACCTGCTGGATCCGGCCAATGAGGGCCCCTTTGGTCCAGCATCCTCTTCCCTCAATGGCCAACGCCCCTGATAACATACAAATCTAGCTAGACTGCCTCTGGAGCTGGAGGTTCCATCAGGACATCAGTTGAGCCCGGCTGTGATTTCCATTTCCCTATCTCAGGACACACCAACAAAGGAGGAGGGGATTTGTAAATTAAGTGAGTCTATAGAATTGGCAAAATTAACTTCAATTATAAGATATCAATCAAATCAAAAGTTAAGAAGGCAGTGGAAGTATTTTGAAGATTATATTGTTCTAAAAAGGATATGTTAATAGGCTTAGAATAAAAAATGTAAGCAATAACAAAACAAAGAAAGAAAGAAGGAAAAATCAGAATTTAACAAAAATAATTTATTGTAGAATGCAAGGGGAAAAGGTAGAAAGAAATATAAAGAAGTCGAATTGCTGTGGAGGGAAGTAGAGGGTGGGTGATGGGTTTTATAATTAAGTGTATAATTATGCAGCTGTTGTAATTTAGATATTATATTTTATATGAGGGAATCATTGGGAATTTTGGTTATTATGTATATACGTTAAGTTTCAATAAAGATCTCTGGAAAAAAAATCAAAAAATCAGGAGAGCCTCTGCTGCTGGATGAGGTCCAAGGGGTCCCATCTAGCCCAGCACCCTGATGTTCCAACTGGAAGCCCAAAAGCACAACCTGAGTGCTTGCAATTCGCAGCAACGGGTCTT
This sequence comes from Podarcis pityusensis, assembly GCF_964106645.2. NCBI lineage: Eukaryota > Metazoa > Chordata > Lepidosauria > Squamata > Lacertidae > Podarcis > Podarcis pityusensis. The sequence continues at coordinate 3,594,808 of NC_138041.1, read as the reverse complement.
CTCCAGAGGGGCTTTCAAATTCCAGAGGTGCCCTGTGCAAAATTTGGTGCGCGTCCCCGCCTCTCAACGTTCAAAGTCTTTGTTGCAGAGCCCTCTCGGATCAGCACCCAGTAAGGGCGGACCAGTCACGCCCCCCCCCCCCCGAAATCTGCCTCCGTCGCTGGAGGGGAGCACACACCTGCTGTGGCTTTTCACCCCCGATAGTC